>NC_056728.1:1057986367-1058345117 GCF_019279795.1 Protopterus annectens | reverse complement strand
CTCAAAATATTTAAAAAGTTCAGAAACGTCTACTAATTTAATCGATCCTAAAAAAAATATGTAGTTTGGATTTATTCATTATCCAGTTTGGCTGCCAAAATCTTTTTTTTTTTTTTTTTTTTTTTTTTTTTTTGCTGTGCCTGATTATCTAAACAGCACTCGAGGTTGTTTAAGGTTTGATCGTGAACAGTTAAAGACTTTGTAGCACTAATCTTTACTTTTTGAGGTGTCTGAAGACTGTGCTCCACACGACTGTTTAGGTTTATCTAGTTCACTCACTACAGCCAATGCAATTAGATATGTCATGTCTCCCGGTACTGGAAGAGTCAGTGAGTCTGAAGTCTGATAACTCAAAAAGGAACATCTCCTTCCCTGCAAGCAAAATGACTTGAAACATCTTGTTTGGGAGAATTCTAATCCAAATAAAAATTTACCAGACTAATTGCACAGCCTCAAAGAAAGAGAGTCAAACCACACCTATGGCTACCTCATTTTGTGACTATTATTTAATTCACCACAAAACAGCAATGCCCATTGGAGATGAAAGATCAGGTGACCATCTACATGTATGCATGCATTACAAAGGAAGACTGTTAAAAGAATTACAACTGTTAATACAGTTCATTTATTTAATATTTTCAACTGAGCTTTATCAGATACTCTTTAAAAAGTACCTGAGGACTTGTTTTGTCATGTTCATGCAATGTTTTGTTTAAACAACACCCAACAATCTTTATTTGCAGAAATATGATAAGCATTTTCACCATATACAAATTGGCTTCCTCAAATCTGCATGTCTTGTGGTGACCTTGCTGAAGTTTTCTGAGATGTTATAGAAACATTAGTAGACTAGATGGATTTATGCACAGACTAGCCTAAGAAAAAGATCACTGAAAGCTCTTAACCTTGACACATTAGCGATTCATGTGTCTACTTTGTAAAACAAACACAGTGTACAGTGTCATTTTACCCCATTTCTCACATGGGGTCCTGAACCATAGAGCGAGAGGGGAGGGGAGGGGCCCCCCCCGCCCCCCACTTTTTTTACAGACTCTGTCCCAATTAGTTTTGTTTTCCGTGCCTCCCAACTGCCATGACATCAGTTTGTGAGCAGAAAGGATGTTTCAGAAGCTGTCACGATGATGTCAGTGCGTATGTCCAGTTTGAGAGTGGCGGGAACGGATTATTCAGAAGTTGTTTGCAAACAGAAACAGCAAGGAGTATTCAGGAGCTGTCAGCACCCGGCTAGTGTTTGTGAGCAGGATTTCAGAGTGAAGCTGTGCGTTGCGAGCAGGAGCATTCAGAGTGGAGCTGGTGTTTGCGAGCTAATTGCAGAATGGAGTGGGAAGGATTTACTGCCTGCTGGATCGGATCTGTGTGTAAGCTAGGTGTGTGTGTGAATGGAAGGCATTACATTTACTGATTAATGGCTGCTTTACTGAAGAGCTGTGTGTACATTTACGGATTAATGGCTGCAACACATTTGAGTTGCTGGCTGTTTTACTTAAACAGAACTTTCTTGAGCTGGTAACTGAAGGTGTGTGTGTGAATAGAAGGCATTACATTTACCAGCTGCTGCTTTACTTAACAGAACATTTTGCGCTGGCATTATATTTATTAATTAACAGCTGCTTGCTGAGTGTGTGAAGGCATTTACTGAAGACATTACATTTGAGCTGGTGCTTTACTTAACAGAACATTTTGAGCTGGTAGTGTGTGTGCCTCCCCAGCCAATTTACTGGTCTGCATTCAAGCACATAAACTTATTGTAGTGATTTTTGATAAACCACGGCAGACATTACATTAATGTCAGGAGAAACTTGAGGTGCTTTACTTAGCAGCACTTTTTGAGCTGATAACTAATTAATGGCTGCTTTACTGAAGAGCTGCGTATGTAAAGGCATTTACTGATTAATGGCTGCTTTGCTTAACAGTAACATTTACTAAAGGCATTACATTTGAGCTGCTTTAGAGTATGTGTGTGTGTGTGTGTGTGTGTGTGTGTGTGTGTGTGTGTGTGTGTGTGTGTGTGTGTGTGTGTAATACCCTTTACATATAATTGGTAGGTAGGATTGCCTAGGCTCAAACCCTGAGCCTTAGGTACAACAGTCTACACAACAGCCTGCATTCTCTACCCACACCATCACAGAGTCCATAGCTCTCAACTGTCTAGATTTAAACATACATTGGTCTGTTCCTCTTAAAATTTGTGGTTTTGTGGAAAATATGTAGAATGACCCAGTTACTTATAGCTAGTGGTTAGGATTTCCTAGTCTCAAACCCTGAGCTTTAGGTACAACAGCCTGCATTCTCTACCCACACCACCTCAGAGTCCATAGCTCTAGGTTTTCACATACATTGGTCTGTTCCTCTTAAAATTTGTGGTTTTGTGGCAAATCAGTGATAACGGAATTCACTAAATAATGATAGCCCTTTGAGTTTCAATCGTCCTATCTTTTTTGGAAAGACATTGGTAACACAAAATAGTATTTCAGCAACTTTCTAAGATTATACAAGTAATATTTAAAATGTGCCCCTGATTTTGGGCCTTTGCCCCCCCCCCCAAAAATAAATTTTGGCTTTTTCCAGATTCTTTCTGCTGTCAAATTGAGATATTTAGTTGTGTCAAATGGATGGTGCAGTGATAGTGTTGTTGTCTCACAGCAAGAGGTTCTCTGGCTCGATTCTTGGCTGGGGTGCCTTCTGTGCAGAGTCTGTATGCCCTTCAAGTGGGTTTCCTCCCATGTTACAAAGTCATGTATTGCTAGCATTTCTCCCTGGGCCTCTGCTGAAAATTGGCTTGTTCCATGCCAGACTTTCCTGGTAGACAAACATTAAATAAAGCAGTTTTTAAGGAGCTGAGAGCTTCAGGGGAACAGAAGTTTAGTGCTGCTTATTCCAAGTCCATTTGCATTGTTAGTAGCACAACAGGTAGTAGCCTTACTTTTGATGCAGAAGGCTGTGGGTTCTACTCCCACAGTATGCAGATGGATCGCTGATACTGTACTGTGTTGTACTTTAAAGGGAATGGATGCTGCAGTCATGTGAATGCCCTCCTTTGGAGGAGTTACCTAGTAACTATGAACCTGTCATCAGTTTGTCATCCATTCCCTATTGCAATATTAGTATCTTATTATTTGTTAAAATAACATAGGCAATTTATTCTTCAAGGGCAACAGGCACTTTATTTGTAGGTGAAACAATGAAATATAAAGTTGTTTCCTAGCAGCAACCTGTTCATTAGTTAGAAATCCCTTTAATGTGAAATTATTTAGATGACTTATGTCTGTAGAGATTTTGTATATTTACTGATACTGGTGGATTGTAATGACAGAAATTTGAGTGGCCTTTTATGGCAGAAATTTTCTGAAATGGGTAGTATTATTATTATTGGTTCATACATTTTGTTTCATTTCTTACTAGAAGACTGTTCAAAACTAAATAAAACGAAAAAGGATGTCCAAACAGCCACTCGCAAAGTTCTTCTTTAACGTTTAAAAAGTTTATTATAACTCCACATGTTTTCATCACTCTATTAGAGTAACTTTTCAGAAGCAAATGAACCACAAAGTTGCAGTTTGTTTAAAAACGGCAGCAAGCTTACATGTGAATGCGCCGGCCAATCAGTAATCTCTAAATAATAAAAGCTCTAAGTAATAAAAACAATAGTCTCTAAATAATGAAAACAAGTTCAGGGCTAAAACGCAACCTTAACAAATTAATTAAATTATTTATTGTACATTCAAAAAATTACCTATATAAAATCAACTGTATGAAACCAAAGAAACTCATTCTACAAGATAAAGTATGTCATGAAATGAGCTTTATAAGAACTAGAAGTAATTTTTTTATAATACATGCTTTATCACCACCTACAACAATGATAGTGACCAAGTCAGAGTCATTTTATACAAAAATTGGCACTTTTTGTGTAAAGACAACTCACTAATGGAGAGAATTGGCCCCCAACCTACAATTGTTTATAGAAGAGGCGCTAACCTGAAAAGCCTCCTCGAAAGCAAAAAGTTTAGATATAATACAAGACTCAAGGGTACTTTTACTTGTGGAGCCTGCAAGATGTGCAAGTATATAAAGTTAGGGAGTTCATTTGAATCAAGGGAGAACAATAGGTATTACATTTCACATAAACTTAATTGCAACTCTAAAAGTATAATTTACTTAGCTAGTTGCAAAAATTGTCCGGCGTTTTACATAGGTAAAACTGACCGGAAATTCCGAGAGATGATTTACGAACACATATGCTATCACTAAAAATAAAAGTGATAATGCCCTTGCTAAGCATATTAACTATAATGCGGGTCATACATTCCATTTTCAAGCGATTGACCAACTATTACAGGACATCGGGGGGGGGGGGTCCTACCTCATTATTTTTAGAGGCTCGAGAATTAGAATGGCAACTAGCACTGAATGCATTTTCCAACCCTGGTCTCAATGATAACTGTAATATTGCTTGCTTATTGAAACTTAAGAGTTGCATGAGATAAATAAACATATAGAATTACTTTTAATTTTTACACATTATCTTGTAGGACAAACTTTGAGAATTTATAGATTTACAGTTTTTTATGAGTAACCCTGATATTTAATATAAACATGGGGCAGGATTCACAAAGGCTTGCACGGAGTCTAAGAGTAGTGTAAGAATCCATGCAGCCCTCGCGATCCAGGAACAGCCTGAAATTCCATGTAAGAGACCAGCTAAAACGTCTCTTACACGGACTGGGCGTGGACATGCTAATCACCTCACTTGAAGCCGAAAGGCATGCAAATGAGGTAGATTAGTGATCCACGAAGCTCAAACCAGCCCGTGTAAGAGCCGTGTTAGCTGCAGAAATGTACTCAGTTGACAACTGAGTACGTTTCTGCAAATAACACAATGGAGCCATGTCAGCTCCAAATAAAGGGTGCATATGTGTCAGGCAGCATGCCAATGGCCAAATATGTGGCCATTGGCAAGGTACCCCGATGCAAATATGAGAAATAAATATTTTTTTTTCCGGCAATCACCGATGTTTAAACGCAGCGCAGCCCCGCGCAAACGGGCTGCGCTATATAAAACATAAAAATGAAGGTTATAAACCCACAAATGTGGGTTTTATGCAATACATGGATTTACAATGCAGGGACCAGCAGACCAAAAACAACATGGCCACCGTTTAGTGGTTGCTAAGGGGGGAAGCTGAGTCTAAGACATGTAACTAAGCATTAGTAGGCAATCTGATGTAAATGAGTGTTAGGATACTGAATCCCACTGTCACATAGCAAATGAGCACATTCTGAGTAGTGTAGGAGTTACATAAGGGGGAGAAACAG
The DNA here is from genome assembly GCF_019279795.1 of Protopterus annectens. NCBI lineage: Eukaryota > Metazoa > Chordata > Ceratodontiformes > Protopteridae > Protopterus > Protopterus annectens. The sequence continues at coordinate 1,058,339,780 of NC_056728.1, read as the reverse complement.
AGTAGGAGATAGGTGACATCACAGGGGGGAATGGCAGAAAGAAATGCAGTTCATTGGAGGTCAGTGTTACGTGACAGATGTCAGACACATATCATGGAAAGAGGAGTGCCACAAGATAAGCATGGGAAAGTCAAGAAATGGAAGGTGTACACTGTTGCCAACACCAAAGTTTCTTGCAGGGCGTGCATGTGCACATGTGCGTGCCAGGAGGCGCGAGTAGGGCAGTGTGCGTGCGTGTAAGGTAGACTGAGCATGTGGGAGCCTGTTGGCAGACTTGTAAGACTGTTTGCACTGGTGTGCACATGTTTTAACCCAAATAAGTAGATTCTAAACCGTGCAAGCATGTGTGCGCGCGTGTAAGCCAGTGTGAGCGTGTTTCTGCTGGTATGCGCGTTGCTCCCCCCTGAGGAAACAGAAAGGAAAAAGGAAGCAACAGAATTAGTAGGAAGCTAGCAAGAAATACTGCTGGAGCTAGCAGGTGAAAACAATTAGAAGCAGGCAATTACACAGGCAGAATAGTAGCCCAGCCCAGCACTTAAAACTCTGCAAACAGCAGTGCAGGATGTTTCTCTCAAGAGACACTGCAAGACAGGACTAAGCTATTAGAAGTGAAAACTGAAAAAGCTTAACTCAGAGCAGAAATGCTAGGGGCTGCCATAGCTGTCATAAGGAGACATAGGCGACTTGCTGAGGGTGGTGACAATGCAAATGGTGCCAGACAACCCACAGTGAGGAGACAGAGAAGAGTGTACAGGCCCAGGGTCACCTACCATGGGTTACATGAGCTGGAGATAGTGGAGTGCTATAGAGTGGACAGAGACCTCCTGCAGCAAATTGTCGAGCTGTGCAGGCCACGCCTCACACACAGAATCAACAGAGGGGAACCCATCCCAGTGGAAACCAAGGTATGTGTTGGCCTAAGAATACTAGCAACAGGTACCTTCCAGAGACCAACTGGTGATATGATGGAGATATCACAGGCATCAGCCTCCAGGGTACTGCACCAATTCCTGGATGCCATGTCAGCACATGTCGGTGATCATGTATATTTCCCCAATGCCTGTGAGGTATTGGCCAGCAATATGCGTCTCTTCCAGCAAATAGCGGAATACCCTGAGGTAGTGGGTGCAATAGACTGCACGCACATACGCATCAAAGCACCAGCCGGTGAGTGGGGTAGGGCCTACATTAACCGCAAGGGCTTCCCCTCCATCAACTGCCAGGTCATGTGTGATGCCCAGGGCATAATAATGAATGTGTGTGCTGGCTGCCCTGGGAGCTACCATGATTCCCATATCTGGCATCTGACGCAGCTGTACCAGACATTTGCCAATGGGGACATCCCACATGGACACCTAGTGGGGGATGCAGGTTATGCACTGGAGCCATGGCTGATGACACCCATCAGAAATGCACACACACCTGAACAGGAACGCCATAATGAGGCACACGCACAAACATGTAATGTAATAAAGCGTGTGTTTGGGCTGCTCAAGTCATGGTTCCAGTGTCTGGACACATCTGGTAGAGCCTTGCAGTACTCACCAACTACATGTACTCAAATTGTCATGGTATGTGCTATGCTACATAATATGATCCTGCGAAAACAGCTGCAGCAGGACCAGCATAGGGCCGGGCCAAACAGCCCCCCACCATTGCCAAGGCCATCACAGGCAGAGCGTGACTCGCAGGAGGAACAACCTGAGCCTGCCCCAGTAGGCAGAAGGAGGTGTGCTCAGTATGCCCTGGCCTTGGCAAAGAGGCAATGCATAGCACATACACTGGCTCAGTAGGAACCCTGGGAATGATACCCCTCTCTGACTCACTCATATAATAACAGGGATGCCTAAAATGACATAACCTGCTCTCAAACATGTACAAGGAGTGTAGTATGTGCATCCGACAGAGGCAGCCAAGCAGCACCACCTGAGGCATGATTGCCATGTGTTAAGCAATGTAACACCATGTAGTACATGCAGACTTGATGACCCTGACTAACATCCTACCCTCACCAAGCATGATGCCACAATATGAAGATGAGATGATAAATTGCAATAATTGGCTGAAGTATTGCTATTAGTCAAAGGGGATTCAATGTGTGCCAGCCTGGGATGACATGTTGAGCATGACATGATGCTCCACCTGCTAGGGGTGGCGTGCACCTATCAGTCCTGGCCTTATGGATACTGGCAAAGGCTGTTGTTACCCACAGAGTGCCTTGAATAGGTAAGGCTCAAAACACAAACCCACCTCCATAGGTATCACAAGGGATATGAACCTAGATGTAATGCTAACCAAAGCCAGAAGTCTAAACAGCAAGATGCATGCAGTCTAAACTCCCCCAGTATGGAGAATGTTGATATCTGTCCTGTAACAGAAAACTGGGTCAAGGCTCACAACAGCACCCTAACACTACCAGGTTACACCTCATACTGTGCTGTACAGCCTCAAAACATGGAACAAGCTATAAAAGGTGGGTGACTAGCAATAATTGTCAAGGATAACCACACCCCCATGTTGGTACCACAACAAGAAGCAGCATGGACTAGCCATGGTCAAGTAACAGTGGCTAAAACTGCCTCCCAGTATATAGCCTGCTACAGACTACCATCCTAACACCAGGAACTGCACTTGGCCTATGTTGGAATACATGAATATATCAAGCCTTGCAAACCACATTATATTGGGTGACTGAAAATACCCAAACATAGACTGGGAGCATTATTCTAGCTCCAACACCCTAGGACAAAGGTTCCTAGAATCCATAAACCAAAATGCTCAGGAACAACATACCACTCCCACAAGAGGGGTAAGCATACTGGAAGTGATAATCAGCAACATGGGTACTGGATGGCAAGATGAGAAGTGTATCCCTCACTGGTAAGATCAGACCATAGAGTAATCACACCGGATATACACATCCTGACCACAGTCCCTGGCCAGAAAACCACAGTGAAAAACATGTGTAAAGCAAATGTTGCACACCTCCAAACTGATGTAGAATCCATTAAAGGCCCTGTGCAGGTGCAAAATATGGGCCACACCTCAGAACCCATTATACAGGCATTCCATGAACACTGCCAGGAATGCATGGATTATGCAATCCCAAATAAAACCAAGACACAATGCCATACACGCAGGCATCTGGCATGGTGGACCCCAGCCATTACCAAACCATGCAAGAGAATGAGGAAGCTACTACATGATAGAGCAAACCTAAAAAGGGAAGTAATCTCTGATCAGTAGTATGGCAATAAAATATGTCCACTCATACAATCCACTAAGGCCAGCTACAACAAGTTGAATCTGTGAATCTTGAGGCAATGTTACACCTGCCCCATGTACACAGACAACCCTCACCTCCCCCCAAGAAATACAAATATATGTGTGAGATGCAACCATTTATCCAAACCGGAGGCTGAGCTCTCTCAACTCAGTACTGTCAAAACTAGTCAGGAGGAGAAGGTAACCACACACACCACAAACCCAGTCTCACATAGACCTATAACAACTGCAAACCAAAGACATAAGCACAGAAAAACATTCCCAGAGGCTCTAATTACAAACACACCACATCAACAGAGGCCTCCAAAGCAGACACCCAAGCAACCAGTGCCTCCAAACATAGCACATGCAACACATAGTACACAAAGCTGGTGTGCCAAACAGTCACAGGCCAGAAGGAGAAACAACATGCCTGATACAGTTGTAATAGATGACTCCATAGTCAGACACACTGCTGTCCCGCTCACCAGACTGAACAAGGGAAAAGGTACAGTAAGCTGCCTGTAGGCTGCTACAATACGCCACATAACACAAGTACGCAGGTCATCCCAAAGCAAGTAGAAATATGATGCAGTCATTGTCCATGCTGGCGTGAATGACCTGAGATGTACCTCCCCGGACTACATGAAAAGAGACATAGATGAGCTCTTCGATTATGTAGTCCAGGCCGGTATGACACTGACCTTGTGCAGCATCCTACCCTCACCAAGAATGATGCCACAGTACAAACACAGAATGATCAGCTTTAACAAGTGGCACAATTACTGGTGTCATTCCAAGGGGATCCAGTGTCTGTCTGCTTGGGATGTCATGCTTGACAAGCCACGCTGCTGTGCCAGGAATGGCTTGCACCTGTTACCCCTGGGCGTCTGGATATTGGCTAAGGCTCTTGCCACCTCCATAGAGCCTTTTGTAGGCAAGGCTGAAAAGACTAACCCACCTTCTTGAAATCATAAGCGGAAAGAAACATAAGGGTAATGCTGCCCAATGCCAGATGTCTAAACCTCAACATGCATGCTCCCGAGGCCCTCCCCACTATGGAGACCATTGATGTCCATGCAGTGACAGAAACCTGCAGCAAGGCTCCTGACAGCACACCAGCACTTCCAGGTTATACCTCATATCATGTGTTATGACCCCAAAACCTGGACCAAACCATAAAAAGAGGGGGAGTATCCATATTCAGCAAAGATACCCACACGTCCAGGTAACTGACAATGCACGAAGCATCGGAGACCACCCATGTGCAACTAACCGTAGGCAAAACTGCTGTACAGTCTGTAGCATGCTACAGACCACACTCTCACACACAGGAACCCCACTCAGCCTTCCTGAAGACACTGGACAGTATGAATGTCTCACCAAATACCAAACAAGGTACTCACAAATTACCACATAGGTGGTAATCCATTAAGTATGGAAGGAGTAATCAGGGACCTAGGGACACAAGTGGACAGTAACCTGTCATGTGACACTCACATTGCCAACGTGGCTAGGAAGACCGTCTATATTGGCCACCTTATCATGAAAGGATCCACATCTACATCAACAGAGGTCATTGTGCCCCTATACTTTTCTCTTATCAGGCCCATAATTTAGTACAATGCCTCATTTGGGATGTACCTTACCCGACACCTGCAGCAGTTAGAAAGACCACAAAGGTACCTCACCAAGAGGATAAAAGGTCTCAAATATATGTCATATTCTGCCTGGCTGTAGACACCCCAGCTGTATGCAGTCACATACTGCCTATGCAGGGGCGTTCTATGCCTGTTGTACAAGGCCATGTCCAACACAGGATTAATGGACATGCTCCACCCCAGAAAACCCAAATCCATCGGAGCTGTGAGAGTGAGAGATGTCAACCTCAACACATAATGAAATAGGATGTGCTGGAGGGACAGATACATAAACCAGAGGCTCCCTACACCCTGGAACAGAATCCCACTCCATGTTAGGCAGAGCCCCTCACTGACTCTCTTCAACAGGAATCTTGCCAAGTGGATGGGTGATCGTAGATGTACACTGGGGGTCTTCACTGTGTCACGTCCAGACAGAGGCACAGTAAAGTAAATCATAAATGGCCATAATATTCACATAGCAAGGGGTGGCGAAAGCCACACACACTCTGGCTAGGCTTATAAATGCCCTAGGGCGGATAGCCTAGTATCAACCTATGAACCTATGAAGATACAAATTGTACAGGACACTAATGATAATCACAAGGCTTTCTTAACTGATGGTAGGAACCTTGTTGGGAATTCACAGATATGCTCTGAATCACTCAAATATTACAAACAACATACCAAACACACACACATATTGCCAACATCCAACCTGACAGGTGCAGTGCAAACCCCCCCCCCCCCAAATGCCAAATATCTATCCTAGCAGAGTGCTGTCACCCTGACATTGCAGATGCTGAGGTAACAGCCAGCATCTACAAAGCAAAACACACAGCATCAATGGTACGAGATGGTGTCCTGGGCTGAGTCCAACATGGACTCCAAGAAGAATGGAACGCCAAATAACACTACTGCTCAATGTCAGCCTTACCACAGGATATGTACCCAAAGAGCAGTGTACAACAACAGTGGTCCTTCTCCACAAAGGTGTTGCCTGAATGGATACTGCAAACTACCACCCCAGAATCCTGACAAGCTTGGTCTGCAAAGCTATGGAAAGGATCAGCATGTACCTCAGACATAAAGATATTGGGGACCTACTGACACTGGACCCTACCCAGTGTGGCTTTCTTAAGTGCAGATCCTGCCTCTTAAACATGGTTGACTCATTTGAAACAGTCATTAAGGTCATTGATGAGGGGAATGTGGTCCACACAGCCTAGTTGGACCTTGCAAAAGGCTTCCATACAATACCCCACGTGTTCATTATAGATAAGCTCACCAGCTTAAATATAAACCCCTATGTCAGTAGAGGGGTTGCAAACCAGACCAAGGACAGAACTGACATGGTCAGAAATGCTGCAGCCATGTCAGACTACAAACCAAATACAACTGGCATCCCACAAGGCTCAGTCCTGGGACCTCCCTTGTTTGGTATATATGTCCCATAGGTACAGGCCAACATGGAAGGACTGTGTCTGAACAAGTTTGCAAAGGACTACAAACTGGCCACCATATCTGACCCTCCAGCTGACACAAGCATCCCACAAAAGGGCCGCATAGAAACAGACAACTGGTGCCATAGCCATGTCAGCAAGCTAATTGCAGAAAAGTGTATAGCCAAACCCTGTGGATATACAGTAAGTGCCCACCAATTACCACATAGATGTTAACCCATTAAGTACTTAAGATGTAATAAGAGACCTGGGGACACAAGTTGATAGATATCTTGCATTGGACAAGCATGTGGCTGTAGTGGTTACAGAAACATGCCATATACCCACCTAATCATGAAGGTAGTCAGATCTAGATCAGGGGAGGTCATTGTGGCTCTGCAGTCATCCTTCATCAGTGTCACAATTGTCTACAATGGCCCCTGTGGGATGTACCTCAGCAGACACCTCCATCAACTGGAAAGACCCCAAAAGTACCTCACCAGGAATATCAAAGAGCTTGAACAGATGCCATGTGTTGCCTGATGAAACAAACTGCAGCTCCACACACTGCCATACTGCCCGCCCACAGGTAAGCTGTGCCTGATGTATAAAGCCATGTCCAAGCTGGAATCAATGAACATGCTGCACCTTGTACAATCTGAATGGCAGTGAGCTATGCACATGAAAGACCTGAACCCCAGCACTGACATACATAGGACATGCTGTACTGAATGATCCATAACACAAAAGCCACCCCCACTCTTGAGTAAACTCCCAGTACAGGTTAGCCAGAGAGTCACTCATCGACTCTCCTCAAGAGGAATCTTGATGAGTGGATGGGAGATGGTAGGTTTACCCTGGGTATCACTGTTATGTCACGGGTAGATGGAGGCACAGTATACTAACCATGACATATGTCATGGCAAACTCCAGTTACAATGTGTGTCGAAGGACAAACACACTCTCTGACTAGCATTAGATATGGCCTAGGGCACATCGCTAGTGTTTGCCAATGTCCACCTATGTTGTGGAATACACTACCAATGTTGGACAAGCCTGGTTTAAGTAGTCCATATCTGAACATAATGCAACATGGTCATATGTGCACAACTGGCCCCTAACCAGTCCGTTGTGCTCACTATGAAAATGTAAAGCAGTGATAGGACTAAAGCCCAGGATACTGTCCACCACAGTGAAAGTACTGAACCAGTACACTATACGGTACTACAGTGTTAGGTCAGTATGAAAGGATGTTGACTACTGTATGCAAAGTATCCCATGCAAACCCTGCAGGCACAGTATAATCCCTGTTGTGTTCAGACACAAAGCAGTTGGCCAGTAAGTACACAACATGACACCAAACACACAACCATAAACGTGAGATATTGTTGAAGTTCACACTCATCCACAAATGTGGTGGACTGCAGAGTTCAACATATGGAAAGTTCACACTGGGCATGCTCACACACTTTGATAAATGAGACATATGTCAGACAACATGCCATGGAAAGCCTGAACTGGGCATGCTCACACACTTAGGCCATATCTCAGTTTAGCAGTTGGCCACACATATCTGGTATTTGTACGTGTTATTCCAGGAACCAACCACATTACAGCAATCTGCCCAGTGCACACAGTTAAATGACTACAGAGACATAAGTGATATACTGGATCCCTCTCATATTCAAACATCTTCCACAGATACACAAGTTGTTCATAGAAACAGGGAATGCTATGGCAATAAAGACCTGCAAACAGTCTATCAGCAACAAATATTGTGCATCTGACAATTAAACATATGGGTGTAGAGGTCAATACTAGGCTGTTTGCCCTAGGGAATGAAAGCTTAGCCAGAGTGTGCTTGGCGTCTGCCTCCCCAGTACAATAGGCTACTGTGCCACTGTAAAGTAGGTCACATAAGGCACTGTTTGAGGCTAGTGTGCTGTGCCTCCATCAAGCAGGGACACAGTGGAGATCCCAGGGGTTGAATTTGCTATGCCACATCCATGTGGCTGGTGTGTGCTGGAAGAGGGTTGGTGAGGACCTCTAACAGTAAGTGGGCGCCAATAACAGACTGAGGGGAGCCATATCTGCAGTGTCTGGACAATTTCACTGTCAACACTTTGTCGTGATGATTATGAGGGATTGAAGTGTCGTGCCAGTACTGTTCAGAGATGTCCTCCCTCTGTGGGCTACTGCTCTGCAATGTATTAGCTCACTCCATCTGTTGGACAGCTCATATATGGCTGGTGTACACCTGACAGGTGTCCTGTTGTGGAGGAGTCATGGGTATATTTGGGATAGCATGATCAGTGCAAACCTTCCACATGCTCATAGAATGCAATTGTCAAGGATTATGCAGAGTGGCCTGTATACTCCCCCAGCATGGGTCCTTTGAAGTCTTCCACCCCAGTCTTCACAAGTGCAAAGTCTGCTTTTGATAAATACACTTTGTTTGCAGTGACAACCTTGCCTGGGGGTGGGGATGGGATATGGATGTCCAGGGAAAGGTGGGTATGGTCAGATATCAACAATGGTGGTCTACCTCTGGTGTGGAACAGTGAGTACCCATGTTGCAGATGGTCAGGTGCAATATGTATTCCCCCTTGTGGCTGTGGTGAGTGGTCCTGCCATAGCACATGGACTCACAAATTGTAGTGGCTGTAGGTAATGTTGTAGAGGCCTGAGTAGTTCCCACACACAATATACCTGTACCTGACGTTAACAACTGGAATGGTGTATGTGAACACCTTCATATCTTGGCATTGTTCCCAGGGAAGCAAAGTGTGTGTCCTGGATGTGGGAGGGGTGTTCTGAACTGGTTGTGTTGTGTGTTACAGGTCCTGTGGTCACGAAGCATGGTATAAAACATAACCTGCCAGTGCTGATGTTCATATCTGACCCTGAAGTAGGTGGCTGCAAATGCATATATATGCTATCCCCCACCTGACAGGTAGTAATAGATGTGCATACCTCTGTATAAATAATGATGTCAGCACCCTATAAATACTGCAGGTGCAGAACAGATGCCCGTAATTCGGATAGTGCTCTCTGCTAATGCGTCTCCTCAAGTGTCATAATATAGTTAGGTAGGGGTTTGAATCCTGCAAATGCTCAGTGTGTGTGTGGGTGAGCGGGGTTGGTGTATGTGCAATTCTGTGTGAGAGAAATGTCCCTTTTGGCAACTAGGAGAACACACTACAGGAGGCACATTCCCCTTTCTAAACACTGATGATGTCTGCACCCTATAAGTACAGCAGGAGAAGGGCAACTTCCCAGTAATGCGAATAGCGCGCTCTGCTAATGCGTCTGTCTTGAGTGTAATAACATAGTTAGGTAGTGGTTTGAATCTTGCAAATGCTCAGTGTGCGTGTTTGGGTGAGGGGGGTTAGTGTGTGTGCAATTATGTGTGAGAGAAATGTCCCTTTTGGCAACTAGGAGAACACACTAGAGGATGCACATTCCCCTTTCTAAACACTGATGATGTCAGCACCCTATAAGTAAAGCCGGAGAAGAACCCCCCCCCCCAATAATGCAAATAGCGCACTTGGCTACTGTGTCTCATACTAGTGTCATAACATAGTTAGGTAGAGCTTTGAATCCTGCAAGTGTGTGTGTGTGTGTGTGTGTGTGTGTGGGGCTGGAAGTAGGGTGTGTGCAATTACATGTGTGAGAGAACTGACCCTTTTGGCAACCAGTACAACACACCAGCTGCTGCATATTCCAATCTCTAAACAGAGATGATATCAGCACCCTACAAGTACAGCAGAAGAGGGCACATCTCCCAGTAATGCAAATAGCACGCTCTGCTACTGCGTCTCTCACTACTGTCATAGCACAGTTAGTTATGGCTTTGAATTCCACAAATGCCATGTGTGTTTTTGTCACACAGAATGCCCATGTGTGTGGGTTGTTGCTCACAATAATGCATGACATCGATTACACCAGTAATGGCAATGCACACATATGATGTATGTGTGTGCCAAATACACATATATACCTGTGACCTTCAATAGTTCCCATGTCTGACGCCTGCCACATGTGAATACATGGTATTTGCACTGGATAACATTATGACTGTGGTTTTCTGTGCGGGTGCTGCATGTGGTATGTGTATATACAGTGTGAGTTGCATATGGTATCATCCTAGCAGCGAGGGATACACATCTGGTCTGGGGCATATAGTCTACATGTTGTTGATGAACAGGTGCTGCATGTTTTCACCTGTTGTGGGAGTGGTAACAAGTTGTTCCATAGCAATGCAGTGACTACATGCTAGGAACCTTTCAGCTAGGGTGTTGTAGCTACAGTAATTCATCAGCATTCAGTAATACTTCAGCATTCTTGGTGAGGGTATGATGCCAACCAAGGTCAGGGTCATACCAGCCTGTGCCACATGCTCAGAGAGCCCTTCTATGTTCCCTATCATGTAGTCCAGGGAGGTACATCACAGGTCAGCCATAGTGGCACGGACAATGACTGAGTCATATGTGTCCATGCCTCTGACTGACCTGTATGCTTGTGTTATGTGGTGGACCATAGTGCCCCACGGGCATATCACTGTGACCTTTACCTTGTCCAGCCTGGTGAGCGGGACCTCACTGTACCGGACAATAAAGGTACCTAACACAACTGTAGCAGGTGTGTTGTCTAGCCGTACAGGCTGTGACTGTTTGGCACACAGGATTTGTGTGCTATGTGTTGCACGTGCTGTGTTCTGGCTTAACGTATGCCTGTGTGCCAGCTGCAGAGGTGTCTGCTGCTCAGGCAGGATGCTATTCTGAGGCTCCAAGAATGCCCCAGTGTGTTCATGTATTTGGATTGCTGTCAGTGTAGGTCTACATCAGACTGGTATTGTAGTCACTGTAGTATTTCATGCCACCTGACAGGTTATGCCAGTACTGGGTTCAGAGTGCTTAGTCCCCAGTTTGGCTATGTGGTTGCATCTCACACATGTGTTGTACGTCCATGGGTAGGGGAGAGGGTTGACTGTGTACATGTGGCAGCTGTGACATTGCCACATGACTCACATATTCCACAACTGTACCATAGAGGTGACTGACAAGTGACCTTTGCACATGCTACCATAGTATTGTGATTGCCATGGTGATTAACAGCACATAGGGCCAATGGGGAACAAGGTACAGAAGGTGAGTATGTGAGGGTGTAGTGCCTGTGATTAGTTAGCGCTGGCATATATGACTGCTCACGTGGTCAAACGCCAGGTAAGTCATATGCAATGTGTCACAGGCAACGTACATGCGAACAGGACAAACAGTGATGTTCTGTCAAGTGAGACATGGACATACATATAGTAAGCTATGCAGATGTCACTAGGAATCCACAGAAGCTCCATAAATCTGCATTGCAGGTGGAATCAGTGTTCCAGGGTAACTGCAAGCAAACATGCATGCAAACAAAGCTATAGTAAGCAGGGCTGCATGTAGTCCATTGTACAACAAACAAGCTGTACCACTTCCAGTAAGTAACAGTGCAAATATAAAGGCACTATACACATACATGGAAATACACAGGTCGGATGGCCAGGATCCAGTCTCAGCGCACACAAGTGTACAGACCATGTACTGTCAGGATGTACAATAACTGGATGGAAACCCAGGTGCTCATACCTGCAGTAATACACATGTCAAATAACAGACACTGAGCCTTCACTCAGTGGTTCCATACTTAGTAGGATGTATGCTACCTGTCCTGCCACCACAGTATCCCTGACATTTATGGGGACTCTCCCTCCTGTGAAAGTTAGTTTTGTGTGTTGGGGCTGTCTAGCATGGTATGAGATGTGAGCTTGCAGTGCTAGGGTGCTCCTGTGTGTCCTGTACCAGTCATGTAGTACTGCACACATATCAACATCCTCAAACATCTGCATTGCAGAGTCCAGTGTGGGCAACATGCCACTTTCAGTTTACATGTCCATAATTGCGTATCAATACTTTCATTACCTTATCCCCTGTGCTACCTATGGATGTTGCCTTCTGTTGACATCTTTACCACCAGTATGCAAACATGTGCAGATGATACACTATGGTACTTACCATGGATGTAGAATACAGTACAAGACAATCATACCCTTACTGCATCAGGCATGCTGGGATATACCCACAATTATATCAGCACACTGTACTGTTAACAACATGATACTATTACTACACGTCTATGTAGTCACCCTGTGCATCAGCAACATGTTAACCTGTACCTGCACTGATGTTACAGATTGCAGGAGGTGGCACAGTTTCATCATATGCACAGGGTGTGAACTTGGTATGCCTGAGTCTGCCACTGATACCACCAATTGACATGTATGTGTATGTGTGTTGGTGATGGACAGCAGTGCAAGGTGGGGCAATGTTGATGCAGTGTGTGCATGTATGCTGTAGCCCTAGGTGTTGCCAATTTGCATGTGTGTATGGATGCACACAGTTCCACCTCATGGCTGCCATATACCGGTGTTTGTGGACAGCCACAGACTGTACCTGCCAGGTCATACAGATCAGTGTTTCTGGCCACGGACACGGTACCTGTGCCTTGCAGGGGTGCTACGGACTGTATCCGGTACTAATCCAGACTGGGTACTGTCATCAGAAGCAGGTGTTCATTGACTAGACACAGATCCCTGTTGGGCCTGTCCAGAGCCACGTGCACATGGTCTCCTGGGGTGGTCTGATGACAGCACAGACCCAGCATTGCTGGGGCTGCTGCTGGCACTATGGGGGCGTCTGCGGCCCTGTTGTCATCTGCGACTGCCAGCTGCTGCTGTTGCTGGCATACGCTCACATCGATGCCTCAACCTTCCACCATTGCCCTGGCTCATGGGCATCTAGTTGTGGAACTGATCTAATATGTACCCACAACGTCTGTCTATGACATCGGTGAAATTACGGATGGCAGCCGCAATGTCACGCATACTGTCACTCATGGCTGTGCGACATGCTGTCAGCTCCCTCAGACCCTGTCTGGTGTACCGTTCCATACGTGACTGTGCCTGCATGACAGCCCGAAACATAGCTGAGGTTGTAAGACCTCTGTGGGTATGTCTGACAGGGGCAGTACGCCCACGGTTGCTCCCACGAGAACCCCTGGACATCTGTCTGTGTGGTACCATCTCAGGGCCATGCCCATGGCTGCTGTGTGGGGAAGCATGTGCCACAGATACCACATTACCTTGGTCAATGCCCACTGTATCCTGTCCATCACCTAGGGACATTGGTGACAAAGGATGTATTGGCAGGATGACTGTGCACATTGATGGGGTTGACAGCTGTGTACTGTCAATTGGCTGACCAATGACGGACCCTGGCACACCTTCCTGTGCCATTACACAGATGTCATCATTATCAGTACCCGTGGCACCTGATTCAGGTTCCCTGCTGCATGACACCAGAGCAGCACCAGAACCTGTGGGAGGGAAACAGGAAACACAGTTTACAATGTCTACACAATGTTACCAGTGATACACACATGCACACATGCACACATGCGCAGGTGCACACATGCACACATGCACACATGCCCAGGTGCACACATGCACACATGCACACATGCACAGGTGCACACATGCACACATGCACACATGCACACATGCACACGCACACATGCACACTACTCATTATGCAAGATATCAACACACAGACACAGACACACCTGCATGCATACACAGTGCACTACTGATTGAGCCTAATATTACTATTACTATCAAGGCTAATAAAGGTATTGTTAATACACATTCACCAGCATGGATAGGCTGCATTGCTGTTACACCGGAGGGACCTGCAGAAGTGAGAAAATAAATGTCAGTGGGCACAACTGTGCCATTGTTACTGAGTATGATACAGGTCAGTAGTACAACAGTTGCCTTTCACAGGTCAGCTGCTGATATTGAGAATATCACACTTGCACATTAAATACTATGATGACAGCTACAAACCAAGGACACACCTCACACATGCATTAACTACCAGTGTAAACAACAGTCAACTATACAGATGGCATATTACCTGCACGCTCGTAGTCATGGTGCTGTGTGGCTCCAGCCTCCATCATAATGCAGGTCTGCTGCTGTTGTTGTTGTTGGTGGGCTGGAGCCACAACACTTAGGAGTAGTCCCTCCAGTCTGGTGAGTGGGGGATGTGTAGCCACCCCACCACCTGTGGCAACCTGTTGCCTGTGGATATCCGATGCACGCTGACAGACATTTCTGATTAAATCACTGCAGTGATGTTGTACCTGCTCATATGTCCTATTATGCGTGCCTATGTCATTTACCCGATGGACCAGGTCTTGCCACAGTGCAGCCCTCTCCTGCTGATTCTGGCTGGTGCGGGAAAAGAGTATTGCAAAATCCCGCACCAGGCTCTGGTGTATTTCCTCATCCTCGGCTGCAGAGTATGCCAGATTGCGCTGGTGAGCCATGGTCCTGAAAAAGGAAATAAAATGATATCAGCAAAATATGTCAGCAGAATTTGGCACACATACTACACATGCTACTCAACTGTTGTGATACAACATATCTCCCATATATAGCATCTGTCTGTCTATTGGTGGATACACATGTAAATGGCCAGGTATCAGTGCTCAGCCAACAACTGGGCAACAGTACCTGGCACACTCCATACGACATACTACCAAACCCCAGCAGTCAGCACACTGATTCAGGTCCAAAGCACCTCCTCACTCTGGGGGTTTGTATCGAGGTACTGTATGGGGTACATCATCAACTACTGTGATCTGACCACAAACTAATCGCCCTGGATATACATATCCCACCTCCACCACCAGCACAAATGACTACAGTGAATAACATTTCAAATGCAAACTTTACACTTCTTAAGACTGAGATGGTATCCTTTAAGCCCACTGGGCCAGTGGAAGCCACAACCCACAATGCTGACTCCTTCACAAATGATTTCTACGGACATCTCCGAGAATGCATGGATCATGCAATCCCATATAAGACCAAGACACTCTCCACAAAGGGAAAGCATCCTGTCTGGTGGACCCCAGCCATAAACAGATTGTATAACAAAAGATGGAAGCTACTGCAAGACAGAGCATAATTCCATAAAGGGAAGGCATGTCTGATCAGCACTAGTAAAGAGCTATGTTCTCTCATACAAACATCCATGGGCAACTTTGAGAGGGAAATCACTGGGGACACTACAGATAACCAGAAGGCCTTCTTCAGTTATGTTAGAAACCTGGTCAGAAACCTTCCAATATGCTCATAGTTAGTACACAACAACAAATAATTCACTGAACCCACAGATATTGGCAACATTGTGGCAGACAGGTTCAGTGCAATTTCCCCCCTCCCTCTCCCCCAAATGAAGACATACTTATCCCAGCTGAATGTAACCTCCCTGTCATCACAGATGTCCAGGTGAGAGCCGCCCTCAGAAAAGCAAAAAACACAGCATCAATGGGACCTGATGGTATCCCCGGTTGCATGCTACATGAACTCCAAGAGGAGCTAAACCCACATATAGAAGTGCTATGTAACACTAGCCTGACTACAGGATATGTACCTGTACACTGGCGTACAGCAGCAGTGGTTACACTCCACAAAGGAGGTACCTCTACATACCAATACAATACAGCACAATACAATACAATACAATATGCTATTGCCCCTGGGACTACAGCAGCATACTGTTCTGCTACCCTGAAAATTGTGACACATGTGATGTGATGGTACCTGCTCCTGTCAAACAGTTACACAGGGTGACTCATATGGCATATTACCTATCTGACTAACATTCAGCAGGGGTATGTGTAACATGTACTCATGGGGAGTCTTGCTTCTTAACGCTGTGTGGTTTATTGCAGGGTATGTCTTATCTGTGGGTAGGAACCTGTACCTCCGCCATGTGCTCTCTACTGTGGTGTCAAGGACGACACACAGCGGTCATTTAGGTTGTGGATGGTGTGAGGTGTTACTATGGTTGTTGGACATCTGTCATGGGTGTGACTTAAGTATGTAAATCCAGGAGTGGTAACCTCTATGTAGGTAGTATGTGTGCACTCTGTGGTGTTGTCAGTCACTGTGCATTGGTAATGTGTTTGAGTGCATTGTCACAGTGTCGTACATGTCACTGTGTTCTTCTCCATATCTATAGCTGTCATGTGAGGTACATACCGTGGCAGCCATTGTGTGGTGTGGAGGGGTACACTGACCTACATGTCCATAGCTGACACACCATGTCTGCTGACACATACCATGTACAGGTATTCCAGGAATAGTGTGCCACTGTGACTATCATTGGCGTGACTATTGTACACATTTATGACCCTGTTCACCCCTGACACATGCAGTGGTGGGCAGCCAATCACATATCTGGTGGTTACTGGTGTAGGTGATTTGAAATGGGGTATGGTACTCCAGTTTCAACACTGGTGTTCACTCCATGCCTTTGTCACCAGGCACCTGTTGCAATACATCTGTACACATGTGCCTCACTGAGAATATATATTTATATATATATATATATATATATATATATATATATATATATATATATATATATATATATATATATATATATATATATATATATATATATATATATATATATATATATATATATATATATATATATATATATATGTATATATATATATATATATATATATATATATATATATATGTCTGTATACATATACACATATATATCTTGATGTACATATATTGCTATACATATGGACACGGGGTGAGTGTGACAGTGAGGGTGTGAGAGTGACAGAGGGGGAGGGACAGGGGGAGTGTGAGATAGTCATATACAGTCATATCTGTAGATAGTCAGATCTGTCTGTCTATGTATATGTATCTACATATATCTATATCTGTATGTGTGTATTACATATATATGTTTGTACATATTCTATCTACATCTGTCTATGTATTCCTACATCCCTCTCTATCTATGTATACATATATGCATATTATATATATATATATATATATATATATATATATATATATATATATATATATATATATATATATATATATATATATATATATATATATATATATATATATATATATATATATATATATATATACATACATATATTGACATACATACGTATCCATATGATAGATAGGTATATCAACATGTTTGTTTACAAAACTGTATACACACACTAACATACTGCTTAACATATATAACTGTGAAACCTACTTTGTACATTGCACTACAACCTACATTCAACCTACATTGATATGTGCACATAGATGCCCTCACATACATATGTATGTACAGCCTTCACTGATAGTTGCTGTATGTCCCCTGCCCTATGCACATCTTCATATACATATAAATACAGACCAATGACACATATGGAGGGTTCACAGTATGTAGACTTTTAAAGTATTACTTTACATTACCTGTGTTTGTCACAGCTGCTTGCGTTGCCTTTTGGATCGGTGTCCTGCTACTGCTCCAGTTGACAGATGTCAGCTTTCTAGTAGGTTTTGTTAAGTGTTTTTGTTTGTGTATTTCTCTCTCTCTCTCTCTCTCTCTCTCCCTACCTCCAGAGGGTGCATTGAAAGTATTGCATGTGTGGACTGGGAGTACAGCATGCTTTTGTAGGTATCTGCATATGTCCATGTGATGGCCTCTGCACCAATTGTTAGCCAGCATTTGCTAATTGCATGCAGCCAGTTGTGTACTGATTGCAGTTCTCACTGTGATTTCAGGACAGTGCTATAAAAAGGTATGTGAGATAGGCGTAGCCCTTTCAGAGTTTAAGGGCAGGGATCATGCTGGTATGCTGTGGACACTGTTCTGTGAGTGTAAAGGTTATTATCTCTCTCTCATATTTCCGGCTGTGTTGTAGATTAACATTTCTCCATTCATTTCTCCAGCTTCCTGTACTAAGTGTGTATGTACACTGACACGTAAGACTACTACTACTGTTAATGTGGGTGTGTGTGCTTTCCTGTGGGACATGTGGTGTAACTGGTATATAGCAGTGGCTCTTGCACTTTGTTGCTATGGCTTCAATATTTGCCCTTTACATTCACTACTTGTATGCCTGCTAGGTGTCTTGACTGTAGTGTGTTGCTGTGGCTTTCCTATTTTCCATATACAGTCACACCTTGGAATGCTTGCTATATCTGTTAGGGTGTTACTGCATGCAGTGTGGTCTGGCCATGGTGTGGGCCTTGACATCTATTAGGGTATTTGGTATGCTGCTGAGCAGGCCCCAGAGACTCTCAGGTGCATCTTTTTTCTGCCTCATAGAATGGTACATATCAGTGGGGTACACCCATTAAATTGTCTGGTATTCTGCAGTTGTGACTGTGGGTTAGCATGAGCATATGTATTACTACACTATTTCTGCTGTGCAAGTGGTGCATACTTTCAGTACTTCATAGTTACCATTGCATGTGTTGTTACACCTTTCTGCCTACTGTTTGTACATTTCACAGGGAGTCTGTGGGGCATCCCTGTAACTCAGTCACTGTTGCTATGTCTAGACTCTTAACTATTCAAATATGGCAGTGTCAGACCTCTCAAGTGTACAGATATTTTCAAGATGTCCACATTTTGGCCTCATATTTTGGTCCATATCTCATAAACAGCTTTTTCTGGCAAATCACTCAGGCCTCAAGTCAGACTATAGTGACAAACATTTCAGTTTCAGACTTCGTACCCTTCCAAACATCCAACATAATGCAAAACCTGTTACTCTCTCAACTGTCTAAGTTTGTCGGAGCAATATTTGAAATGTGTCCCTGTTTTTGGGCCTTTGCTCCACATTTTTTATTACTTAGTCCGGATGTGTTGCTGTAAGAGGTTGTGGGGTATGGGCAGTGAAGATCCTGCTGTGAGTATGTGTGTGCTTGCAAGGTGCTACAGTGACATTATTACCTAGTAGCTACCAACTAGCATGGCTGTTTCTGTTCACACACTATTATTATAGAAATCCACTACATTTGACAGTAAATATACATGACATGCTTTGTGTACTACACATCCTATATTCCCTTTACATTCATTCCTACTATTGCATGATATATTTATTGTAGCACAATGTTCTTATATAGCAGTCATGGCTTAGTGTTAAGTCATGCAGACTACTGTTTCCAAGGTCCTGGGTTCGGTACTGACAGTGGGATTTTATTTTACTTTTGAGCAGACTACAGGCCTTGTCATTCAGAGTGACTAAGGCACTTTTAAGCAGTTGTAAGCAGTTTAGCACTGGTTTGCGCGGAGCTCACGCATGCGCACTGGCGTTCAGCTCCGCGCATACCTGCTTACAACTGCTTAAAAGTGCTTACTCTTGCACACCAGCTAATTTCTTTGAAAGAAATGAAAATGGGGAGACAGGAAAGTGGTGAAAAAGGGGTCACAAAGAGGGTAGGACAGTAGGGAAACAAGCTCGGGTTTTGCAGGAGGGATGTAGGTAAGGCCCATAGCTGCCCATTTCTTCATCAGCAACAGCTGTGCATATGTTTGTAATTTGGTGTGACATTTGAAACCTTCCACCCCTGAGAGAGGTGTAAGGACAACAATAATACTTGTTGTACAGCCAATTGTAATTGACGGTTTACATGTCCAGCAGACATGTCTGCAAAATGGGCAGCTATGTATGGGGCATAATTTTTTTGTGGGTACAGAGTGCCCTTTTTTTTTTTTTTTCAGGTGAGAGTGGTATGTCAGGTACAGGAAGTCGGTATAGCTGGGGAGGTAGGTTGGGTAGGTTAACAGACAAGACAAACAAGACGCATACAGGGGCAGTGTATGACACATGTGGGGGGTTACACAATTGACGGGGATGGATGTTTGGATATCTCGAGCCCATGAGCCCACAGATGGCAACAGTGGAACTGAGATCCCCACCCATGGGCAGTTGCCACTGTGCCTTCACTGCCCAGGACGGAGCTGTGCTGGGGGCTGTGTAGGCCTGGCAGCAGGCACGCCCGTGAGTTGTGCCACCTGTGCCTCAAGCTGGCGTAGGGGCCCAAGAACAGCGTCCTGGATCTCCCTACGCACCACAGTCTGGACATTACGGAGGGTGAGTGGGTGCTCTCCTCCGGCCACACTTGCAGAGGGGGGGTGAGCCCCACCCCCTGCAGCGCTTCCACCCGCAGGTGGCACAGGGCCACCGGAGGAGGGTCCGGCCTGGGCACTACTGCCAGGTGCACTCGCCAGCTGAGGAGGGAGAGGTGGGTCCGCTGGAACCCGCCTTCCCTGTCATCCTATGTTTTGCATTATGTTATGACAGTTTGGGTTAGTAACGTACAATACCATTCACAATTAGTTGTAACAGCATGCATTAGTATTCCCATTAACCAAACACCCATATATTCAAACCATTGAACAGCAAGCATGACACATGCATAATTTGAACAGCAATACACAATCCAACAACATGCAGGGTTGATTGATGGCAACAGGCCATCAGGTTTGGATGTATGAACAGGGCAGATGCATCAACGTACATGCAAATATGTATGAACCAACAGGACAAATGTCCAGGAGTGTTAATTGTGATTGCACATACCAATTTCACGTGGAATGGATTATATGTGGTTATAGTGTAGGGTGAAGAAAATTTAATTAACAACTTAAAATACCAATACATATGCTGTACATTTCTAATATCTGCAGATATATACACACTACAGTTCTGCCTACAGTTTCCTATGTGATAACTACTTCAGCTTGGTGATAGGAATGTTACTGCTACATCAATATACATTTTCATTTTTATTCGTACACATTCATATCTGGCTCTGTTCAGCTACATCATCCTGCTACATTTGCTTTATATAGCTATAGACAACTGTGGATGTTTGGTATTTCAGACAACCATACTATCTGCATATTGCAGACTGAGAGCAACATATCCAGATTTTGGGACACACATTCCAGCTGCGGTACCATTTTCAACACATGTTACTGTTTGGTTCTGCCTGTCACATTCATTTCATTCTGTACTGACTGCAGTATACTTTATTCAGGAGTTATTACTACTTTAATGGTGGATTCATACCTTTTTCTCACACTCTCTCACTTGTTTTATTTTTACAATTCAGGATGGTACTTAATTCTAGGCTTTATTGACATGTTTTACCTGTAGTTATAACAATCCTTTCCAACAGTCTCACTTCTGTCATGTTTCTGTATTTCAACAGGGATATATTTCACACGTGTTTTACCCAGCTTCTGCAGCTGTACTTTTCAGCCTGCTGCAGGTTATGTACTATTATATTACAGGTGGGACATCTTTATTTCAGACTTGTTTCATTTTTATGTTTGGATTACAGGCTGCATCACACTTTTGTAATCAAGCAATACTTGCAAACCCTCTTACACTGTTACTTGCACATTTTATTAATTAGTGACTACACTACACTCTTTTGCTAACTGTCATACTTATATATTTATTTACAGTTACAGGGAGAGAATTACTGACCTGCCTGGTGGCGCAACCGTGCCGGCCTATCACCATAGGCTCGACGGTTCGCAGAACGGACACCTGCAGCTGTAATATAAATAAAGTAATATTGGAATACACATCTCCATAATATCAGCTAGGTTAATTTCTTACATAAATAATTAGATGTAACTTACTCAGTAGTGGGGCGTTGGGCATTTGCCAGGCCTCCTGGATCCAATGGTTCAGTTGGTCCTGCTTCCGTCTCTTCAGGTCCGCATGGTGGTGACGGACCTGCTCACCAGTGCTTGGTATTCCTGTGGCACTGGTGAGATCATGAACCAACCGGTCCCACGCCTCAGCCCTATATGCTCCCCACAGGACCTGGCCCTGCATGAGTTGGGCCTCATGATTATGGATGAGGAGCCAAACCATATATTTGGACTCCTCAACGCCCCACCTCTGTGCTCGGAAGCAACTACCCTCACCTACACCTGACATCCTGGCTGCAAGTCGGTTCTACAATCGGTTATGCTGTGTATTCCCGCCTATGGGGCTTATATATGCCATTTTTCCCGCACCTATCTGTGATTGGCCATTTTGGAATTGTATCAGCTTCACAAAACCTGCTTTGTCATGCTCCTCTTTCTATTCATTCCTATATATATGCTATTACTGCATTTCTAAGTGCAACTGTCATGACTTAGTGGTTCAGTACTTTGACTGTGGTGCATGGTATCCTGGGTTCGAAACTGGCCATTGCTTTTTATATTTTATGTCTGTCTACACAGGCTAGGAGGTGTGTCTGTGTAAAGGCAGTTTTGATACAGCTTGCTCAACGTTGCCCGTCGGTTAGCTTGTTGGTACGGTGCGCAGCTCTGCGCAAACGGGTCACGCTGGTTTACACGCCGTTTGGCTGTCAGCAAGCATATTACGCTCAGCTCGCTACGGGCACACAGTTTCAGCATGTTAAAATGCTGCGCAACTCCGGGCACTTATTTTACACCTGTTAAACCACTGCTCACCTACGGGCGCTCATTTTAAACCTGTTAAAACACTGCTCACCTACAGGCAGATGTACTCAACTTGTTAGACTGAAGCTCAGCTACAGGCACATCTGACATTTTTTTTTTATTATTATCTCACATTTCTTCAAAATACATGGCCCATTTCATTACATTTTACAGAAAATATAATTTTATATATGTACATATATGTCAGGGACTTGTTTCGTGCTTATTTCACTAAAAATAAAAATTGATGTTGTGGGGGCTCGAACCATGACTGCCTCCTCTTCAGCCAACATCTCTACCGCTATGCTATTGCTTCGTGGCTTACTTTGCATATTTAGTTCTTATATGCTTTTACACTGACTGGTAACTGTGGCTGAGCGACGGGCACGCCCGCATAAACGAGCGCACTCACGGGCAAACATCTTTACAACTTATAAAAAAAAAAAACATGTTCATTTATACATTTTATGTTCATAGTCTGTGGGGGCATGTGTTGTATTGTGTTTATTCACATTTACACGGACTCTGTCGTGGGCGTTTACTTTAGGGACTTTTACTCTTCTGGGGGCGTGTCCGTTTGCAGGGCTCGCCCTCCTGACACAACCCCTACTGTCTTCCACGGACCGTGTTAGCCTTAGGTGTGATTCAGCATGCCCTCATGCATATGCATAACATGCTGACATCACACTGTTTAACTGCAGCCTCCATGTAAGCCTTGTAACTCTTACATGGAGGCTTTGTGAATCCTGCCCATGGTCTGTGAATTTCTAACGGTTTTTATGTATGGACACTTTTTACTTCTAGTTCTTATAAAGCTCATTTCATGACATACTTTATCTTGTAGAATGAGTTTCTTTGGTTTCATACAGTTGATTTTATATAGGTAATTTTTTGAATGTACACTTAATAATTTAATTAATTGGTTAAGGTTGCGTTTTAGCCCTGAACTTGTTTTCATTATTTAGAGACTATTGTTTTTATTACTTAGAGCTTTTATTATTTAGAGATTACTGATTGGCCGGCACAATCACATGTAAACTCGCCACCGTTTTTAAACAAACTGCAACTTTGTGGTTCATTTGCTTCTGAAGAAGTTACTCTAATAGAGTGATGAAAACGTGTGGAGTTATAATAAACTTTTTAAACGTTAAAGAATAACTTTGTGAGTGGCTGTTTGGACATCCTTTTTCATTTTATTCTGTTTGTTTACTTGGTTTTTGCTTTTTCACTGTTCAAAACTACAAATTTAAAACACATTCTAACAAGAGGTGCTGTATTATACAAGGAATATAATTTAATACAATCAGGAAGGTGAATCAAAGAATTCATACATGTATGCATGGCCCTAAAAATGTGAAGGAGCCGATGGTTTGAAAACAGCCCACAGGTAAGCTTAGTCCTCCACTGGCCAGATGCAAAATGAATGTGGGTTTGCATGCCATTTCAATGAATGTGAGTTTCAAGGGCAGAGAAGTTTACTGCTCATGCTAAGTCTGTTTTCATTGTGAGACTGTATTGTTTGTTTAGAAAATGGCTCAGTGTTTGTGCTATTTTATTTCAATATCTGTAATCACTGTACAAGTAAATAAGGAAACAGTATGCACACTGACAGGTTTGAACAGTGTTTGTGGCAACTGAAGAGAAATAGCCAAATAATGGAACACTGGAGTGGCTGGGGAGGGGGTTGCTGTTGGAGCGGCATGGGATTACAGACTATCCATTTAAGTAAAATAAAGCTCACTCCTGTCCATATTCAAATGCAACTTGGATCTAAGGATGAGTAATAGAAAATGTACTCCAAGATTGCCCCTCGTGCCACTAATGGACAGAGACAGTTCCTAAATGCTGCATCCCTTACATGGGGCCCCTTAAATTATCAATGGTATGATCATAGTTATTCTCACTAGGGCTAATGTACAATTATCAGCCATGGGATAGGTAAGACCATTGAGGAAATGTTAATTCAAGCATCAAAAGGGAAATTGGCTAAGCATAAAATGTCCTCTAAGGGAACCTATGTTGTGGTAGTAAATATTTTTTAAAAAATTGCCCTTTTTAGATCACTAAGTGCCCCTCTCACCCTCCACCTTCCCAGACTTTAACAGCTTCCAGTGCCTATGATTTCTCATCCTAATTAGTATCTGTTCATACGTTTTAAAGATGTCTAAATGTAACTTCTATCCATGATATTGTCATGACACTCTGATAACTGAGTTTGGAATTCACTCTTCACTTTTGTGCAGAACTTGTCTTTATCTCTGGGCTTTTTCTTTTTGACAGAACAAATGAAGAGGTGTCTGTTTTTCGTCTTGACTGTAATGCTTCCTGGCATTTGTATCACTTTAGTAACCTTGGTATCACACTTTTTAAGGCATCATCAAAATATATTCTAAGTTAGGAAAGTTGATCAACCTGTTCAGGTCGTCCTTCTTTATTATGATATGTAAGGATGGCAGCTTAAGTGATCTGCTGTTGCTAACACAAAATGGCAGTTTCAGTTTAGATGGTGTCATGCACAGGGCCTGAATCTGTTATCCAGTTTTTTATTGAAGAGAGCACCATCCAGTCATGTGCTTTATACAGTAAGGAGAATATTTTGTGAGCAGACAATTGTAGAATCTATTAATTTTGCCACATTTGGTGGTGTTTCTTTTATGAATGCATTAAATAGAAGATGCTCAAGAACAGGCCTCCAGAATGTGTGTCCAGTGATAGGGAAAGGACAAGATCATGAATGAAATATGCTTCATAGTATGAAATCTGCATTGGAGGTAATAGCTTTACCAGACAATGCACAGGGACTCTAACAGAGAAAGTATTAAAAAAAGGGAATGAGGCATACTATTGACAAATCTAGAAAGGTGCAACATAAAGTCAAAATAAACTTTATTGTGATTTAGACCCACACTTCAGTGTAGGCTAAATGAAATTGTGCTGCTTCGAGCTCTTTGCACAGACAATACATAAATATAACAGATACAAATAAAAAAAATTGTAACATTTGACATTACACTAGGACATAAGTACATTTTGTGTATCTCTAACTATTAGCAGCATTGGTATTGCACAGGTAGATATATTGCACATTTGAGACTTGAGCCTTATGAGACTAGAGCACTTTCAGTTGTACAGAATGTAACTTGTTCTTTGAGTTATTGCACAAACAAGTAAGAAGCTTTCAATAAGCTATTGCACAGGTGAGAAGAACCTAACCGTAGGTTGGTTGCACTTTAAGGAGAGAATACCTTCAGACTGTGTGGCCTCTAACTATGTGACCTGTGACTTCCATTGCTACTCAGGTTTAATAGTGTGATAGCCCGATGAAAGAAGCTATTTCTGAATCTAGTCATTTTGCAATGTATACTTCTGCAGCACTTGCCGAAGTTAAGCAGAAGAACAGTCCCTGAGCTGGGTGGGTTCATTGTCTCACAATCTTTGTAGCTCTCTCAAGACACAGTACAGAGTGCAGATCCTGTTTAGATGGAAGTGTGGACCTGGTAATCCTCTCTGCCACCTTCACCACTCTTTGGAGAGCTTTACAATCTGTAACTTTACATTTCCAGTACCATACTGTGATATTGCTTGTTAAGATGCTTTCAATTGTGCCTCTGTAGAAGGCTGTGAAGACTGAAGATGAAAGATTTGTTGTCTTCAGCCTGCGTAGGAAATGCAGTCTTTGTTGTGCCTTTTTGAAAATGTGATTTGTGTTAATGGACCATGTCAAGTCTTCTGCTATGTGCACCCCCAGGAATTTGGTGCTCTTCACG
Organism: Protopterus annectens; assembly: GCF_019279795.1. Lineage (NCBI taxonomy): Eukaryota > Metazoa > Chordata > Ceratodontiformes > Protopteridae > Protopterus > Protopterus annectens. The sequence continues at coordinate 1,058,313,249 of NC_056728.1, read as the reverse complement.
TTTTGTACTGTTTCTCCCCTGATTGTGAGAGGGGAATGTGCCTCATGGTTTTTCCTGAAGTCCACTATTACCTCTTTGGTTTTGTTTACATTCAGAGCTAGGTTGTTGTTGTCACACAAGTCAATCAGATTCTTCACCTCCTCCCTGTATGCTGTTTCCTCACCATTGCTGACTAAGCCAACTACTGTAGTATCATCTGCAAGTTTGATTATGCAATTCAAGTTGTTCCTAGCTGCTCAGTCATGGGGCAGCATGGTGACAACATAGGACTGAGAACACATCCGTGAGGGAATCCTGTGCTCAGTGTAGTACTCTCTGAGGTGTTATTGCCTATGCTCCCTCTTTGTAGTCTGCCAATGAGGAAGTCCAAAATCCAATAATCCACATCATGTTTCATTGTAGTTGTCCATCTATATCTGATGAAGTCTACTTGGTAGAAATGAAAACGCTGTTGTTTTAACATGTATGCATTTGTGTGAGTGTTATTTTTATTAAAACTGCTACAACTGGATCTGTGTTGCTGGTGATATCTTTCCTGAGTACCTTGGACTTGGCTTTAGTGAAGTCCAAAATCCAGTTACACATGGGAGTGCTGACACCCAAATGAATCTGTTTCTCTACCATAACAATTCTTGTTTTCCAGATGAGCCATGGATGTGTGCAGTGCCAGCAAGATGGCATTTTTGAGAAGGCAGTTTTGAATTAGTATTTGACTGAGTTATAGTCATCTACTAAGAAAAGTACATTACCAATACTATGCTGAGAGGCATATACTGTAAGAAGCAGTTTGAATTCAGAAAGGAAAAAAATCCATCTGTGGACAGCATTTTCATAACTCCTGTCCTAGGAATTAGAAGGGTAGACAGTCAAAGGTTGTCATTGTAACTCATGACACACCTTTGCTGAGAAGTATGGAAAATGATTCCTTCCATGTTCAGGTGACCACAATGCCTGTTAATAAGACAGCTGATGAGGCAATCTGCTATGGCAAATTTGTACAGCTCTAAAAAGGGTTTGGATTGGCGTGTATGCTTGCTGAAGAGAATGAATTGCAGTACCCTTCTTGAATTTTTTTAATGTAAAAACAGGTCGTTATTTTTAGGGCTGGATTCAATAAAGCATATACTGTACACTGTTCTGAGGAACAGACAACACAGACATAACACACACCTTCTTCCTCCTAATTTTAGTTTTATTACTGATATTTTTGCTGCTTTAAATATTGACAGGGATTCATAAAGGTTACCACAAAGTGTAGACTACAGGTACACTAAGTGTGATTTTTCTGAGTAACTAGAAAACACAAAAATGAGATAAGAATTTTACTGAATACATATCATGTACACTTACCCATGGATTCACCATCCTTCCATGCAGGGCTAGCTTAGTCCTGCATGGAAGCGTCCATTTAGGACAGGACGGCAGCGCATCATGTATATTAATGAAGGTGTGCTGCCTGAGCTCCTATACAGACATGGATCATGTACGAGTGCAGGGGGTGTATCTGAGAGCTCTGCTCTGCTCTCAGACTATATACAACCCTGCAATGAAGAACAGCAGTGTATGAATAAGAATGAGCGAGACTGCTCATAGCTGTTCACATACCCCCAGCAACATCCCCCCAAGTTTACAAGAACAATATGTAAAACAGTAAAGATAAAGAAATTTTTTTTTATATATAAAACAGATTAAATTTAACTGTAGTTGCACGGGTTTGCCCATAGCTTAGCTAGGTTAATGCAGCTTAATTGGCACAAGAGAATAAAAAGCAAGATATATGCAAATGAAGCAATACAGCAATAGTGTAGTGGGCAGAGCATTCACCTAACGAGCAGTCATTCCCAGTTCGAGTTCCACTCCAGTACAATCCATTTTCCATGTCAAATCACTTTATGATCAATTTATTTTGTTGCATAACCTACGGCATAACATATATTTGTGAAATGGAGAACTGCATTAAATGCAGATGTGAGGTGTCATTGTCATAATGTTGCAAAGTCGACAGATAATCACAAGTGCACCATATAGTATATGTGCACAGGAATCAGGGATACAAATGTAAGGTAAAATGTGTAATGAATGATAAATCCATAGAGTTTCCAAATCCACCAGCTTCCCAAGAACCATTAGACATTACTATCTAAATTAGTGAGGTGGTAAGGGGGAGGGGAGCACTAGTAAGCAAGAGTAAGCATATTTAAGCAGTAGTAAGCAGGTTGAAGCCTTAATCAATTTGTATGGATCAGCCGCTGTTCTGGACAGAAACAAAATAAACAACCTTTGCAGGTCTTGAACCAAGGACCCTGTACACTACAGTCACAGTAGTTAACCACTACACCATCACAGCAGTACATAAGATTAAAGTATCACCAAACAGACCCTCACTATAGGAAATATAAACTGAACATGTGAAAGGAATCTATATTCAGTTTTATATAGTATAACCTACTACAGGACATAAATATGTGAACTGGAGTATTGCAGTAAGTCCATATGTGAGGTGTCATTGTTGTTATAAAGTGTTGAAATCCCCTAATAAACATAAGAACCACATACAGTGTACATGCACATGAATTCCAAACACATATATAACATGTAATCATTAATAAATTAATGCCACAATGCAAATATAATGCAACCTAAATATTAAGCAATGCTAAGCATTGCACAGCCTAGCTTAGAAGGTGTAAGCAATGTGTAGGCCAGCTAACTCAGTCTGCCCATCAGTATACTCCTTTAAGCGATGCCAACCTTAGGAAAGCAGGTTTGCCCATAGCTTAGACTTTTCAAAACTGTCCAATCACTGCAAAGTGCAGGAAACTGGCTCTATTTAAACCCAACAGGTGGGAATACATCTCATAACTGGTTGTAGCTTCTCCTTGTAGGCACTATGTCTGAAATGGGAGAGGATGTGCACTTTCGGGTGCAGCACTGGGACATCCAGGAGTCCAGAGTCATGGCAGGACTCCTTGTGAAAGACCATCTGCAGAGACTGCTCCAGGGCCAGTACCAGGGTTCCCAATACAAAACAGAAGCCTGGGAGCATCTCACCCATGACTTCACCAGTGCCACTGGCATACCCCGAACTGGTGAGCAGGTCAGGCATCACTATGCCGACCTGAAGTGGAGAAAGGGGGCTCTCTTGGATCAGTGGATCCAAGAGGCTAGGAGGACAGGGGAAGTCCTAGCCGTGTGTAAGTATTAGTCCACTACCTGTTTAATAATTGCCAGCTCATGTATATTATGGATAGGTATGGCTAAATATTCCTCTTATGTCTTTCACAGCGGCAGGTGAGTGGGTTATGAACCAGGATGCCCATGGCTGTAGACTGCAGCGGTTGCGACGCGAGGCAGGTTAGTAATACTCTTGCATGTACTGTCATAGGAAATAAATCTAAAAGTAGTAGTAGGTTAATTACCTGTATAAAACCTGCATTGTTTAAGGCACCAGAGAATAGGGCAGGAAGAGTCTCATATAGGTTGTATGTAAATAAAAGCATAATAGCCTGACAATTAATGTCTAACTGCAGGACTGCATGTGTTCACTCTGGTATCATATAGTAATGTAGAGTTGCAATCACTTAATAGTACTGTTGTAGTAAGCACTGTTACCCACACTGTGCTACATAAATAAATTGTGTAGCAATGTCTGTATATGACTGTTGTAATCCCAAGAGGTCAAATAGTACAACTGAGAGAGACTTAGACAGAAAACACTGAAAAGACAGACACCAAAATCCAAATAGCACACACAGCCATGGTTCGAATCCTGAAAGTGGTCGTAGGCTGTATGCAGAATCATACCCCACAAGTGTAGAAAAATGTCCATAATTTATTTATTTATTTTATTTATTTATTGTAGTTGGTTTACCAGGATAGTCCATTGGGCCATAATGAACCCGTTTTCAATGGAGTCCTGGGGAGAAAAGCTCCAAAAAATACATTCTTCATACTTACGAACATACATTCATACATACAAACAAAGTTTAACAATAGGTACAACAGGTAAAAAATAAGCAATATCAAGTAGTACAGCAAGTGTACAGTTAAAATACATTGTAGAAAAAACGTATTAACTATTTAGCACGAAATTATCCATTTATGCAGAGTAGTTAGGAGAACAAAGTTACTAAAATGGAAGAGGAGATACAATGACATGATGTAGTGGGGGAAAAGGAAAGGATATGGACTAGTCAATAATTTCTATGGACTTTTCTGAGTGTTTAAAGATGTAAGCAGAGCATGAAGGGATGAGAGTAGGAGAAGAGTAGGTTATGTAGGGTGGGAGCAGGAGCATTCCCACTGTGATGCCAGGTGTGTATAAAGAGATTTTTTGAAAGCAGAGTGATTAGAGGTGGTGCAGATGAGTGGAGGAAGGGAGTTCCAGAGGAGAGCTAGGTTGAAGGATAGAAGGTTTTTGCCTGGGGGATGAGTAGGTTTATGGACTTTGAGTAGGATTTGATTGTTTGATCTTAATACTCTATTGGGTAGGTGCATATTAAAAGCAGAAGAAAGGGAAGGACAGAGGGAAGGATTAAGAATAAGCTTGCTTGTGGGCTAGAGTTAGTTGTGTGTAAGCTAATTGATTGGGAAGCTCTAGCCATTTTAGTTTCTGGAGGGAAAATAGTGGTGGGTGGAAGACTTGTGGCTAGAGGCGAATTTTGCAATTTTGTTGTAGCAAGAGGAAAGTTGATTTTTGAGAGAGGATTGAAGATTAGTTAGGAGTGGGGTGCCATAGAGAAGGGAGGGGATTAGGAAGGATGTAGCAAGAGTTATTCTAGTAGCAGAGGTAAGGTATGCATTTTGTCTATTAAGCATACCAAGTTTTTGATGGGTCTTTTTGATGTTTTTTTGTAGGTGAGAGGTAAATTTCAGTTGGTTGTCAATTTGTACCCCTAGAAGCTTGGTCTCTGACACCAATTCTAGGGGTGAGTTATTTTGGCTAGTGATTGAAAATGTATTCATATTGAGAGAAGTAGCTTTAGAAGGAGTAAAAATCATTAGTTTGGTCTTGGAGGCATTAAGAGCTAGGTGATTTTTTAACATCCATTGCTCTGTTGTAGAGAAAGCATCCTGAGTTAGTTTTTGGAGTGTAGTGATAGAGGTGGCTGAACAAATGATTGTTGAATCATCTGCATATTGGATGATGTTTGAGAAAGGGAGTGATTTGTGGAAGTCATTTATAAATATGTTGAAGAGAACAGGACCTAGAATGGAGCCTTGTGGAACACCTGTGGGGGTACTAAGGAATGAGGAGGTAGTTTTTTTTCCACTTTACTGCTTGATTTCGGTTGGATAGGTAACTAGAGAACCATTTCAAGGAGGACGAAGAAAGGTTAAGTTCTGAGAGTTTAGTAATGAGCAGGCTATGTGAGATGGTATTGAAGGCTTCGGAGAGGTCTAGTAATAATGTAGAAACAATTAGGCCAGAATCACGAGCTCTATTTACTGTTTCGAGGAAGGCGAGGAGGGCAGTCATTGTGCTGTGGTTAGGTCTGAAGCCGTGTTGTGTGGGAGTTATAAGGTGATTGTCTAGGAGATGATGAAGGAGCTGAAGTTGGACACATTTTTCTAGGATTTTCGAAATGGGGGACAGGATGGCTATGGGACGAAAGTTAGTGATGTTGTTGTTGTTGCCCCATTTGTGGAGAGGAATAATATATGCCTGTTTCCAGATTTGGGGAACTGCGCATTCTTTTAGGGAACGGTTGATTAAGATGCTAATGGGATATGCAAGCGTTTCAGCAGCTATACTAAGAAAGTAGGAAGGTATATTATCAGGGGCGTTGGTGCATGGTTTCAATTTCAGAAGGAGTTTCTTTATAGTAGATGTAGGCATGGGATTGAATGAGAGGAGAGTGGAGTTGGGAGAGGGAGAGTTGGAGGGTGGAGGTGTTTGGGGTAAAGGTTGGGTAGTAGAAGAGGTAGAGGAGTTAGAGGATGGGAAGCAGGGAGTGGAAGTGGGGAAGGATAGACTGTGAGTGGGGGGGGTGAGGGGTTGTTTGAGAGTATGGTGGAGTTGGAGAATGAAGAGGTCAGTTTGGCAATAGAGTCAATAAAAAATGAGTTAAATTGGGTGACCAGATCTAGTTCAGAGGCATTTGGGTCTGGGGTGGGAGTATCTGGTGTACTAGGATGAAGGAGACTAGAGATCCCTTTCCAGAATTTCTGAGGGTTGTTTTTATTTTGGTTTTGGAGTGTAGAAAAATAGTTTCGTCTATCAGAAGTGATGAGTTTCTTTACTTTATTTTGAAGCATTTTATATTCATTAAGGAGCAGATTTGTCTTAATTTTTTGGTAGCGTGCCCAGACTTTATCTCTATGTCTCATAATAGCAAGAGTATGTTTGGATAGCCAGGGGGCTGACTTTGTTTTTATTCTCTTAGTCCTTAAGGGAGCTTGTGAGTCAAGTAATTTCAAGAATGTTGTATTAAAGTGTGACACTGCCATGTCTAGTGGTAATGTTTTTAGACAGTTCCAATTAATTGCTTGTAAGGAATTTACGAAGGTAGTTGAGTTAAACTTTTTCTGGTCACGGATAGTTATATAGTTGTGGGTTTGTTGAAGGACAGTGGGTAGTTGGTTAGTGAAAATGGGTAGGTGATCACTAAGAGAGTCTGGAAGGGTGCCACTGTTGGAGAAATAGTGAGGATGGGAGACAAGGATCCAATCCAGTATACTTCCACTGGAGAGGTTTTTTGCAGGACGAGTTACTGAATTGATTAGTTGAGAGAAATTGTATAGGCTAATATTTAAGGAGTTTGTTGGAGATTGAATACAGGCCCAGTTGATGTTTACATCTCCTAGGATTATGGTTTCATTGCTAATGTTACTAGAGATCCAAGAGAGGATAAGTTCAAGAGTGGAGATATTATCCCCTGGGGGTATATAAAGGGATGCTAAACAAATGTGTTTGTGATTATTTATTTGTAATAGAGTAAGGAGAAGTTCAGCATTGTTAAAGTGTGGAGTAGGTTTATTGTAGGGAGTGACTGCTAGGGAGGATGAATATATGAGGGCTACCCTCATAATGTCCAGTAAATTGGCCCATAGCTGCTGCCTGTCACCCTGTCCCCCTAGCAAATTAGGGGGATGATCCCAAATGTTTAGGCAGCAAACAAAACATACAACTGTCAGATATCTATAACAACAAACCTGTCACTCTAGCAACCCCCCAAAATGTTATGAGAGTAAGTAGCCAGGTATGTCCCATCTCCACCCCCATGTTGTCAAGCTGCAACCAGAGTGTGTACAGTAATAGAGTGGGATGTATGTGCATAATACTAATGTGGAAACTGGTAATTTGTGTGGCAACATGCAGGTAGTGCTAAAAAACATTGCTCCCACAGGTCTGTCAGATAAGAACACTGTGCCTATAAATAAAAGATTGATATCCTGTACTGGTACTGTTTACTCTGGTCTTGTATTGCATTGTTAGTGTTGCAGATGCTCAGAATAATAAGGTATTACTCATCACTGTCACCCACACTGTACTACATAATACAACTGTCTAGGTTATCCTCTATAAGAGTGTTGTAATTACAAGGACAGAATGTAAAACCACAGGAGTATTATAGACAGAAATCAGAGAAGAGCTACAGAGCAATACCTATATAGCGCACACAGCTGTGATGGGCAGTGTTTTATGTTTAGCAGACACAGCCATGGTTTGAATCCTGGGAGTAGTAGTAAGCTGTATGCAGAATCATACCCCACAAGTGTACAGAAATGTCCAGAATGTCAAGTTATTTGGCCCATATCTGCTGGCTATTACCCTGCCCCCTGCCATATCAGTGTGCTAATTTCTGACATGTAGGCAGCATTTCATGTCATATAACTGACTGTGAGGCCTGTACATATTTGGAAAATGTCAAATAAAACAAACATTTAATTGTAAAAGTCACTAAAGGTTTAAGAGGGCAATATTCAAAATATGTCCTGGTTCACCTGCATGTGGTGTGTGCAAAAAGAGATGGGCAGGTATGTGCATAACATCAACCTGGAATCTGGGAGTAGGTGTAGAAACAGGTAGTGTTAACAAACAATACCTCCACAGGTATACCAGGAAAGAGGTGTATACTGCAGGTAAAACCAGTTCATGTATATAGTTGTCGACAGCCATATTACTGTCACCCATCACCAGGTCTGGGTTGTGGTGATAAGCAAGCTCCACAGGGTGGTCAGATATATGCTACACCACTTTGAGGGCCATGTGTTGCAGCTAGAGGGTCAGCCTGGCCCTCCTACTCAGCCACCAGTACAACCACCTTCGGGGCTGTGAAGGTGCAGTGGTGACTACCCATGGGTGGGGACCTCAGTCCCTCTGTTTCTACTAGGGTCTCATGGGCTTCCGATTTCCCAACACCCCCCTCATCAAGGTGGTTACCCCCCACATATGTCATATAACACCCCTGTTTGTGTCTTGCTTGTCTTGTCTGTTAACCTACCCAGCCTACCTCCCAAAATATATCTACTATCCCTCTCCAACATCCCACTCTCACCTGAAAGAAAAAAGAAAAAGGCAATCTGTTCCCCCAAAAAAATCTTGCCCCATACATAGCTGTCCATTTTACACATGTGTCCACTGGACACATGTAATCTGGTTAATTGGCTTAACATATTGTTGTCCTCACTACTGTCTCAGGGGTATGACTGTTCAAATCTATCTCTAAATTCAGTACATATGCACAGCTGTTGCTGTAGAAGACATGGACAGCTATGGACCTTCCCTACACCCATCCTGCACATCCCTAGCTACTTTCCCTACTGTCTTTCCCTTTTTGTGCCCCTTTGTTACCACTTTCCTATCAACCCTTTTTCATTTATTTTAAAGAAATCAGTGCAGGGCTAAGCGGGAATAAGCACTTTTAAGCAGCAATAAGCGGGTTTAAGCATGTTTGCTTGGGGGTAAGCAATGCCTACACAGGTTAAGCAATTTAGAAGTTAATTGAGTATAAGAAACTGTAATCAGAAGTTAGCAGTGCTTACCTCCATGCAAACCCACACACAACTGCTTAAAAGTGCCTTAATCACTCTGTATCCAACAGCCCTTGTTCTGCCCAGCAACAAAATAAACAGTCTCTGCAAGGCTCAAACCCAGGATCCTGCACACCAAAGCCAAAGCGATTTACCACTACACCATGTCAGATATATATAATCCTCATGTTTTCCCAAACATATCCTCCAGCACAGTCATTCAAAAGTACAGGAAATGTATTTAAACATGCAAATGTATATATTTATTCATGTATTTATTTATTTTACACGTGTTAGCCATGTTAGTGTGACTGAGCTTTTGGCTCATTTTCGGCAGAGACCCGGGGAGAAAAGCTCCTCAGTGAATAAAATGTAACAAAGTCCTATCACAGTCAGCAAAAAAGTTACTATCAGGTTACAATAGCACGTGTGTGTGTGTGTGTGTGTGTGTGTGTGTGTGTGTGTGTGTGTGTGTGTGTGTGTGTGTGTGTGTGTGTGTGAGTCTGTGTGTGTATATATACATACGTATATATATATATATATATATATATATATATATATATATATATTTCTATCTATATAGATATATAAATCTCTCTCTCTCTCTCTATATATATATATATATATACATATATATATATATATATATATATATATATATATGGTTCCACTTTGAATCATCGAATGTTCTGAACATCGATGTTCTGATCTCGATGATCAGAACGTCAATGTTCTGAACATTCGATGATTCAAAGTGGATATATATATATATATATATATATATATATATATATATATATATATATATATATATATATATATATATATATATATATATATATATGTATATATATATATATGTATATATATATATATATATATATATATATATATATATATATATGGGTCTACTTCATATGACCTACATTTCATTTTACTGAAATTCATTTGATTGAAACTCATAACACTGACACATTAAAGTAAAAGGTATATGCCCTTTTCCCCACTGTAGTGCAATCCTGGAGTTAGTATATATAGTTAGGGGATGTGGGGGGCAAAGCCCCACACATAGTTTAGGGCATATTGTTTTCTGCAAAGAGTTATTCTTTGCAGTTATAAATATCCCCAACTATATTTGCTATGAATTTCAGTCAAATGAGTTTTCAGTCTTTTGAACTTTCAGTGTTTTGGTCTCATTCAAATGAATTTCAGTCAAATGAAAATTAGGTCATATGAAGTAGACCCATATCTACATATGCATACATCTATAGATATATATGTCTACATATGCATACATCTATAGATATATATGTCTACATATGTATACATCTATAGATATATATGTTTACATATGCATACATCTATAGATATATATGTCTACATATGCATACATCTATAGATATGTATGTATACATATATATATATTTATATATATATGTATATATATATATATATATATATATATATATATATATATATATGTATATATATATATATATATATATATCTATATATATATATATATATATATATATATATATATATATATATATATATATATAGACATATAGCTATAGATATAAAAGCGAACATAATTACATTTATGACCATAGGCACAGTTAATGGGGGTGAGGGGGCCCAAGTTACATATTTCCTGTACATATTGATATTATCCCCTCCCCCCACAGCCAAAAAGGTCTGTCCTGCAATACAATACCAACTGTTGGAAGTCCCATAACCAGGACCCGACACAATATGGGCACAAGATGTTAACAATTATCCATCCCGCCTGTATGATGTCAGGCTGTTATCAATAACATATCATGCAGTACAGTCTGGCTATCATAGGGAATGTACAATGTGGAAGCAATAAACATTCCTAAGATACATATATACACACAAACATATATGCATATATAACATATATATGGATATATATGTAACTACACATTCACACACAAAGATATGTATGGGACAATACATATTTAAAGGGTGCACACCATACGGAACAGCCAGTATTCCTACAGTTGCCCCCCTACCAAATGGACACTCTGAGTCACCCATACAAAACACAGTTGTAGCCTGAAACATATATCCACAGAGAGGTCAAAGGATATAACATTACACACAGGTTTGCACACATGAGAAAGCTTTATTTGTGTACTGTTACAGTTGTATATGCCATGTCATGTAGATGTTTATTCTTTGAAATGCATATAAACATACTAATGCAACTCTCAAACAGATCAATTAATACAGTATTCTGGAAAGCATAGCATATGTTGCTGTCCAAGCCAAGGCGTTTAAGTAGTACAACAGTAAAGACAGACTTAGCCACAGGATAAAAATCAATCAACAGTAAGTAATGCAGTTATACAGTCCAGCAGCCTCTATCTACACTCTATATGCAATCACTAGGGGGAAAAGACTTCAGTTGACACAATGGTATGTATCTGTTATGGGATGTATCTGTTACACAACAAGGCATAACTGAAACCATCACAATCACACTGACAAACAGAATAGACTGTATGGCAGGAAGCAATAGGCCTGCATTTTCCCAAGGTGAATTGTATGGTAATGTACATCCAGATACCGTAAGGCAGCTTACCCCTGATATCCCTCACATGTTGTAACAGCCTAGGTTAGTTATGGTGCATCCCCCCCATAGACTGACATACAGGGGGATATACCACTGTTACATACAATGACCTCTGGACTGCAGAAGGGCACACATGTTTTGTGCAGATGAAGCCCATACATATATGAACCCAACCCAACAATATGTGTGGGGGCCACAACAGCAGTGGGATGATGGCAGGAATGGCAGCATGACATTCTCACAGGCCACTACATAACAACCACTGACAGCATGTCATATGGACAAAGCCTGCTATGTAGGTGGAGGACAGAGGCCGGAACACAGGCCCATATGTGAAATAGTGTTGCCATATACTAACCAAGTTGATGTTATAGGATAGTCTGCAACATATCCTTAGTCAGGAATATGAAGTCAGAAACACAAATGGATGTAGCCATGTACTGCTAGCACTTAACACACACACTGCCAGCTATATATCTGACACAAAACCTGAGTGGCGGACAGACAAAACATAACAGATACACCTCTGGCCATTAAGTAAATAGGCACACAGTTGAGAGCTATGCAGACAGACTGCAGTCCATGTTAAACTAGTATGTGCACACAAACCCTGTAACACTGGTGTTATACAATGCATACAACAGCACTACTCACACGCTGTTTGTAGTTCTGGAACTTCATACAAATATATAGCTGGCTTGAGTGTGCAAGCTCTCTTGTAAGAGATATTGCTACCTGATGTCTGTAACACTGCTGCCCACACATAGGAAGGATGTCCACCATATAGGAAAGGTAAAGGGATCACGCCCACATGATGTAGGGATTTATAGTAGTGGGTTGCCATGACAGTCGTAATTGGAAGTACTAAATAGCAAGTGGAGGACACTGACTGGCCATCACCTGATCATGTGCATCACCTACAAAAGCCATGCTGCAATCTATCCCAAGCAGCTCAATCCATTTACAGTAGAGTGAGAGAGAGAGAGAGAAAGAGAAACCAGATCCCCAACCAAAACCTAAACCAATACCAAAACCAAAACATAAACAAAGAAAGCAGGCTAGGGCCATAGCCAAGGAGAAAACAAGAACTCCTACAAGGACACCATCCACAGCAGACCTCATTCCAACAGCAGTTATGTGAAGTATATATGCATGTAATTGACTGTAGTACTTGCTCCATAATACTGGGATAGATGATGTGGAATGACAATATATGTGCCATCAGGCATTGCTGTTGTAATGATGTTCAGCTGAACAACTGCTATGGACAATAGAGTCTGTCCCTGTGGGCACTGGGCCATACTCATCACTGACAAAATGTAAGCCAACATAGTGTGTGTTGTGTAATGGAAAGAATGTATATTACTGTGGCCAATAGCTGGTGGTGGGAGTAATGCCATAATGATGGAGACATGGGTTCCAGAGGCCACCACTTGCAGGACACTCAGGTTAACATGTATTGTAGCATGCTGAAATGCCATAGGCGTGTAATAGGCTTTCCTGCAATCTGGCCCTATATATATCCCCCTAATGTTAGGCTGTGTCCATATGTGGCACCTGTCTGTGTTGTAGCAAGGCAAGAGCAGTGCAGCTGTGCATGAAGGAGAGTTAGAGATTGTGGACCTGATATCTGATTGTACCCCATATATAGGTGTATATGTATATGTGTGTGTGTGTGTATATATATATATATATATATATATATATATATATATATACATATGTGTGATATATATATATATATATATATATATATATATATATATATACATATATGTGTGATATATATATATATATATATATATATACATATGTGTGATATATATATATATATATATGTATGTCTACAGTTATACAGATACCCACATGCATGCAGATATATATACAACATAAAATATATCTGCATAGATATATATATATATATATATATATATATATATATATATATATGTATATATATGCAGTAGATTTTCATGAACGCCGAGGTGCCAGCTTGACATCCAACCTTCAGTGAAGGCATGCCCATTTACGCATGTCTTTCAAACGCCCATCCAACTGCGGAGAGGACATGTAGACTCCACACAGAAGGCACTCCCCACACTTCAGCCGAGAATTGAACGGGAGAACCTCTTGCTGTGAGGCAACAATGCTACCGCTGCACCACCGCGGATATATGTATATATGTATATGTGTATGTCTACATATATACAAACACACACACATTTGTATGTTAATACATGTCCCCTATATTACCACCACAGTGCTGCATGCTACGTGTGAGGGTACATCACACATAGCAATACACACAGATATATACAGCTGTAAATGTGTGCAACATGGACGGGTATGTCACATGTGAACCCCTTGTTGGGACCACAATGCCCTTGTCTGTGAAGAAGGGAATGGGAATATGGGGAAGGATAGCAGGTATATTTGTGGAGGTGGTCTGGGTTGTTACATATAGAGGACAGCCTACAGGGGTGGTATATGGCACATGTGGTGGTTAGACACCCTGGATGGTGTGTGTGGTCTGTGATGTGGAGGCCCCATGAACACCAATATGATAACAATGGGAACAAGGCCCCCACCCTTTGCTAGACACAACAGAAGCTCCACAGCTCTAATGGTGCCTAGCCTGGATGCTGAGTAGGAGGAGCATGTGGACCCTGTGATTGTGTACTAGGTGCCTCAAGGTGCTGTACCATATCCCACAGGTCTCTGTGAAGCCCCCTATGGAACAGTCCCTGGACCTGACTTTGGGTGACAGAATCATGTCTGTGTCTATCCCCAGGGGGATCAACATCCCCTGAGGTGGTTTCACATGAAGGTAGTTCTGGACCAGTAGATGAGGAAGCCCTAGGGTGGGTCCCACATGCGATGTGCCCTGGTAACACGGCCAGATGAGGTGGGAGAGGTGGTTCTGCTGGAAACTATTCTCTAAACATGCTATTGTGTCACTGTTATAGAACATATGTGGGTAGTAATAGTCAACACAATTCCGGAACATGTCCAACAGCATGCATAGATATCTCTAATAACACGGAATGAAAATTGTGCAGCAATCACATAGCAAGCATACCACATGAATATATGGAATCACAGTGGCCCTGACAATGGCATACAGGTGAAATAGTCTGTAACAGCCCATTAATAATGCTGTCCACACAAGGAACATGGCTACAAACACATAGCACAAAACTGTGGTACAATGCATGTCCCAATGGTAGGTAAGCTGTAGCCATACCTATTGAGTAGTTTGAACAGTTTGTTGTTGCTGATATGGTGGGGGGTGACAGAGATGTGTATTAAGAACTATGGTAACCTTGCTGTATTAGTTGCTCAGACCTGTTTCCTTCTTTGTCTTTCAGGCAAGATGTCCCACTGGCATTTACCAGGGTATTCAGCAGCGGAAAAATGAGGTAATCCTGAACCACTTTATACAGCACTGTCTGGTTCTGTTCAGCAGGGCTGCCCATGAGCAGCAGGAGTGAACCACCCTGTGGAATGATCTAGTCCACAGGGTCAGTGATGTTGGCCTGCATAACCGCAGTTATGAGCAGGTCTGGCTTCATTGTACTGACCTGCTTCACAATGCCCATCAGCATACTGCTACAGTCCAGGGGGATCACCTCACAATGGGAGGGGGGGGGTCATGCCATCCATCATCCTCAAATCGTGTTGAGGAGCTCTTCACCAGCCTCATGGCACCTGCCCCGCCCACACACCCAACAACTGGCAGAGACCATTGTGGAGGTGGGTGCTACCCACACACTAGCTGAGGAGCATGCAGGCAAGGCCACAGGACACATCAGTAGACCACTGTTGCTTATGCATCCACATTGTACAGGTAGATCATGCATATGTGAGATGTTTTATATATATATATATATATATATATATAGTCTCTTGCTGCATAGTAGTAATAAACAGATGTGCATAAGCGATAGTATTGTGAACTTGTACTGCTGATGTACTGTAATGCTGCACCGACCCTGTAGCAGTGCCACAGCTGTGTCCACTGACATCACATCTCTCACACTCTTATGTAGGTCCCTCTGGTATACCACCAAGGCAGCAGCCTGTAGCTGGTGAGTATGGTTTATGTTCATGCTTGCCAATACACCAGGCATGTAATGGCTATGGTATAGTCCATGCACACATCTAACACACCTACCCATAATGCATGCCATACATGTTCACATATTGTTGCTGTTAAATGCACTGCATTACAGTGGTGACCATGATGGGGTATCTGAAGGGTATGTCAGACATCTGCAAGATAACTGACATCCTGTCATTGCGAAATGTGTCCACTGGGATGAACATAATGGTGGGGACACATGGCTTACAGTAGGGGCATGTGTGAAACATCACCCTTATACAGCGCAACAACAGTGTATATACCAATATTACGATGGCAACTGTTACAGATCTGCACTATAGCATAACATAATACTGTGGTCTGCATTACTAGCTGGGTCTAGGCTGTTACGCATGGTGTTCAGTGTATGTGACACTGCAAATTGACACACGTGTAGGCCATACTTGTCAAGCAAAAAGATGCCACCAATCTTGTATTAAATAGTTTATTCACACTGAATAACACTATGGAGCCTCGGCACAGTGTTCCTGGAGTTAGAAAATATGTCACACCATGCATACATATATACACACACACATATATTCAATTAAATACAATTAAGATGTGATTTGAATAATTGTATTGTGAATTTATCTGGGATTGATTTAAGTGAAACTGAAATATCTGATTTGAAGTATGGTTTAAAGTTTATACCAACAACTCTACCTAGAGCACATTTTATTAAAGCAGAAGTGTTAAAGTTAATAATAAAGTTTCACTTGGTTAATTGCTTTGAATGTAATGGTGAAAGTATGTCAGTTAATGAAGACAGTGTGTCTGCAAGTGAAGATGAGTTGCTGCATTTCTTCTCTTGTGATTCTTCATTTGAAACAGCTGAAAATGTTAATGCATATTGCACTTTAAATACTGAAATGGTTACTTATACTAACACTTTTATACCTACATTTAACAACCAGGTGACTTTGCAATGTTCTAAGATGCTTAATTTTGCACTAGAGAAAGTTCTGAAAGATTTTTCTTCTGAGAAGAAAGACATTTTGTATAATATGAGTAAGAATGAATGGTTGTCTTTAGTAAATTTATGTAAAAAAACTCATCATGGAACTCATAAACAAAGACATTGGGAACCTCCAAACACTGGATCCTACCCAATTCGGCTTTGTTAATGGCAGATCTTGCCTCTTGAACCTGGTCGACTTCTTTGAAACAGTCACCAAGGCCATAGATGATGGAAAGGTAGTCCATACAGCCTACCTGGACCTCGCAAAAGCCTTCGACACAATACCCCACTCGGGTATCATAAATAAGCTCACCAGCTTAAATATCAACCCTTATGTCACAAGATGGGTTGCAAACTGGCTCAGGGATAGAACCCCACATGGTCAGAATTGCAGGTGCCATGTCAGACTCTAAACCAGTTACAAGTGTCATCCCACAAGGCTCAGTCCTGGGACCTCTCTTGTTTGGTATATATTTCTCTGAGGTACAGGCTAACACTGGAGCACTATGGCTGACCAAGTTCGCAGATGACTGCAAACTGGGTGCCATAATCGACTCATTGACTGACACAAGCATCATCCTTAAGGGTCTCACAGAGACGGATAACTGGTGCCAGAGCCATGGCCTAAAGCTAAATGCCAAAAAGTGCATAGTCATCCCCTTTGGGAAAAACAAAGTGCCCACAAATTACTACATAGGTGGTAATCCATTAAGTACAGAAGAAGTAATTAGGGATTTGGGGACCCAAGTAGATAGCAATCTCTCCTTTGACAATCACGTTGCCAAAGTGGTTAGAAAGACCTTCTGTATAGCCCACTTTATCACAAAAGGGTTCACATCTAGATCAAGAGAGGTCATTGTGCCCCTCTACTCATCACTCATCAGGCCCATAATTGAATACAATGCCCCATTTGGGATGTACCTTACCTGACACCTGCAGCAACTGGAAATACCCCAAAAGTACCTCACCAAGAGGATCAAGGTACTCAAACAGATGCTCTACGCAGTTAGGCTAAAGAAACTCCAGCTCTACTCAGTTGCTTACCACCTACTCAGAGGCGATCTCTGCCTGACGTATAAAGCCATGTTCAAACCAGAATTAATGGACATGCTCCACCTCAGGAAATCCAAATCCCTTAGAGCTACACACTCCAGGGACTTAAACCTCAGCACAGAAATAAACAGGACATGCTGGAGGGACAGATTCATATCCCAGAGGTTCCCCTCACTCTGGAACAAAATCCCAATCCATGTTAGGCAGAGCCCCTCAATAACCCTCTTCAAGAGAAATCTTGACGAGTGGATGGGATATCTTAGGTTTACTCCTGGGATATCTTCTGTGTCCCTACTAGACAGAGGCACAGTAAACTAACCTTAAAAGGGCTATCTTCTGTGACCTACTATACAGAGGCACAGTAAACTAATCTAAAAGGGTGGCGAAAGCCAAACACACTCTGGCTAGGCTTATAAATGCCCTAGGGCAGATAGCCTAGTATCAACCTATGAACCTATGAAGATCAGACATAATTATAAAACTCTCAGATAAAGATGTGTTGTTATGCACTGGAAACAATACCTGAAAATGTGTATGGACCATTTATCTGATGACAAAGTATATAGGGCAGTAAATATTGATGTTTTTATCAAGTTATAATGAATTTTAAAGAACTAGTAGCTAAAGGCCTAAGACTGGGCTATTTTACAAGAAAAGATGCCCTAAATAAATTTAATGTAGAAGGAAGTTCAATGGCTAACCTGCCAAAGACAGATAAAAATGTGAGCCCTCCCCCTGGTAGACCCATAGAAGCAGCACAGAATTATTTTCTCCATAATATGGGCATTTGTTTTACATTCTTATATTTTAAACTATGTAGTTAAGTTAAATTCTTATATTAAAGACACTTTCCAGTTTCTGGATAACATAAAGAATGTTATATGTGATGAAGAATATTACTGGATAGTTATAGATGTAAAAAGTCTCTACACAAGTATTACCCATGAGTTGGGTATGGAAGCTGTTAGATTTTTTCTAGGTGATAGCCCCGTTAGTAATTATGCGATGGAACTACTTTATTTCTGTTTGATGAATAATTTTTTTGAGTTTAATAAGCTAATTTACCGTCAAGTACAAGGTACTGCCATGGGTGCCTTTCTGAAGTTGAGTTTTTGTATAGATTGAATTTTTTTAATAGTTATGTTATTTTATATTGTAGGTATATAAATAATTTGATTTTTTAATGTAAGGGGGGTGCTGAAATAGCTCCCCAGTTTATAAATGATTTAGATGCAAATCTTTTTCAGATAAAATCTGATGGCTCACAGATAGGAAAAACAATTAACTATCTAGATGTCACTTTGACTATTAGAAAGAATAATAATATAGCAACTAATATACACAGAAAGGGAATTGGAGATTATAATTTTGGATAGTAGTAGTTGCCATCCACCACATAATTTGAAGGCACTTCCTTATAATGGATTATTGAGAGTTAGCAGGCTATGTAATGATGAAATGGGTCTAGATAAGGAAATAATAAAAATGTGTATTAACTTCAAGCAAATGGGTTATGATGAGAATGTTATTTTAGATGCCCTTCATAAAATAATAGATACCAGCTTACTTCATAATAGGCCTTTAGTAAATAAGATAAATAATAACAGAGAATTTAATACTGTGCAGGAGTGTAGAATGTTTATTTTGTTACTGTATATAATATTCTAAGTGAGAAAATTATTGATGTCTTTAGATATTATTGTCCCTACTTAATTAATATGGAAGGGGTAAAAAATATTTGTAGAACTGTAAATATCTCTTAAGAGAAGTAGAAATATTAACGATATGGTGGTACACAATGGATTTGTTTCACCTGGTGAAAAATTAAACCTATATCGTGGCACCTTCCCTTGTGGAAGGTGTTTGGTTTGCCCCAACATTACCAAATGTTTTGAAAAAATAAATGGTGTCAAATTCTGTTCCACTTTTGCTTTTTCATGTATAACTAAATTAGTGGTATATGCCATGCCTTGCCCCTGTAATTTATTTTATATAGGGAGACTAAAAGAAAATTCAAGCTATGGTGTCAAGAACACATTAGAGACATAAAAAATAATAATATTATCAACCCTATAGCTTTACATTTTTTTACTTGTCATAGTAGTGACTTTTCACTGTTAAAAGGTTGTACTTTGGAACATATTTCAGAAACAGATGAAATGTTTGTGTTCATGAAAAAGAAATTATTGTACAAAGAAACTCTATATATTTTAAAATTTAATACACTATCTCCAGCAGGTCTAAATAGTGAATGTAACTGGAGAGTGTTTCTTTAAAATGTATATATGATTATTTTAAGTGATGGTTAACTAATTTAATGATTGTTTAATTGTATTTAAGTGAATGTGTGTTGTGTGTGTTTGTGTGTGTATGTATATGTATATGTGTATATATATATATATATATATATATATATATGTGTGTATATATATATATATATATATATATATATATATATATATATATATATATATATATATATATATATA
This sequence comes from Protopterus annectens, assembly GCF_019279795.1. Lineage (NCBI taxonomy): Eukaryota > Metazoa > Chordata > Ceratodontiformes > Protopteridae > Protopterus > Protopterus annectens. The sequence continues at coordinate 1,058,293,027 of NC_056728.1, read as the reverse complement.
TATATATATATATATATATATATATATATATATATATATATATATATATATATGTATATATATATATATATATATATATATATATATATATAGTCTGGTGTGTTTTAACACTTGCTTTGTGTTTTTTTTTTTTACATACTTGTCAAACATCTGCAAAAAAGGCTGAAGGTGGGGAGGGTGTGTCAGCATGACACACCAGTGCACTGCAGCAGGAATCCTAAGGATGGTAAGAATGGCCGTATATGCACACAGTCAGGTTCAGAAACTGTTGCAGATGTAACCATAACTCCACAGCAATAGTGATGGCAGTGTGTGAACTCCAGGGGATGTGTACATGAGTAGACCTTGCAATCATGCAGAATTGGGGGACATGTATAGGGCAGACTGACCATATACTGGAAAATGCAGATGGCCCATGCTAGTATACCCCTGCCAGGGATAGTGACTCCTGTAGTACACATAACAATAGGTGCAACAAACCAACATGATAAGGCCGTGCACACACATGCACCCACGGAGTGTATGCATTGCTATCAGCATCTGCACACCTAACACATTTCTTAGACACTGCATGTGAATGTACAGGGCATATGTTACATATCAGGCTCATGTACTGTTAATATATGCAGTGATGTGGTCCCATGGCAGATCAAGGAAGAGTGCATCATATCAATAAAGGTGTGTACACTCCCCATAGCCAGAATAAGGTCTGACAGTTGTCAGTGTAATAGTATCAGATTGGTCATACATGCACCGCTGATGTTGTGATCTGTAAACCAGACATCAGGCATTCACAAATGACATCTGTCCACATATCATACCAGGTATGTGTCGCTCAAACACATAGGGGCTGTGAGCATTAGAGAAGACATAACTGACACAGTAATACACATTCAGAAATGGTTTGTGAAGTATGGTGCACAGTACATGGCAGAGTGCAGAGCAGGTGCAAAGCAAGACTGTGTACATGGGTGCAGTGTTTTCCAGGGGAAGGGGCATCACCTACTAATACAGCCCATGCATCACACACATGTGTACTGTTGCTAGCATGGACTGACTATAGCTTCACTGCATGCTGTTGAGTACCATATGTTATGCATGTTGACAGATGGGTAATGGGAAGACTGCATGTGCTATCTCTGTTCAACCTCACCTGTGTGTGTGTGTGTGTGTGTGTGTGTGTGTGTGTGTGTGTGTGTGTGTGTGTGTGTGTGTGTGTGTGTGTGTGAGGGGGTGGTTGTTCATACAGCAGTACTGCCCTTTGGGATCGTGCAGTACATGGGCATGGCATGACACATGAGACACCAGAAATACTTTTCTGATATGTAATCACAGGACAGCTGATAGTATAATAAGTTCTGTAGCATGGAACATGCATTGGGAGGGAAAGTAGACACCAGGTATACCCTTAATATTGCAATCAGCAGAGAGGTGAACGACTACCCATGTATGCATCATTACAGATGCATTGGGGAATTACTAGACCACACCAGGGAGTGTATCCAAGTATTACTGTTGTCCACATGATAAGTTGATTGAGCAGTATATCTGGTATGTATTGAGCAATACTTACATATGACACTCCAGTGCGTGACATTATGGAGTGAACGTAGTAGCCCCTAACATATAGGGGCCATGCTCATGATGTCCAGACATACACAGGGTGAACACTGGATGACAACAGTGAGGCCATGTAAAACCTACTCCACTCAAGTCAAGGAGGTAATGGAGTAACAGGTCTTGTGTTGTGAGCACTCGTCTAGGCATTTACAGGAATGATACGTTAATGAGTGGTATTAATTAGTGTATGTTACCAAATGTGATGCAGGATGGGGATCTTATGTGAATAAACATGGGACTGTCTGCAAAACCAAGGACAGGTAGGTATTAAGGTGGAATGTGTGTGTGTCTGTGTGTGTGTGTCTGTGTCCTGTTATGCTATGCTGCACAGGTCTTAAAGTGCATTTCTAGTTTCCCCCCACAGGTGGTGAGGTTGGTCAGGGTCCCTTCTTCAAGCAATCTGATGTTGGTGTCCATACAGACACCAAAGATGATAACAGTACTGTTGAGGCACAGGCAGGGTTGTCAGGGGTCAAAACTGTGCCACTGTTTGACATCACCCTCTTAGCCACCCCAACCATGCACACAGTTACAGTACCTATACATACCCCATCACCAGTGGCCATAGCAGAAGGACAGTTAGCGGTTGGTGGCAGTGCACAGGAGAGTGTGGTATCTATGCCTACCGTGTCTGGTCACAGCAGGCATAGCTGGATGTCTGGCAGGGCACCACATAGGCAGATGAACCAGGGTGCTTGTGGTAGGGCCGCTAGTCATCATGCCCCTAGTAGAAGTGCCACAACTGGTACCACCAGGCGCATGTTTCAGACTGTTATGGAGGTGCAAACACATATGGAACTGTACACCAGACAGAGCCTGAGGCTGCAGAGGGCTGTTCTCTCATTCTGCAAGCGACAACTTCCATGAACTGTCTGGTGCCCTCTGTGAGTATACCAAGGTCATGGATAGATAGCTGGATGAGATGGTAGGCCTCATTGACAGTGGTTTGTCCATGCTTGAACACGTGAAATGAGTGTGGTGATGGCCACATGGACTTAGGCCAGCAACACCAACAGTTGGTGGTCGATATGGACATGTTAGGACACCAAGGCACTCCTGTAGTGGCAGTACCAGCCCCAGCACTGCAGGGGGGCTGTCCACACCACACCACAGCAGGCCATGTGCATGTGGCCCTGGCCAGTCCCAGGAGGGACCTAGTTCTAGCAGACATCTGTCATTATCAGGAGAGAGTAGCACATCAAGACCTGTACCTGGACGTACCCATGGAATCCCTGGCAGGCACAGTCTGTAAGTTCATGGCTGGAGGCGGTGAACTGCACACCCTGCCAAGTATGGTCTGCAGCTGTCCAAGAAACACCTGTCTATGGCATCCACATGGCAGAACTATGTGAATGCATAACCACACACTATATGAACACACACCTAGGGCAACCTCACACCTACACACACCACATCACCGCGCCCATTTCAACTAATTACACCTCTCACCCTCACACATGGTGTCAAACATATGGCCAACCCTCAGTCTCTGTCAAACCAACAACACACCCTGTGACTATGATGATACCTGTGCCACATCCCTGTCATCCATAACATCAATGCATGGACAGGCTAATATGGTTCTGATGCACACAGTGACTGTACTACAGTGTAGCAATATACTGCAGTGTAACTTGTTGTCAGGAGTAATGTTTAATGCATACATGTCATGTAGTGTAGTTGTCCAGCCATCATGCATTATAGCTGCTAGTAACACTGAGTGATTGTGGTGTCCATAATGTTATCCAATTGTGTTGTAGGTGTACATGTGTCAGCAGGAGGATGGTCTGCAGTCATATTCCACAAGGGTATGGCACTATGGTGACACCATGGCTGTGACATATCCTGGGTACAGTTGAACACATGCCAGGTTTGTATAACAGTTACTGCCTGTGTCACATGGACAGGTGACCAGCTGGGACATGTATAATCAGCAACCTGATGTAGACCCATCCACTTACATGCACACTCTTACTTGGCAACACTGGGACTAGACCTCTACCTACGTATGTAGTGCTACTGAAGTGTGTGGCTTTCATTGCACACATCACACAGTGTTTAGGGTTAGGTGTGTTCCAAGTTACATGTTACATGCAGAACATCCCCAGACATGTACAGTATGGTAATAGGGGATGCAATGGTTGTATATGGACAATACATAGTGTGACATACCATTATATACACATTAACAGGCAGACACAAATCTGAGAGACCTGGGCCTATCATTGCTAACTTGTCAGTGTGTCCAGTGTGTTACAGGTGGGCTGCACACAGCACATGCATAACTGGGGGGGTCTATATTATATTGTCGACAGCTCACAATGTCGACTTTGAATTGTTCGACACCAAAATGTCGAACTACAAAAATAGTGAACGACCATATAACTGATTTCTTTCCAACAGAAAAAAATTGGTTGACCAAACACGAACAGCACACATAAACAAATATATTTAAGTTGAGGGCTACACCCTCACACACCCCAGTGTGGGGGGCTGTGCCCTCCACATCCCCCCTAACTAAATATACTAACACCGAGACCACACTACACTCAGGGAAAGGGCAGGTGTCAGAACGGCCAGCCGATTTGGCCATTTGCTATTTTTGTAGTTCGAAATTTTGGTGTTGAACAATTCAGAGTTGACATTGTGAGTTGTCGACAATATGATATATACCCTAACTGGGCTGGATTGTGGTACTACTTACCTGTATAGTTGATGTTGACAGTGATCACCATACAATGGTACATGGGACATATACTGGGTGTACCATGACAGTGTACACAGCACTCACATCCCACAGTGGATATTGTACTCACTGGAACCCATGATGACACTCTGACATACCCACCATCACACATTGCCCACGACTGTGATACAACCCATTGTACATCCCACCAGTGGTACTACAGGAATATGCATCTAATGCACATGCCACAGGCATAGTAGGGTGTTGCATTGTCATGCTTCACCTATGGGCAACAACAACACTATCCATACTACTGTGTGGCAATGTGTATTGTAATAGAAGTATGTTGCCTCAGAATGCTGTACCCTACAGATATACAGACATGCACACATACATACATTTGCCAGAACACAATGGGTATCCCATGCCTATCAACCCATTTGTACAACACTGTTGTGCTGGTACTTCAAGGCTAATATAGCCATTACAGAGAGGAGCATAACAGGGTACATGTATTGTCTGATACAGCAGCAGCCATATCTTACTATGGCAATGGGTGTTGCGGTAGTTGTGAAGGCTCTCATGGTATTCTCAACTACAGGTGTACTAACACACAGACACTGCTATCCTCAGTAATGCACACATACACATGTCAGTACTGGGATGCATCGCTGCAGGTGGTCATAGGTGTATAACTGGCTATTGTCCATGGAGAGATGGGTAGTGTAGGGGATGTGTGAACAGTGGTATCATGCTACCTGCTGGGTGTATATCAAAAGATTGAATGCTGAAAAGTTTGAACACCAAAACTTCTAACTTGAAATTTTGAAGACTGAAAATATCGAAGCCGCGGAACATTGAATTCTTTCCCAGGGAAAGAATTTGGTGGGCCATTTCCGCGTCTTCACTATTTCCTCCACTGTGGTGTGATCTCAAGGCATGCGGGGCACAGCCCCCCACATTGGAGGGTGTGGGGGCGAAGTCCCCCACATTGGAAATAGTTTTTAGTGTTCGTGTGTTTCATGTTTTGTACTGAAACAGCGATTTGTTTCCCGGGGAAAAAATCGCTGTTTTCAGTCTTCAAGGTTTTCAGTTTCAGGGTTTTGGGTTCACTGTTATAACATTCAAAGTTTTGACACTTCGATGTTGTGATATAGACCCCCACCTGCCATGTGCCAGCAGGCAATCTATCGATAGACACCACTGTGGTAACCCTCAGGGTGAGAGTGACATGCATCAGCCAATCCTCTGGGTGCCTCCTGCAAATGGCCACTGAGGTGATCCAGTTGACATGTATACAACATGTATTACAACACATGGTTAGTGTCTGTGATGGAGACCTGTACCCAAGTATATTCTGTTGACTTTGGTAGTGTAGTGGAGGTACCCATGGCATTTGGTGGGTACAGGGCATTGTCTCCTAGATGTGCCAGTTATAACACAGCTGGACAGACATGTCAGTGTCAGTCAAGCATAGGTTGCCTGTACGTATCAAAGCTGGATACCTGCCATCTACATATCTGTACAGTGACTGACAGACATCAGCTTAGCAAGTAACTATGTAATAGGATGAATGTGTCAACCAGATAGTCATCTGACAACAATATACATGCCATTACTACATGTTGGAAGCCCTCACTGACATGTGCTGTACAGATGGTAGTCTACAGTTACTTTCCATACGTCAGATCATTATCCAGTAGGGGATATGTACTGTGACACAGCTCATACTCCTGGAACATGACAGTGAGGCCTCAGAATCCAGCTATGCCTGTAGGCATGCTTGTTGTCAGTACTACATTTAGCACTCTACTCTTGCCTGGGAAAGCACTGTCAACAGTAGTACCACCATGATACACTACATGCCAGTGTGTCAGCACGTAACCTGGGTTACTACCCTTGTATGTAACACATTCACATGGATAACAGTGCTGTACAGGTCTTGTATACTTGAGTGTCCCAGCAATGACACTCACACCCCTTGCTACTGTAATGACAGCATATATACGCATGTATTGTACATGGCATTACATACACTTATTGCAGATATCATTACCCTGCTATGTTATTAGACTGGGATGTGAGCACTAATTACCAGGGCTGAGCCATACTTAGCAGGTGTCAGCATTGCTGCAATATCACAGCTAAGCACATTTGAGCACTGGTAAGCAAAGCCCACATGGTGTAAGCGCCCGTAGATTTAACTGTAGCTTAGCACTACTTAGCTTCACGCAAACCCATGCAAACGCACTTAACGCTGCTCAAAACTGCCTTGACCACTCTGTAACCAACAGCTCTTGTTCTGCCCAGCAACAAAATACACAGCCCTTGCAAGTCTTGAACCCAGCACTCTGTACACTATAGTCACAGCAGTTAACCACTAAGCCATAACAGCTGAGAAGCCAATTGTTTTTCCAATATATATGTCACTACACATATCGAATAGTATTGAGCAATTGCTTTGACTTCCACAATTGTGTAGTACTTGTTATTGATATTACTGTTGCATCACATATGTTGTTATATCTAGATATACACATATCAGATACATACAGTGAGACACATCTGGGAAGGTGTATACAACCGTGATGTTTACACATGCCAGGAATATGGATATATAAATATACATATGTAGCTATATATCTACATGTACATACACATATAAATTCATACATATGTATGTCTACACATCTGTATAGTGCATCATACATATGGCCATTTGTAGATCCCTCTGCTTATATATATATATATATATATATATATATATATATATATATGTCTGTGTGTATATAGATATATGTATGCACATCTTATGTGTACAGATATACCTATTCATGTTGATATATATGTAGATATCTATAACTATATGTGCATACATATCTAATCAGATATATCTATTTATGTTGATATATATGTAGATATCCATAACTATATGTGCATATATATCTATATATTTGTATATGTGTAGACATATATAGCTGTGTATATGTATATAGTTGAGTTTATGTGTGTGTGTGTATATATATATATATATATATATATATATATATATATATATATATATATATATATATATATCCATATATGTATGTAGATACGTATATGTGTATATATTTATAGATATATGGATATATATATATATATATATATACATATATATAGAGAGAGAGAGAGAGAGAGAGAAAGAGAGATATTTACCATATGTCCAGAACAGGTATATATGTTAAGTGTTGCTACTTTAACAGGGGTTGTCTTAACAGACATGTTGTGTGTGGGAGGTCACACCTGCTTTTGACATGTACGCCATTGGCTACTGACAGATATCCTAATGACATCATAGTACAGTACCACTGATAGCACACTAATGATCCTGTGGACTACAACACAGATATGACCAATATATGTGTTCAGTTTGGCACTCTGTGGTCAGTCCAGAGATGTACACAAATCCCATTCTTGCTAGACATGTGGACCACACCTCACAATGTAGATGTTAATAGCCATGCACATGGGTATATCACGTGACTACTGGACTACATATGCCCACACAGTTTATGCATTCACACATGCCAATCTGTCTTGACACATACCTGGTGGTGCAGAGGTCACATGGCCACAAACTACCCAGAAGTTAGTGACATACATCTGTACAGACTCCCAGTGCTTTGTGAGAAATACACAATGGTGGCTTGGCAGCAGTATGTCTTGCAAATAACTGGACATAACAGCACACTGGGTAATTACACTAAGCTGCTAGGCATGTCACAAAGCACTGTGCAAACTACAGGCAGACTACCACAACACTGGACTACATTTTTTATGGGGGAATGCACATGTACCTGCAAATATAGCAGGCTCTACATGCATGTCACAGCACAGAGTAACAATCACCTGTGAGAAGGTGCATACCCACAGCCAATGTGAACACAGCCACAGCCACATATGGTATGCAAGCTTAATATGACACTATATGGACTGTCTGATAAACATCCTCATATGTGCCACTCACACACTAATCCTACATACACTGGGTCACAACACAGTGTGATCTGATGCCTGTCTGTAGTATGGGACATGTGTGCGTCTGGCCCTACAGACATGTGAGCCAATAGGGTACCATACACTAGAGCAGCATGTAACATCAGATAGAACAGGACCAAGAACAATGGCATCTACCACAGTCTGTGCACAGCCCAAGGTATGTATACACAATACACATACTGTCAACAATCACCATAAGTACACAGACCCAGTACTGTATAGGCAACCGCAGAATGCCCAGGTTATGTCCTCAGAAATAAACCCTATTATACATAACATGTCTAGTAGTCTGATATCTGACTGGCTTGTTATCGGGTATGATGTCAATAACTAATAGTGTACAGAACATATGCACCTCTTACTGCATGACATATGCACAAAGGTTGACAGACTTGTGACTAGAGTAACACACACTGGGTCAATATTGGCATGTTGCTGTGATAACCTCATACATTTATGGTCATACCAGTGTTTTTTGTGACATATGTCCTATGAAGGATATGAAGTCAGTAACTCTCATGGCTGCCACCATGTACTGATTGCAATCCTCAGACTATGCTTCTGCAGTTCTAAGATAGGTATTCTGTAAGTAGCACAAGAAACATAAGGATCCACACACTGCCCAGTCTGCAGATAACCCTACATATGGGAGTTACCTCAAACACACAACACTGTCATGACAGGTATTAAATCATGTAGATCAGCCATATCCATACACATCCTGTTAAACTGACATTACTCCAAATGCAGAAGAGCAACACTTACATTCTGTAGTCATGTCTGGCACATCCCCCTCCAGTCTGTTGGCCTGTTTCCACAGTGTATGTTGTTAGAGGTAAATCCCAATACCATCTGTGATGCTGTTTGCCAAACATCAAATTGAGGTCCTGCTCACAGTGAATGAAAAGGCCCAACACCCACATGATGTTCCTAGATATTGGAGTATGTTTCCATGGAATTGGCTATGGGAATGTTACCACAGATGTTACACATGCAATCAGCTAGAGGGGGACTGCAATTCGTGCAGAGGCCATCAGCTGATCATGAGCATCACTTACAAAACACAAGCTGGTGCCTAAACAAAGCAGATGTACTTCTTCACATCCACCGGAGAAGGAGTGAGAGAGAGACAGACAGACAAAGTAAGCCAGGAAGGGGGTGGGAGAGTAAAACCTATGCATGTTTGTGTCACACATCTACCAGTACAGGGTTTCAAACCCCTGACTATGCATTGCTATCACATGTCTATGCAGTTATTGCATGCACCACATAGCTTACATGTTGGGGAGCTCTCCAAAGGTATATCTGATGGTGAGTGACATCTGCAACTGTGATATAGTAGTGATAAGGTAGGTGTAATACACATGCCTGTCCACATGAACCGGTGTCAAAGTCAACCACACTCTCTCAGGGTCACACACACATTGCACAGTTGGCAGGGTCAGGAATAGACTTCCTAACTAGCTAGTTTGCCACAATACAGTAATGTGCAGGTATCACATGCACGACAGGAGTTATCAGGATGATATATGGGTAAAGGGTATTTGAAGGTGTCTGGCATTAGACAGCATGCTTCAGAAGGCCAATGAGAGTTGTAGTGAGTGTGAATGTGGTCAAAAGCATCATAGTCCACACCCACAGACACAGGGTACCAGTACTGACATGCATGGGTGCATTGCTTCACAGGTGTGTAGTGGATGACTGTGCCAGAAGGCTGTAAAAAGCTAAGTGAAGGGTATACCTTGGCATCAGGCCACATGGCAATAGTCTGCAGTGTAGCTCAGGGGTGTGGTGTCTGGATTGGCCCTCACAGGTGGATATTGTATTCACCATCCAGTCGCCTGGGTTACTATTGTGTGTGGCCAGTGCTGTGCAATGCTTGCCATATATGTGTTCTATAGTACATGACATGGACAGTGTCTGTGATGTGCACACATCCCACATGTATGTTCAGTGACATGTGGAACTGTACCTGGGGTTTCTGGTCTAAGTTGTGTACACACATTGTTATCATCAGATGTGCCAGTCCTGGCCTCATGTGGCGGGAACTGGTAATGGATAGCAGGTTGACACTGCACCTACATTGATAGCATGATACAGCTATTCCCTGATGTTAGTGGCATCTGTCCATACAGGACATGTGTTTAAGGCATGGTATGTCCTTTGTGGGTCACATTTGATGGCACCACAGTTGTCCAATGGGGAACATAGTGAAGATGCACTGTCTACAATTATGTGCCTATTGTTGTGATTGGACAGGGTGCCATGCCCTCTGTAGTTCACTGCAATCACACCATGGTTACTATCTGTGGGCAATATACAGGGCACTCCAAACAAAGCAGTTGTTTCACCAGACCTTGATGTCACATGTAGGTGTCTGGATTGGCACCACAGCCTCTCAGCTATTTGACATCTGTTATCCTTGTAAGGTGGACATTGTGACATATAACAGGCCCACCATATAAGAAATTTGTAAAACCCACTACACAATGAGTCCAGTTGTTACACATTCACCATCACCTCCACACAATATACAAATGATAAACATAGACACACACTTGCCATGTCTGGGATTAGAACTCTTACCTAACTAGTTTATCACATTACAACATTACACAGTTATAGGATGCGCTATCGGGGTTACTGGACAACTTCTTCCCCAAAGGTGTATTTCAATGGGAATGACATCAGCAGGTTTGCCAAAGAAGGGCAATGGAGTTGTAGTGACAGTGAATGGCCTCAAAAGCATTGTTCCCCACACAGACAAACACACAAACATCCACACTTGCCATGTCTGGGAATAGAACTTCTACCAAACTTCTGTATTACACTACAGCATTATGCTGTTATAGGACGCATCATGGAGATTACTGGACTACTTCCTCCAAAGCGTATTTCAAAATTAATGACATCAGCAGTATTGCCAAAAAAGGGCATTGGAGGTTGTATTGACTGTGAATGGCCTCAAAAGGATTGCTTCCTACACAGACATACAAACACCGACACTTGCCATGTCTGGGAATAGAACTCCTATCTAACTAGTTTATCACACTACAGCATTCCGCAGTTGTAGGGGATGCCACAGAGATTACAGGATTACTCCTTCCCCAAAGGTGTATTTCAAAGTGAATGACATCAGCAGGCTTGCCAAAGTAGGGCATTTGAATTGTAGTGAGTGTGACTAGCCTAAAAAACATTGCTTCCTATACAGACAGACACACACACACACACATACACACACACACACACACACACACACACACACACACAGTTGCCATGTCTGGGATTAGAACTCCTCCCCAACTAGTTTATCACACTACATTATGCAGTTATGGGATGTGCCACACAGATTACTGGGTTATTTGCTCCCCAAAGGTGTATTTCAAAGTGAATGACATCAGCAGGCTTGCCAAAGTAGGGCATTTGAATTGTAGTGAGTGTGACTAGCCTGAAAAGCACTGATCCTTACACAGATAAGCACACACACAGATGGCACATTGGGGATTAGAACTCCTACCTAACTAGTTTAGCACACTACAACATTATGCAGTTTTAGGACATGCCACAGAGGTTACTAGGCTACTTCTTCCCCAAAGGTGTATTTCAAAGTAATTGACATCAGCAGGCTTGCCAAAGTAGGGCATTTGAATTGTAGTGAATGTGACAAGCCTAAAAAAGCATTGATCCTGATACAGACAAATACACACACAGTTGCCGCAACTGAGATAAGACCTCCTACTGAACTAATTTAGCACACTACAGCATTACACCATTGTAGGACATGCCACAGAAATTATTGGATTACATTTTCCCCAAAGGTGTATTTCAAAGTGACTGACATCAGCAGGCTTTCCATAGTAGGGCAATGGGGAGAGCAGTGTGTGTGCATGGGCCATGACCCATTCATCTAGAGGTAGACACACCACACTCAGGCACACACAGGTTTATATTCCACAGGTACATGTATACAACTGCTAGATGACTACTGCCTTGTACAGTCATGTTGCACAGTTAGCACTAGCACCACAGAGTCTAAAATGCTGAGGGATTCCAAATGCTAATGTCTACGGTGAGTGACATTTACACATCATGTGGTTGTAGCCATTTGGCTGTGTGCTGGGTGGGACAGGCCTCATGATGGAAGGCTCTTTGTCACTGTCACTCTCTTCCACACATCTATGTATGTGTACTTTTGGCATATTATAGTGTGTTGTCCTTGGATATATGTGTGCATGCCTATCCAATGTGTGTGCAAAGCATGACTGGTGCATACTGAGGAGTGCATGCACTAACATCTGCAACTTTCAGATATGTATGGTCCACTGTTGTTGCCAGACATGGGCTTCATTTCTTTACGTGTGTGAGCATGCCCAGTATGACCTTTCAGTATTTTGTTGTCTGAAATTGTCTTCATTACTCTATTGTCTGAAATTGTCTTCATTTCTCTAAGTGAGGGAGCATGCCCAGTATGCCCTTCTGTAATGAATGTGTGGATGCATTCCAGGCAGATTGTACTCCAATGCAGACTTTTGTGTTCTACACCTACAGCTAGCAAACTGTTTCTGCAGGATATCTGTAGATCAGTTGACAATATGGGGAAAAACTGGGCAAGGGATAGTACTGTAGGTAATTGTGTTTGTGCTGCTTCTGCTACATGGCCTGGTGTTAGCAGAGATATTCAAATATGTGTACTGTTATACATTGTGATGTTTTATATCATCAAGTACTGTCAGGTAGACATTTTTCCTCGTAGTGATGTCCTGGGGATCACAGGGTGAATGCAGCTGTGTCCAGTATTATGGTCAAAAGCCTACATATTCCTGCAATCTAATGCCATTCTGGAGGGGGAGCTGCAGACACTTGCTGCTGGGTCTGTGTAACTGGTTCAGCACCTTGGTACAGTGGTGGCAGAGTATCACATACATGTACATCCAATTAACGTGACAGTATGGCCTTATCTTGCTGTGGCAATACCTCACAGCTGTACAGATTCACACAGGTTACCCAGAGGCAGGGGTCATAAGTCAGGACCTTACCCCTATTGTAGTTTATGAGCAGGTTTGTAGCCACCCACTCTTGTGTTTGCAGCTAGGGATAGTATGTGCACACGGCTGTGTTTCGGACTTCGCACATTCCATGCCCCCACTCCCCATCTATTATTTTATCCTCTTCCGTACATTATGCAAACATTCTCTGTTACTTTCCCTATAGTTATCACCTTATCACAGCATTGTATTGGTGTTGGTCCACAGTTCATTCAGTGGGACATGGTGGACATGTTACTGTGGTTTGTCCACATGGCCTTGCATATGAGTTCTGTGGACTGTGTTATGTTGTTATTTGAGAGTCCATGACATAACATACATTGGGAGTATGGGTGAGACACAGGTCTTTGTCAGAGGACTGTAGGCCATTTGGTAGGGATGTGGGCCAGCTGTAGCAGGCCATTGCATTCCATCAGTCCTAAAGTCCGAGACTGCCATACAGTATATTCCCCTGGGTGGCAAGGTAGGTGTGCTAGGTGTTCATGCCAGTACTTTCTGTCAGTATTGCTCAAATGGTGTGGATGCTGACAGGGTGCTGCTTACAGCTAGGAATACACCTGCATGGGACACCTCCACTGGTGTGGATGCTGGAAGGGTACTGCTTACAGCTAGGAATACACCTGCATGGGACACCTCCACTGCATGCTGCATTCTTTATCTATTGCCATACACAGGTGGGGGTCATATTGTAACCATTCCCAACAGCAGGGATAAGACGAGAGAGGTACCTGTGGGTGTGCTTGGGTGAGCTGTGTGCATGTGTGCTATGGACACTACTTGCATCTGACTCACAGATATGCATGGGTCATTTCACTTATGCTGGCTTGTGCCAGGACATCAGCTCTCAATACATCATTCCTATGACCTTTGTGATCTGTGAGTGTTTGGCCAGACAACACCGGTATTCCATATTACAAGCCCAGATAATGTGCCACAAACCTGTATGAACAATTCTAATTGTGTGTCCATTTTACAGTTACACTTTATGCACTGTCTGTCTGGGGTACTTTCCCCTGTGAACTGCTTGTATATCTGGCCCAGCAGTCATGCCATGTCTATCTTTCAGATGGTGACACATATTACCTCCATACATTTACAATAGCTTATTGCTAGAATGTGTTATACTGGGGAGCATTGTGTTTGGCACTGCAGTTGTGAGGACTTGGCCCTGTCATCGGCAGTACTGGGCAATGGCCATCAGGACAAACCTCACCATGCATACATACTGACCACTCTCATACAATATGAAACACACACCAACTTAACACACACATACCTGCATATTATACAAATGCTACAACCTATCCTGCTATCTTAGCCACCACAGGTAATCTGTGCTCCACTGGTATTATACCTACACACACATGTTACTACATTTCTACATAGGATGGGAGCGCACACCTGCCCATTACTACGTGTCTACATCAGATGGGGGGGCACACCAGACTGTTACTACATTTCTATATAGGATTGGGGTGGTGCACACCTGACTGTTACTACATGTCTACATCAGACTGGAGGAGCACACCAGACTGTTACTACATTTCTACATAGGAGTGGGGGGGAACACCTGATTGTTACTACATTTCTACATAGGATTGGGGGTGCACACCTGACTCTTAATGCGTGTCTACATCAGATTGGGGGGGGGCACACCTTACTGTTACTACATTTCTACATAGAATAGGGGGGCACACCTGACTGTTAGTACATGCCTACATAGGCATGGGTGGGCACACCTGAGTGTTTCTACATTTCTACACAGGATTGCGAGGGGAGCACACCTGACACTTGTACACATTTGCTATGACTGTACTGCTATATCAAGTACTCCATTTCATTATGTATTCTAACCTATCATGCTGACTAGAAGCATATCAGTGTACTACAGGTCTTAGGTTTGATTGACCTACATATCAGTTTCTGACTTCTTACCCTTCAGAACTAACATCCCACTGCCTGCCCTGATGTAGTCTGTCTGTGTAGGCCTGGGGTGGGGAGGTTACCCACAGCCATCATACAGAGGTCATAGCACAGCCTTTGTTTGTGTTTGCCTACACCTGTCCTGCTGGCTGAGACTGTTGAGTATGTGAGCCTCCCTGACTGGCATGTGTGTGTCATATGGACACACATGTGGCCCAGCATATTTCCTGCAGTGAGTTTTGTCACCATGTGTATTACTGGCTACTTTGGTGACACCAGTATTTTTACAGATCTCATCCTGCCACTGTAAGTGTCTACTATCTGCTGGCATCTCATTCAGCCACCCAATTCACTTGCATGCTCACATCTATACATAGATACAAGTAACAACACATACTAAACAAAAACAGTCCTTGAACTTAATAAGGAATCAGATGCAAAAACCAGAGAATACAAGATAAAGAAAAATAATCTGGTTCCACACAGCAGTGAAAATCAATATGTCCTTTATTGTAGTAGGTAAGCACTTTCTTGGAATAACATCCGCTTCATCAGACCAACAAAGATAGAATAGCAGTTACATTTTTAAACACTAAAACATCCAATCAAAAATCAGGTAAAATGTGCATCATAGCTTGGCAAATCTCTTGTACAGCTGCGTCAGATGCCAGATGTGGGAATTGTGATAGCTTCAACGGCAGCCAGCACACACATTCATTATAATGCCATGGGCATCACACATGACCTGACTGTTGATGGAGGGGAAGTCCTTGGGGTTGATGTAGACCCTACCTGGCTCACAAGGTAGTGGTTTGATGCATATGTGCATTCAGTCTATAGCACCCACTACCTCAGGGTATTCTGCTATTTGGTGGAAGAGATGCATATTGCTGGCCAACACCTCACGGTGTTGTGGAAATATATGTGATCACTGTCATGTGCTGACATGGCATCCAGGAACTGGTGGAGTAGTGGAAATATACGTGCTCACTGGCATGTGCTGACATGGCATCCAGGAACTGGATGCTGATACCTGTGAGATCCCCATGATATCCCCAGTTGGCCTTTGGAAGGTATCTGTGGCTAGTATTCTTAGGCATACACATACCTTGGTATCCGCTAGAATGGATTCCCCTCTGTTAGTTCTATGTGTCTGGTGTGGCCGGCAAAGCTCAACAATTTGCTGCAGAAGGTCCCTATCCACCATATAGTGCTCCACTATCTCCAGCTCATGTAGCCCCTAGTAGGTTATCCTGGGTCTGTATACTCTTCTCCATCTCCTCACTGTGGGTTGATTGACAGAATTCTCATCCACACCACCCTCAGCCTCTTCCACATGTTGATGTATGATAGCTGCTGCAGCCCCTATAATTTTGTTGTTTTTGTTTGTTAAAACTTCCAGAGTATGTGGGAAAAAACAAAAGGAAAGGTGTTTGCATAGTTTATAGTAGTGTTTTGGGCTGGGCTGGGTTGCTGCCTGTATAATTGGCTGATTCTGATACATTACACGTGCCAGCTATGCTAGTTCTCCTTGATTACCTTCCTACTGCTGTTTTCCCTTCCCATTGCCTTCCTGTTTAAGCCAAGGGGTGCACCGTGCAAATACAGTGCTCAAATGTGCACAGAGCTGCTATTTCCTTGTTTCCTTTTTTTTTTTTCCTTTAAAACCTGGTGCGTGGCGTGCACACCTGCTTAGGCAATGTAAAGAGTGCTAGGCAGCCTCAGACATGCCCCCTTACTTAGCTCTGCTAAGCTAAGGGCAAACCCAAGCCACAGGGCTCCAGTCTGCTTACAGTATGCCTGATACACACACCTATGATGTCAGCTAACTCTTAGGCTTGCACCAATCTATTCCTGTACTTACACTGTTGGGTGCTGACTAGTATTGAGGGGAAATCCGGGATTCAGTATCATTCCCCTCATTTGCATAGGATTTCCTGCTAATGCATAGTTACAGGTCCCACACTGAGCTTCCCCCACTTAGCAACCACTATTCACTGGCCATGTTTTCTTCTGCCTGCCATTGAGTATAATGGCAAAATAGTGATTTTGGTTAGAATGCTTATTTCAGGTAATTTTTTTATATTTTTGGCCCAATCACGTTTGAGCGCCGCTGCCCTACACATAAAAAGCCAAAATTCGCTAAAAAAAAATTTTTTTTTTAAACTGTTTTCCATGCCAATGGCCATATATTTGGACATTGGCATGCTTTACACATTATGTACACCCTTTATTTGGAGCTGTCATGGCTCCGTTTTGTAGTTTGCAAAAATGTACTTGGTTACTAACAGAGTACATTTCTTCAAGATTACACTAGTCCTGTACGGCCGGCTGCCAGCTTCCTGGATCGCAAATTCACCTCATTTGCATGGTTTTCACCTGCGAATGGGGTAATTTGCATACCGGAGCTGTGCCCATGCAGGAATAGTGCAGGAGCGCTTGTGAACATCCCTGCAGCTTATTCCTGAATCTCATGGTGGACATATTGCCTCCTAGAGCTCCTGCACTATTCCTGCACACCATGCAGGGCTTGCTGAATCCGGGGGATAGTATACACTAAGTTTACACTTAGTTTTTGCAACTGTTTCTAAGCTCTGTGTACTGGTTTCAAGTGAATGGAATCCTGTCAGTAAGATGTAGACATCGGAAGTAATATCTACTAATTATGGTTACTTGTTCCTTATCATCCAATACTGCAAGTCTGTTTTACCCTTTTCATACAGGGAATAATGTTAGCTGTGTCAGAAAGGGTATTGCTAAGTTAAAAACAGCATCATCCTTTCCAGGTATTCTATTCAGCATCCAAAAGTTAACATTATTGATAAGTTTTTTATTATAGCACATCAGTTTTTTACCATCCAGCAATCACATTTAAAATAATATGTATGCCTGACACAAAAGCAAGATTGCAACACTGTCATTCTTATATATCTTCATAAAGTACAGTTTTGTACCTACCATAAATGTAGATGTTCGAAGATCCACATTGCTGCAGTCCTTACATATGGGTAGTCCGCTGTCCTCGGTCGGCCTGAATACCAAAGTATTAGGCTGACGTCAGTCATGGGCGCTCAGATCTGACATCAGAGCGTCAGGGTATAAAAGCACATGACCGACGTCATATCCTCAGTCTTTTCTTGCCCCAGATGTCAGAAGGCCCTAAAAAGAAAGGCCACAGCCCAAAAACAGGATACCTCCCAAAAACATGCCCAACAACCACCATCACCCAAACCATAAAGCCATGCCAAACTACAGAGGGGAAGGAGGGAGGGTAAATTGGACTGCAGCAATGTGGATCTTCGAACATCTACATTTATGGTAGGTACAAAACTGTACTATGTTCTTCATCTCACATTGCTGCAGTCCTTACATATGGGTAGAATCCCAAAGCAGAGGTAAAGGGAGGATGGCAAAATCATAAAGCATTAGGGGCTGCTAAAATGCCCTGTAATATTGCAGTGGCAAATCCAGCCCTAGACTTAGAATAAAGAGGAAGGTGGTAATGTTTAGAAAAAGTGTGAACTGAACTCCAAGTGGCTGCTTCCAAAATATCTTTTGTAGCTACCCCCCTTAGAAAGGCAGTAGAAGTGGCAGTAGCTCTACTGGAATGAGGTCTGATTCCAGCCGGAATCTCCTTACCATGATGGGAATAACAGAAAGAAATACAAGAACCAATCCATTTAGAAATAGTTTGTTTTGAAACAGGTTTTCCCTGAGAACCCAAAGCAAAAGAAACAAACAACTGCTGAGACTGCCTGAACCCCTTGGTTCTGCTCAAATAATAACGCAACTGCCTGTGAATATCCAAAGTATGCAAAATCTTCTCCCCTTTATTTTGGGGGTTTGCATAAAAAGTAGGCAAATGAATAGTTTGGTTCAAGGCCACACTAGAAACCACTTTAGGCATAAAGGAAGGATTAGTACGCAAAGATACCCTATCCTTATGAAAAATCAGGAAAGGTTCCACTGCCATAAGGGCCTGTAATTCAGAAATCCATCTTGCAGAGGTAATGGCCAACAAAAAAGCAGTCTTCCATGATAAATACTTTAACTCGGCAGTAGCTGCAGGCTCAAAAGGTTGTAGAGTAAGTTTTTCCAACACAAAATTGAGATCCCAAGCAGGAGTAGGAGCTCTACGTGGGGGTCTTATGTTCTTTGCCCCTCTAAGAAATTGCTTAAACAAAGGATGAGAAAATAAAGGAGGGTCATAGTCATAGTGAGCAGAAATGGCTGCAGCATGAACCTTAATCGAGGAGAAAGACAAACCCTTGTCCAATAACTCAGTAAGATATTGAAGAGAAACACTTAAATTAGGCTTGGAAACATCAAAGTCCTTCGCTTTGCTCCAAATAAAAAATCTCCTCCATTTATCAGCGTACACTTTCCTTGTACTAGGCCTTCTGGCCTCCAAAATAACATTCAAAACTTGCTGTGGAAGCCGAGACCCTCCAGCGTCTAAAACAGAATATGCCAGGCTGTTAGATGCAGAGACTGAATCTTGACATTGAGGAAGTGATTGCCTTCCTGATACAAAAGATGCGGAATCAAAGGCAGAGGCCATGGAGGCTCCCGTACTAAACTCCTCAGTAGAGGGTACCAATGCTGTCGAGGCCAATCCGGCGCTATCAGAATCATGGATGGCTTGTCTTTTCTGGCCTTCAAGAGTACCTTGGGAATGAGAGGCAGAGGTGGAAAGGCATAGACATGAAGATTGTTCCAACTGAAAGAAAGAGCATCCACCTTCCAAGCTGTGGGATGAAACATTTTTGTGCAAAACCTTGGCAACTGGTAATTTAGTGGAGAAGCGAACAGATCTATGTCTGGAGTTCCCCATAACACTGTCAACTTTTGAAATACATGAGGATCCAGTTCCACTTGTGAGGATCCACTATTTGTCTGCTCAACACATCTGCTAAGGAGTTCTGTGCTCCTGGTAGAAACCTTGCCTGAAGATTGAGGTGTAAACTGAGAGCAGTCTCCCACAAAATCATCGCTTGCCTGCAAAGAGGGTACGAATGGGTTCCCCCTTGCTTGTTGATGTACCACATGACAGTAGTGTTGTCTGTTTGAATCAACACCTGCCCTGGGTGAAGTAAATCCTTGAAAGCCATCAATGCAAATTGGACTGCTAACATCTCCTTCAAGTTGATATGTAAATGTTGAAGTCTGACAGGCCATGTGTCTTGCACCCATTTTCCATTGAGGTGTGCTCCCCAAGCCTTGTCCGAGGCATCTGTCGTTAGAATCTGACTCGCCTCTGGTCGGGTCACAGAGAGTCCCTTGTTTAGGTGACATTCCTGAGCCCACCACAAAAATTCCTTCTGAATGCAAGGTATTATCGGAATGACAGTGTCTAGATCTTGGCAGTGTTGTGTCCATACACTTTTGAGATACCATTGAAGCTTCCTCATATGCAGTTTGGCATTGGGAAGCACCAGAATACAAGATGCCATGAACCCCAAGGCTTGAAGGACTGTCCTTGCAGTCAGCCTGGACTGTAGAGACATTTGATTGAAATAAAGAGAAAGGCTTCTTTGTTTGTCCGGGGTCAAAAAAGCCATCTGGGAAGCTGTATTCAGTCTCACACCCAGAAAGCACATGTCCTGAGAGGGTACTAGACTGGACTTTGTTTCGTTCACAGAATACCCTAGGCATCTTAACACTACCATCACATACTGAAGATGATGAAGAAGTTCGTCCCTGTCTTGTGCAATAATCAGGCAATCGTCCAAATAAGGATAAATCTGTATTCCTCTTAACCTGAAAAAGGCTATCACTGGAGCCAGAACCTTTGTGAATACTCTGGGCGCAGTAGATAAGCCAAAGGGCAATGCAGAGAACTGATAATGTAAATTTCCAGCCCGAAAACGCAGGTACCTCCTGCAACTGGGCCTGATAGGAACATGAAGATAAGCCTCTTTGAGATCCAGAGTTACCATCCAGTGATCTTTTCCCAACAGAGGTAAAAGCTGCTGTAACGTCAGCATTTTGAACTTTGGAATGTCCAGATAAGTGTTGAGGATAGATAAATCCAAAATTGGTCTCCACATGTTCCCTTTCTTTGGTACTAGAAACAGGCGAGAATAAAATCCTAGGCCCACTTCTGACAGAGGAACTGGCTGTATAGCTCCTATTTGAAGAAGTAAAGAAATCTGCTTGTGAGCCTCTATCCGTTGCCGAGGAGGAACATCTGGCATGCCTTTGAAAGGAGGCAATGTATGGAAATAGAACTTGTAGCCTCGGTTTATAATGTCCAATACCCATTTGTCCTGGGTGACTAAAAGCCAGTTTTGCTTGAAAAGTGCTAACTTTCCTCCCAAAGGAGCTGCCAGGCAAGAAGAATCTGGCAGCTGAAAATGCAGGTCATTGGGCCTGTTTATGAAAGGACTGGCCCCTGCCCTCACCTGCAGATTGTGCAGGCGAACTCCAAGTTCTAGGCCTGAATGTACTGTGAGCTCTGCCCCTGCCACGTCTAGATGTACCCCTAGACTGAGAATCAGAAGAAGGGTACCCCTTAGTAGGCCAATTTCTACTAAACTTTGGAGGTTGCACCTGCAAAAAATCTTTAACAGTCTGCATAGACTTAGCCTTGTCTTCCATTTTCTTCAAAACCGACTCCACAGGGGGACCAAACAAAACTTCAGACTGTAAAGGGGCATCCAGAATTCTAGCTTTAACATGCTCGGACAAATTCTGATCCTTAAGCCAGGCGTGCCTACGAAGAACTGAACCAGTGGCAGCCACCCTAGAAGAGGCCTGTACAGCATCAAAACCACACTGCAAAGAATGCTTACCCACCTGTTCAGAGACATGTACTAAATCCTGCAATTCTTTAAACTCTATGCCCTCTGCCAAAGCATCCACTTTAGATTTTAGCTGAGAAAGGAGAAAATTCTGATACTTCAACATATGAAACTGGCAATTTAAAGCCCTCATTGCTAAAGTAGAAGAGGTATACACTTTCTTACCCCATCTATCCAAAGCTCTAGCTTCCTTATCTAGAGGAACCGGATTCTTTACAACAGAGGCTCTAACACCCTTAGGCCCCTGACTAATAGTTTCTGGGTCCGCCCTAGGACTCTTATACAGATATTTATGAGCCTCAGGCACCCTGTAATACCTGTCCGGTTTAACAGGCGCAGGAGGCAAAGAATCTGGATTAAGGGAAGCCTCCGAGAAAACATCTTGAACAACATCCAAAACAGGAGGTATAGCCAATGGTCTATGCTGTGGTAAAAATAAGAATTCCCTAAGCCTCTTCCATGAATCAGAGAAATCCTGACCTTCCCACTTAAAATGTTCCCTCATGGAATGCAGAGTTTCTGAAAATGAAAAATCCTCTGGAGGAGAAGCAGAAGGAGTGGAATCCTCTACATCAGAATCCGAATAAGGGAGAAAATCTTGAATATCCTCAGCAGAAGACTCTGAGTCATCTGAGGCCTGACCCAAACTTTCCAACTCTGGCTCCACCCTGGGCCTCTTATCAGGAGGGGGCATAGAACCTCTAATTAAGGTAATCAAATCTTCTGCCATTTTAAGCATGTGCTTTTTAGGCACAGACCCCGATGTACCAGAAGGGACACCAGAGGGAGGCAAAACAGACCTGCCCTTAGAAGAAGCCCTAGAAATAGAAGCAGAAGGCCTAACCACCTTAGGCATAGAAGGGAGAACAGTAACTTGAGAAGCCCCTTCAGCCTGACCTGATTCCTGGGAGGCCACATCCTGCAAAATCAAAGTTTCCCCCTGAGACTCAACAGAAACTTCAGTCGGATCCACCTGCTCTACAGTAGCTTCTGCAGGACCGGCGTCCGAAACGGATGAATCAACCTGTCTAGGTTTTAAGGATTTGTCTTTGCGCTTCTTCGTGGAAGCGGGCGTCGGAGGATCCGATGGCATAATATAACTACACCGCTTACCAAAGACTAACCTAGCACAATCTAACCTCCTTTTTATAGTGCGCTTATTAAACCTAGCACAAAACCGACACCCGACTACGTCGTGGTCCGGTGCCAAACAAGGAATGCAAAGAGAGTGATAATCCCTATGCGGTATCTGTTTCCCACAAGAAATACAATTATTCACTTTTTCTGACATCCGGTAAGTAACTGAGGCAAGAAAAAACAAAAATATTCCCCAACGGGGTACTTAGCCCAACTTGGTTTCGGTCTGAAACTCGGAATTCGAAAATTTCAGAACGCCGAACGGCACTTGCAACGCTGCTTCTGCATCGGACCATGCGGCAAAAAAGACTGAGGATATGACGTCGGTCATGCGCTTTTATACCCTGACGCTCTGATGTCAGATCTGAGCGCCCATGACCGACGTCAGCCTAATACTTTGGTATTCGGGCCGACCGAGGACAGCGGACTACCCATATGTAAGGACTGCAGCAATGTGAGATGAAGAACATCACATTTATGCCCAATTTGCAGTACTCCCACTTTTACCTAACTTAGCTTGACTAATTGTCAAATTTGATCAGAAAAATATATGAAACACAGAAAACAGAACAGATTCTAACAATGTTATTGCTGTACAGAGTGACCTCAAATGATGCACCCTTGTTTGTGGCTTCTAGCTTGTAGGAACTGATTCTGTACATTTTTCAGTGTTCTCAGGCAGGCAGTCATAAGTAAAATAAAAGACAGAGAAAGCAAGAAGCAAGTGCCCAGTCAAAAATGCACTTTCAATTGTAGAAATGGAGTCAGTTTTGGTAGGTAAGGACATACACTAAGTACATGTTAGATTACAATCTAATGGAGAAAATATTTTTGGCTTTTAACCCAGTCAGTGTTGAGGTTACTGTCTATGATGATATCTGAATGTAGGTTGCTTCCTTGTTCGTACGCATAATTTTTGTTCAACCAGGTCTTTAGGAAAATGTGTCTGGAATGTTTAAAAGCACAACTTAAATGCACATCACTTTATTTACAAACTTAGGAAACAACTGAGATTCTCATAGATAAACAAACCAAAAGTGCCTACCATGTGTTGTCAGGTCAAAACGTGACCATGCTGGTTATGTTAAAAAAGTGATTGTTCAGCTAAGGTCTGGAATGTTAGGCCTATAGTTATTTATTTATTTAAGTTTGATGACCGGGGAAGTCCACTGGGTCATAAAGAGCCCCTTTTCAGTGGAGGCCTGGGGAGAAAAGCTCCAAGACATTGCAAATTAAATGTTACAAAGAAATAACTAAGAGTTCATACAGAACAATTAAACATTACAGAAGAATATTATGAGTCTATATCACGAAATCGAACTTCCAAAATGTCGAACACCATAAGTTCGAACTTGGAAGATCGAATTCGGATAACATCGACACTTCAAAACAGCAAATTTTTTCCCAGGGAAAAATTTCCTGTTCCAAAAAACACACACATAACACAATCACACCAAACACCTTCAAAACCTACACTAAACCTAACATACACCACTATCTATGCACTATCATTAACCCAGCCCTAAACCTAAAGTCCGTCACTACCCGTTTGTACACTTACCTTGACGTGGTCCGAAAATGCCGAAGCCGCTGAAACGGCCAACTGAATTCTTTCTCAACTTTCGAACTCCCAAGTTCGGACTTCTGGTATTCGGCATTCACAACATTCGATTTCGTGATATAGACCCGAATAATACATTATGTAATAAGCACTTAAAGAGTTAACATTGAAAACATGAGGATTACTAGACCTTTTCAGTTCAGGTAAACTCAACATTGACAGCAGAACATTATGTGAGTTAAGCTCTAAGTGAGTTATCTTTTAAACCATAGCTACAATCCATTTATGGTTAGATGAACCATTTTTCATGGAAGAGGCACCAAACTATTTGTTATTGAAAGTATAGTACATTAGATAACAGAGAAAGTCAGTCCCAGGTAGGGGATGAGAATGTTTTAGGATGACAAGAAGCAATAGTAGTGATAAGTGATGATTTCAGTGCAGGGAAGAAAAAAAGGGTAGAGAGAGGTTTATGTTGGAGCGTAACATGGGCATTCCCATTCAGCTGTTAGATGAGAGAATATCTGAAATTGAGATTTGAAATTAGTATGGTTTGGTAGGTTGCATACATGGTGGGGGGGGGGTTCCACAGTTTAGCTAAGGAGTAGAAAATTATTAGATGGCCTGGAGGTCATATGGGTTAGTGGACCAGAAGGAGATTTTGGTTTGTGGATCTGAGTGGGCAGTTGGGTATATAGAGTTTTACGGATATAGGGAGAGATGGGCAGTTTGTAGGTTTAAAGATGAGCTTGTGGGCAATGAGAGTTGTAGGTAAATGAGGTAGTTGGGTAGTTCAAGCCAATTGAGGGAGAGGAGGGAGTGGGAGTGGTGGGATGAGTATTTAGAATTGGTCGCAGATCTTATGGTAGCAGCATTCAAGTTTGGAATGTAAGCCAAGGTGGAGATTTGTAAACAGTGGGGCACCATACATAAGGGAGGGGAGCAGGAAGGTGGATTCTAGGGTTTGACTGGTAGAGGGGCTAAGGAAGTAGTTGTATCTGTAGAGGAGGTCAATATTTAGGTGGGTATTTTTGATTGAGGAGTGGATGTGGGTATCATATTTTAGTTCATCTATGATGATGCCGAGAAGCTTTGTCGTGAGAACAATTTCAAGGAGGGTGTTGTTCTGGATCTGTATGGTGAAAGAGGTTTTGTCAATAATGGAGTTTTTGGAAGGGAAAAATAACATTAATTAGTTGTTTTTGTTTGGCATTAAGAGCCAAGTGGTTGGACTGCATCCAGGATTCTGTTGTGGAGAAGGTTAATTGGGTTTTTGCTAGGAGCTCAGAGGGAGAGAAGGCTGAGCAGATGATTGTTGAGTCATCTGCATATTGGATGACGGACAATTCTGGGATGGAGTGGTGGAAGTTGTTAATGAATAGGTTAAGGAGTAGAGGGCCAAGAACAGAGGCTTGGGGGATGCCTGTGGATGCAGGTAGGAAGGGGGAGGTGGAAGTTTTCCATTGGACAGCTTGTTGTCAATTGGACAGGTAGCTGGAAAATCAGGCTATGGTGGTGGGAGAGAGATGTAGGGTGGAGAGTTTGGATATGAGTAGGGCATGAGAGATAATGTCAAAGGCTTTTGACAGATCTATCAATAGTGTAGATACAAATTTGCCTAAGTCACGCAAACGGTTGATGGTTTCCAGAAAGGAAAGAATGGCAGTCATGGTGCAGTGGCTGGGGTGGAAGCCATGTTGGGTAGGAGATAGGAGGTTGTTTTGGGTTAGGTGTGCCATGAGTTGTGCTTGGATGGTTTTCTCTAGAATTTTAGAAAGGGGGGAAAGGATAGCAATAGGCCTGAAGTTGGTAGTTTCAGAATTTTTGCCACCTTTGTCCTATATAGGACAATACTTTTGTATCTGTTCTGCCTTGTCAGAACAAGTCTAATCACTGATATAAATAATTTTCAGTCCACTAGCATAAAATAAAGCAGGAACATTAGGATCACAGGATATGGTGTAGATATGTACTGGGAAACAAATGTGCTAATTTTGGCTGTCCTGTATTTCCTTGAAGCAGAATCTCATATAAATTACTTGCTTGTTCATGTCTGAAGAAAAATAGTGATTTCTTAAGACTGCTGTTAACTATTTTGGGGAATGACTCTATTTTGCAATATTGGGCAACAATAGTCGGAATATATAATTTGCGGGGTGGGGGAATACAAAAGGAATATATCTGCTGCAAAAAATAATACTTGTTTGATCTATGGCATTAGGACACATGTTGCATTGCTCCTGGTCAATTGACTCCTGATACTGCATAGTGATGCATTCATTTTAATGTTATTGCTTAAACCAAGTAAGAATCGTATTTTGTCTATGGACAAAACACATCTTTCATTATCCATAGAATTCAGTACAGACATATCAGATCTATCAATGGCTGTACTGGTGGCCATTCTCTGAGAAATCCTGTGGTCAGTTTGTTTGCTAGTTTATGGAATAATTGAATTTAGTCCAGTACTTAGGCAATGAGTCTAATGTTTATAGAGCATATAACATACTTGATTCAACACAAATAACACAAATAAGAGGAGGAAGGCAAACAAAGGAAGATTAAAATCTGTAGAACCATATCACAGTCATGTGCTTTACTACATCTGGTTAAAAAGTGGCTAAAGCCTACATAAAGCACAGACACTTGTTTTTGTTCCCTGTCTGTGTCTGACGGCCAGTTATCACAGTGTAAGCATCATGCAGGCAGTCAGCAGGGAATTTTCTTTCAGTGGTTGTTATGTTCCTTTGGCATGCCATATAAGCTAGCAAGGAGAATGCATGATGAGTGCAGCATGGATCATCACCTGTTTCCATGAGTGACAAAGCCCCTTAGGTAGCTACATACCCCCTTCTTGAGCAAAAACTCCCACTACATCCTCAGTCTCCAAGAGAGATTCATTACTTGGTGATGTGCCTTGTAATACACCCTTCAACCTCTTTCTCTCTCTCTCTCTCTCTTCCTCCTCGAAGAAGGTAGTAGAGAACACACCCTTACTCATTTTTTCACCTGGTTCAAACCTTCTGTGTTTATTCTGCTACATAAACCTAAGTCATTTGCATCATAATTAGGGCTCTAGCTTTCTATGCCTAGAGCATGCAAATCCTTTCACTTTATTTCCACAAAAAAAAAAAAACAAGAAAACAGGCACTGGGACTGTTTTCACAAAAATTAGTCCATACTGCCCAATGTTAGTCAAGTCAAACTGGTCTGTAAATAGCAATCAACTTGGAGACCTTAACTGAAAGGCATTTTACCATAAAGTAACTGAACCCAAGAGAAATGTTACCACAAAATGCCAACCTCTGCTTTTAAGGCTGCTCAGTTTAAAATTAATCCCCGGGATTCATGAAGCTTGTGCCAGGTGCAGGCGTAGCGTGGGCATTCCAACACCAAATATGGCCCCCGTGTGATACAGGTATGAGCTGCTTCCATGTGCACTACCTGCGTACGCTAAGCCCGCACAACTCCCGAGCCCTGTATGCTAATTACCCCATATGCAGCAGTGTAGCATGCAAATGAACGCATGTAGCGATTCAGGAAGTGGTGCAGGCATAGTGTAAGCATGCAGAAATGTAAACCGTAGAAAACGGTTTACATTTTTGCAAACATAAAATCGGAGCCATGACAGTTGACCAAACACATGTATTATATTGTTAATATATGCCAATGGCTAAATATATAGCCATTGGCATAAAAAACATGTACAAAATATAAAATGAACATTTAATATATATAGTCACATTATCACGACGTGGAAGTGCAGGGCAACGGTGCTCAAAGAGGATCACAAGGAATATATAAAAATATAAAATAAAACCACAATGAAACACATATCACGATTTCCCCATAATAGTCAATGGCAGGCATGCTACACCCTACTGTGGTGCAAGGGTTGCTAAGGGGCAGTGACAGTGTTATGTGCAGTAGCTAGGAATTAGTAGGCAATGCCATGCAAATGAGAGGAGTAATAGTGACTCGCAGATTCCCTGCTGGTGTAAGGATGCACCTCACAGCGTAGCATTATAACACTAAGGTGTGCCCTTGAGATAAAGATGACATCAAGAGAGGGGTGCGTTGCCATTGCTGTAAGCACATTGGAGCATTGCTAAACCGGTTTGCCCCTAGCTAGGCAAAGCTGCAGGATAGGGGTGTGTCGAATTGGCCATAGTTATACTTAGCTGAGAGTACACAAGGTAACAGAGTATGCATGTAAACGGAGATGAAAACACGCGTAAACGGGTTTGCGTGGTGTGCACTGCAGCTGAAACAGGAAGGATATAGGAAAGAAATAAAAAAATGCTGCAGCAGTGCAATTGGAGTACAAATGACTAATTAGCACCTAGGAGCCTACAATGGGTCATTGACAACAGCTAACAAGGCTGCTAGCAGCTACCTGCAGAACAGGAAAGGGGAGGGGCTGTACTGTAATGACAAAAGTAAAGTGACAAAGCAGAACAATGCTGATTTGCAGTATATCAGCTACAAGGCATATTTTGCCATGACTGGGTAGAGAAAGTACAAATCAAGAAAGACGGCAGGTGGATGCATGCCTGATAATGGGAGGGGATCCAGGTTTAAAAGTGAATTAAAGGGCAACAGATTAATAAAGGCAGGCAAGTAGATCTCCACAGTTAAGGCCCCACACTTGCAGTACTCATTGCAAAACCCATACTTAAGACTTGCTGCAGCTGGAATAGCTCATATACACCCTGACATCAGCAGCATCCATAGCACAATAGTATAAAGTGTGAAAGCACCTCACACACATTGTGTATTCCCATACACACTGCACCAGTGGTGTACACAGACAGGGAACTTTTAGTATGCACATGTTAGGGACTGCCATAGCTTTGATCCACCAGCATGTGTTGGAGACTGAAGGTGGTGTAGAGGATGATGCACACGACTACCTCAGGCACCAGAGGAGGAAGAGAGTGTTCGGACCCAGGGTAAACTACCAGGGGCTACATGATCTGGAGATAGTAGAGCATTACAGGGTGGACAGGGACATAGGTTCATAGGTTGATACTAGGCTATCTGCCCTAGGGCATTTATAAGCCTAGCCAGAGTGTGTTTGGCTTTTGCCACCCTTTTAGATTAGTTGACTGTGCCTCTGTATAGTAGGTCACAGAAGGTAACCCTTTTAAGGTTAGTTTACTGTACCTCTGTCAAGCAGGGACACAGAAGAGATTCCAGGGGTAAACTTACAATCTCCCATCCATTCGTCAAGATTTCTCTTGAAGAGAGTCAGTGAGGGGCTCTGCCTAACATGGATTGGAATTTTGTTCCAGAGTGAGGGGAGCCTCTGAGATATGAATCTGTCCCTCCAGCATGTCCTATTTATTTCTGCGCTGAGGTTCAAGTCCCTGGAGCATGTAGCTGTAAGGGATTTGGATTACCTGAGGTGAAGCATGTCCATTAATTCTGGGTTGGACATGGCCTTATACGTCAGACATAGATCGCCTCTGAGTAGGCGGTATGCAACTGAATAGAGCTGGAGTTTCTTTAGTCAAACTGCATAGGGCATCTGTTTAAGCCCCTTGATCCTCTTGGTGAGATACTTTTGGGGTCTTTCCAGTTGCTGCAGGTGTCTGGTAAGGTACATCCCAAATAAGGCATTGTATTCAATTATGGGCCTGATAAGTGATGAGTAGAGGGGCACAATGACCTCTCTTGATCTAGATGGGAACCCTTTTGTGATAAAGTGGGCTATATAGAAGGTATTTCTAACCACTTTGGCAATGTGATTGTCAAAGGAGAGATTGCTATCTACTTGGGTCCCCAAGTCCCTAATTACTTCTTCTGTACTTAATGGATTACCACCTATGTGGTAATTTGTAGGCACTTTGTTTTTCCCAAAGGGGATGACTATGCACTTTTTGGCATTTAGCTTTAGGCCATGGTTCTGGCACCAGTTATCCGTCCCTGTGAGACCCTTTTGGAGGATGCTTGTGTCATCCAGAGAGTCGATTACAGCACCCAGTTTGCAGTCATCTGCAAACTTGGTCAGCCATAGCCCACCCATGTTAGCCTGTACCTCGGAGAAATATATACCGAACAAGAGAGGTCCCAGGACTGAGCCTTGTGGGATGCCACTTGTAACTGGTTTAGAGTCTGACATGGCACCTGCTATTCTGACCATGTGGGTTCTATCCCTGAGACAGTTTGCAACCCATCTTGTGACACAGGGGTTGATATTTAAGCTGGTGAGCTTATTTATGATGCCTGAGTGGGGTATTGTGTCGAAGGCTTTTGCGAGGACCAGGTAGGCTGTGTGGACTACCTTCCCTTCATCTATGGCTTTGGTAACTGTTTCAAAGAAGTCAACCAGGTTCAAGAGGCAAGATCTGCCCTTAACAAAGCTGAATTGGGTAGGATCCAGTGTCTGGAGGTTCCCAATGCCTTTGTTTATGATTTCCATGATGATACGCTCCATAGCTTTGCAGACCAGGCTAGTCAGGCTTATAGGGTGATAGTTTCTGGGGTCTGTTGTGGCACCATCTTTGTGGAGTGGGACCACTGTTGCTGTACGCCATTCCTTGGGTACATATCCTGTAGTAAGGCTGAGATAGAACAGTGACTTTATATGAGGGTTTAGTTCTTCTTGGAGTTCATGTAAGATTCAGCCCGGGACACTGTCTGGTCCCATTGATGCTGTGTTTTTTGCTTTGGAGAGGGCAACTCTCACCTGTGCATCTGTGATCTCAGGAAGGCTACACTCTGTTGGGATAGACATTTGCTCTTTTGGGGAGAAGTTTGCACTGAACCTTTCTGCCAGGATGTTGGCAATGTCTGTGGGTTCAGTGTATTTTTTGTCATTTTGCACTAACTTAGAGCATATCTGGGAGTTGCCTCCCAGGTTTCTGACATAACTAAAGAAGGCCTTGTGATTATCTTTAGTGTCTTGTGCAATTTTTCTTTCGAAGCTGGCCTTAGATGATTTTATGAGGGATCGTAGTTCCTTGCTAGTACTGATCAGAGACGCCTTCCCTTTTTGGAATTTTGTTCTATCATGTAGTAGCTTTCTCCTTCTGTTGTATAGCTTATTTATGGCCAGGGTCCACCAGACAGGTCTCCTGCCTTTGGAGGAGTGAGTCTTGGTTTTATTTGGGATAGCATGGTCCATCCATTCCTGTAGGTGTCCATAGAATGCTTTTGTAAAGGATTCTGCATTTTGGGCCGTATTTTCCACTGGCCAGGGGGCTTTGAAGGATTCCACCTTGGTTTTGAGAAGTGTGAAGTTTGCTTTTGAGAAGTTCTTCACCGTGGTTTCTTTGGCTAGGGGTGGGGATGGAATATGGATGTCCAGTGAGATTTGTTTATGGTCTGATCTTACCAATGAGGGGTATACCTCTGGTGTTGAACATAGAAACCCCATGTTAGTGATGACCAGATCCAATATGTTTTCCCCTCTTGTGGGAGTGGTGAGCAGTTGTTCCATAGCATTTGAGTTTATAAATTCTAGGAACCGTTGGGCGAGGGTGTTTGGGCTTGAGTAGTTTTCCCAATCAATGTTTGGGTAGTTGAAGTCACCCAATATAATGGTGTTTGGAGAGACCTTCATATTCTCCAGTGTTGTCAGGAAAGCCGAGTGAGGTTCCTGTGTTTGGGAGGGTGGTCTGTAGCAGGCTACAAACTGAAAGGCAGTTTTTCCCACTGTTAGTTGCACATGGATGGTCTCCGATGCTTCGTGCAGTGCCACTAACCTGGAGGTGTGGGTATCTTTGATAAATATGGATACTCCCCCCCTTTTGTGGTTCGGCCTGAGTTTTGGGGCCAGAACGCATGGTATGAAGTATAACCTGTTAGTGCTGGGGTGCTCTCAGGAGCCTTGAACCAGGTTTCTGTTACTGCACAGATATCGATAGTCTCCATACTGAGGAGAGTCTCGAGTGTGTGCATCTTGAGGTTTAGACTTCTGGCGTTGAGCAGCATTACCCTTAGTTTTTTTTTCTTTGTGTTGTCTGTGGAGGTGGGTTTGTCTTTTGAGCCTTACCTAAAGAAGGCACTATGGGGGAGGCAAGAGCCTTTCCCAGTATTTGAAAACCCAGGGGTGACAGGTGCAAGCCGTCCCTAGCTAAGCAACATGGCTTGTCGAGCATTTCATCCCAGGCTGACAGACAC
This sequence comes from Protopterus annectens, assembly GCF_019279795.1. Lineage (NCBI taxonomy): Eukaryota > Metazoa > Chordata > Ceratodontiformes > Protopteridae > Protopterus > Protopterus annectens. Next base: position 1,058,260,084 of record NC_056728.1, on the reverse strand, counting down.
TGGATCCCCTTTGAATGACACCAATATTTTAGCCAATTGTTAAAATTGATCATTTTGTCTTTATACTGTGGATTCATTCTTGGTGAGGGTAAGATGCTACTCAAGGTCAGGGTCATACCGGCCTGGGCTACATGATCAAAGAGCTCCTCTACGTCTTTTTTCATGTAGTCCGGGAGGTACATCTCAGGTCATTCACACCAGCATGGACAATGACGGAGTCATATTTGTACTTGCTTTGGAGTGACCTGAGTGCTTGTGTTATGTGGCAGATCCTGGCACCCGACAGGCAGCTTACAGTGACCTTCTCCTTGTTCAGCCTGGTGAGTGGAACATCAGTGTGTCTGACAGTAGAGTCACCTATTACAAGTGTATTAGGTGTGTTGTTTAGCCTTAAGGGCTGTGACTGTGTAGCACACTGACTTTGTGAGCTATGTGTTAGTGGGAATTGTTTCGTGGTAGGGGTTGCTTGGATGTCTGCTTTGGAGGTCTCTGCTGCTTAGGCAGATTTTTATTTAGAGCAAAGAGGGTTGAGAGAGCTTAGCCTCCCGTTTGGCTATATAGTTGCATATCTCACATATATTTGAGCTTGTTGGGAGTAGGAGAGGGTGGTCTGTATACATAAGGCAGTTGTAACATTGCCTCAAGTTTCCCAGATTCACCAGCTGGACTGGAGAGTATACCTGAAACTGACCTTTGGACATGCCTGAATAACATAGGAAACTACTTATTGACTGATCAGAAAGAACCAATAGGGAGCAAGTGCTTAAAAGGGGTATAAGAGGATGTAGTGCTTAAGTTTATTTGTGTTTACCTATGAGATTACTTATAAGAGCAAGTGTAGGGCTTTAGCTTTAGAGTGAAAATAGAGTGCTTATTTTGAGATTTAGAGCAGTTCTAAGGGAAAAAGTGAAGAGCAGACTTTGTGGAGCTGGGCATAGTTTAAACCTGTTTAAATGGCGCTGCCTGACACTGCTCTGTGCACAAGACCGCGCAAAAAGAGTTACAGGGTTTTAAGAGAGAGAGAGATCAAGGAGTTTGGAATTGACCCAAAATGGCCGATAAAACTACAGCTTCTAGGCAGTAACCACTCCTCCAGTGACAGGCAGGCTGCTCAGTGTTAACCACTGCCACTGGTGAACACAGAGACTTCCCTTTAGCCCAAGCAAGCACTGGCCTCCAAGAAACTTACAAACAGTTCAGAACATCCTACAGCAACTTGTGGAACTGTGCCAGCCATGCCTCAGAGCCAGAACAAACAGAAGGGAACCCATCCCAGTGGATACGAAGGTATGTGTAAGCCTGAGAATACTAGCTATAGGTACTTTTCAAAGACCAACTGTGGATATCATGTGGATCTCACAGGCATCAGCATCCAGGGTACTACACCAGTTCCTGGATGCCATGTTACCACATGCCAATGAGCACAAATACTTCACCCGAATGCAGGAGGAGTTGGCCAGCAATATGCGTCTCTTCCACCGTGTGGCACAATACCCAGAGCTACTGGGTGCAATAGACTGCACGCACATACACATCAAGTCACCACCCAGTGAGCAGGGTAGGCGCTACATAAACCGCAAGGGATACCACTCCATCAACTGCCAGGTCATGTACAATTCCCAGGGCATTATCATGGCTGTGTGTGCTGGCAGCCCTGGAAGCTATCACGTCTCCCACATCTGGCATGCCTCACATCTGTATCAGTTATTTGCCAGGGGGGGACATCCCAAATGGCCACCTGGTGGGGGATGCTGGCTATGCACTGGAACCGTGGATGATGACTCCCATCAGAAATGCACACACACCCATGCAGGAATGCCATAATGAGGCACACGCACAAACCAGAATCATCAAAGAGCATGTGTTTGGGATGCTGAAATCACGGTTCCTTTGCTTGGACATATCTGGTGGAGCTTTGCAGTACTCTCCAGGCAAATGTACCCACATCTTCATAGTGTGTGCCATGCTACACAATATAGTCCTGCGGAAACAGCTGCAGCAGGGACAGAATGGTGAAGGCCCTCACAGCCCACCACCATTGCCAAGGGCCCCACAGGCACAGAGGTGCTCAAACCATGAACACACTGTGCCAGCCCCAGTAGGCAGACAGTGGTGTGCCCAGTATGCCCATGCCTTGGCAAAGAGGGAACGTATAGCACACACACTGACAATGTAGGCACCTAGGGACTGACACCTTTCTCCACCTGCACACACAGTAAAAATGGATGGCACACACACAAGACTACCTGTAAATTGTCATGTATAGGCAGTATACTGTGTGCATCCAACATAGGCAGCCCTCAACTATTGCACACACAACTGCCATTGGCACAAAGTAAGTAAACACAGGCCATTCATTAGCCCAGCCAAAATGTGTCAGCTTTTTCCACCACATTAATTCATTAACTGTCCTTCTGTGGAGCAGAGCCAATGGCAGGCTCCCTGGGGTGCATCTACTGTTCCCCATCCACTCTTCAAGGTTTCTCTTGCAGAGTGTTAGTGAGGGGCTCAGTATAATATAGTTAGGGATGTTGTTCCAAAGTATGGGGAGTGTCTGTGACAAGAATCTGTCCCTCCAGCATCTTCCAGTTATTGTTGTGGCAAGGTTCAGGTCACTACAGTGTGTGGCTCATTGTGACATGGATTCCCATAGGTGGAGCATATCCATCAAGCCTGAGTTCGACATGGCTGTGTTGGCCAGAGGAGATCATCTCTGGGTAAACAAGATGCCACTGAGTAAAGCAGGAGTTTATTCAGTCTGGCTGCATAGGCCATATGTTGGAGGCCAGTATTCCCCTTGGCGAGGTACATTCGTGGATCTCCCAGCTGTTGGAAGTGTCTTCTGAGGTACATCACACATGGGTTATTATACCCTATGATGGGACTGATGAATGATGAGTAAAGGGGCTCTATAACTCCAGTATGTCTAGATGGAAATCCTTTAGTAATCAGATGGCCTACATAGAAGGATGTCCTAACTACTGTGGAGATATGATTGTCAAAGGGAAGATCACTATCTACCTTAGACCCCAGGTACCCCATTACCTCATCCGTATTAAAGTGGCTGCCACTTATGTGTTAATATGTGAGTGCCAATTTCACAATGGAATGACCATGCAGTTAGTGGCACTTGGCTGGAGGCTGTAACGTTGACACCCTGTGACGTTCTCTGAAGCCCCTTGAGGGATGTCTGTGTCAGCTGGACTATCAATCATGTCTCCCAGTTCGCAGTCATTGCCAAACATGGTCTGTCGTAGTCCACCTGTGTTTGCCTGCACCTCTGAGACATATATGCCAAACTGTAGGGCTTCCAGGACTGAGTCCTGTGGGACACCAGTCATGACTGGTCAAGACTTGGACCTGGACACTGCTAGTTGTACCATGTGGGTTCTGTGTGTAAGCTCGTTGGCAACCCAACCTGTGATGTATGGGTGTATTGCACAGGCTGGTGTGTTTATCAATAATACCTGAGTAGGGCATGGTGTCAAAAGCCTTGATGAGGTCCAGGTAGTATGTGTGAACCACCTCCCCCATCATCTAACGTCTTTGTGACTGAATGTAAGATGTCAAACAGGTTCAGTAGGCATGAACTGCACTCAGCCAAGCTGACCTGGGTTGGATCACGTGTTCGGAGGTTACCAATGTCTTTGTTAATGAGTGCCATGAGGATGGGAACCATACCATTGCAGACCAGGCTAGTCAGGCTTATGGGGTGGTAGTTACCATGGTCAGTTATGATTCCACCTTGATGGAGTGGAATAACCATTGACAAGCGCCATTGTATGGGCATGTAGCCTGTGGAGAGGCTGAGGTTGGAAAGCATAATTAAGTGGGGGTGGGGGTCAGGTTGTCTTGTACGGTTTGCAAGATTTAGTCTGGGACAACCTCTGCCTCCACTGACGCTGTGTTCTGCTGTTAGAGAGAGGGCCATTTCCACCTGTGTGTCTCTGATGTGTGGGATACTGTACCTTTTGGGTAGTGTTGTGGGCTCTTTAGGGGGTGAAGTATGCATTGAATGTATCTGCAAGAATGTTGGCGATATCAGTAGGGTCAGCATATTTTGTGGTATATTTCACTGGCACAGTGCAAATCTGTGTGTCACCACTTAGATCTTTGACATAGTCAAAGAAGGCTTTGTGGTTATCTTTCGAATCCTTGCATATTCTCCTGTTGATGTTAGCCTTGGATGATGTCATGAGGGACCTACGTATCATACTAATAGTGGTCACAGATGTCTGCCCTTCGTGGGATTTGCTGTTTGTCTGGAACACTGTCCTACTTCTGTAGTATAGCCTGTTTATTGCAGAGGTCCACCAGACTAGTGTCCTTGTCTAGGAGGAGTGAGTCTTGGTTTACCAGTGATGGCACAAGCCATACATCCGTGTAGGTGCTTGTAGACCACATGAGCAGTGTTTCCCCTTAGCGTGGGGGCTGTGAAACCCCCCACCCCTGTCACTAGTAGTGTAAATTTAGCTGTAGGAAAGGTATACATTGTGGTATCCGTGGGCAGGGGAGATGCTTGAGTGTTGAAACAGTGAATAGTTCATGGTCAGATCTAACCAGTGACTGGTTAACCTCCACTGTGGTGCACCTGTTGCCCATGATGGTGGTGACCGCTTCTAGTAGTTTCCATCCCACGTTAGGGAGGTTAACACCTGATGCAGGGCATATGAGGTGATAAATTCCAGGAAGCGCTGGGCCTGGAAGTGAGTACTGGAGTTTCCCAGTTAATGGTATGGTAGTTGACATCGACCAATGCCAGGGTGTGCATTAGGACTGTCATGTTCTTCACTGTCTCCAAGTAGGTGGAGTGGTGGTCCTGGGTCATGGAGGGTGATCCTTAGCAGGCCACAGTTTACACTGCAGTTATGGCTGATGTTAGCTGCACATGGATAATCTCAGAGGTTTCATACTGCCCCACTAACCCGGAGCTGTAGGTATCCCTGATGAATATGGATACAGCCCCTCCATGGCTGTGTCAGTCCATGTTCTGTGGCTGAAATGTGTTGTATGGGTTGAAGTCTGGTAGTACTGGTGTGCTCTCAGGAGCCTTAAGACAGATCTCAGTTACTGCACAGATGTTGATGTTGTCGATCCTGAGGAGTGCTGTGAGTGCATGCATGTTGTAATCACAACCCCTGGTGTTGAGTAGCATAACCCTAATTGAATCTGCTATTGTGCCATTTATGGAAATGGTGTTCACCTTTGAGACTCTCCTAAATAAGGCACTGTGGAGGCACCAATATCCTTGACCAGTATTCCAAAGCCTAAGGCTGACACATAGGCCAGTATGGTATCGTTGCATGCATGTTCCCCATCTATGCTTGTTTTTCATCTCTCCTGTAGGTAACCTACTGGTAAGCAATAGAAAGTCTTAAACTTATACAAGTATTCTAGCGTCCAAGATAGGCTTTTGGAGTGACTAAGAATCCATGTTCTGTATGTTCTTGCTGTACTTAACTGTTTCCTGACTACATGGTGATTTCATTGTATATTGTGATCCGAAGGTCTTTTTATTCACATATTATGGCTGTGATGGCCTGCACTTTAGAGGTTCACAGATAGCCTACTATCTATCTGCCCAAGGGCAATCAGAAGCATAGATACAGTGTGTTGGCTTTCCCTGCACCATTGATGAAGTAACTGAGCCTCTGTCAGGCATAGCCAATGAAGCAATTCCAGGCAGAGTTGCTGGAAGCTGTTGAAGACTGGGGTTGTGGAGGGTGATAGGGGCACTTATTGATCTAAAGAGGGCATGTTAATGTGACAGTTCAACACCATTCAATTCCCACAACAAGTCTCGCAGCTATCAAACTGGACAGGCTCACCCACCCCCCTGGCTGTATGGTTCTGGAACACATAATCCCAGGGGTGTATATTCTGTTACCCATTCACACAACAAGGTTTCCCTCGAAGTGTGTCAGTGAGGGGCTATGCCTAATGTATTGTCTCACAGTACATTTGTTATATGTTTTTATTTCAAGAGTATGTGAAGCTCAGTGAGTTTGGGAGCCTCCGCCCTTTGCTTAGCCTAGCTTACACATAGAAATCATCTAAATAGGAAATAGGCAGAAGCAACGTTAATATCAACAGTGTAATGGTTACAGAATCTGCACAGTATCTGTGCATTGGAGGTTCCAATGCTGTTAAAGGCAGGGATGCTTATCATGTTCAAAAGTAAACCTTAACCACAGCTTGCATATATAGGTAGTAATCGTCTGTATAATTAACATCTGAAACACCCATATAAACCCATGTGTGCTGGAGAGTACAGTCAGCAGAGAATGTAATGTTATGTCAGCACATAGTGAGATGTTACTACACTGACATGTATATATCCTGAGTAGTTAGAGGATGTGGCCATGTTTGCACGCACAGGTTATACGTTACACAGTTTAACTGTGTTTAACCACTGCTATAATGTCACTCAAACACTTTTAAACATCTTTACAACTGCTTAAATGAGCCTTATTCTGGAGTAAAAAACATTTGTAAAGCATCGCAGGTGTTCAAACCTGGACTACGCACACTATAGTCATGGGACTTACCACTAAGCCATCTGAGGTGTACACATGTTTCACGGTCTTGAGACTACACCTTATACCATATGCATTTCACTGTAATGATGACAAACGGGACAGTCACTTTGTGTGCATATGTACAGTACATTGTAATGTGCTATAGTTTGTGAACCAACACATTCCAGTCTACATATGTATTACTGTTACAAATTAATACGATATATACATATATATATATATATATATATATATATATACATATATATATATATATATGTGTATATATATATATATATATATATAATTATATATATGCATATCAGTGATGCCTGCACACAAACACACACACACACACACACACACACACACACATATATATATATATATATATATATATATATATTATACAGTTACATCAATAGCCATATATATAAACATCTATGAACACACTTCGTGACACAGAAGCACTCCAAAGGAATTGGAGTGTACCCAAAACACATGCAGCTCTGGTATTATAAGAATTAGTATTAACCTAATTCACCATAAAAGGGTGGTTGTTGTGTATGTGAAGATTGGGGTGGGGGTGGAATGATGGGTAATGCAATCATGCATCAAGGACGGTAAGGGTCGGATGTCCAATAAGTGAACTGGAGGGGTATACATGGAGTATGGGGACAATATAAAAAGGACACAAAACAAGAACCTTTCTCATTCATAATACACCCTGTCATGTCACATTGCAACACCTAATTTCACAAACATATGAACATTAACATGTATCAGACATATGTACACCAACCTACTGTCACATTTGTTTTCAGTAGTGAGGAATGCCTGTAGTAAAATGTATATTCTAAACACCATAACATTTGTACATATCTCAGATGCCTTAGTGGTAAAGTCAGTGACTGTGGTGTTCATGGTCCCAGGTTCAAGGGCTGTTAGGTTATTTTGAGGGCCAGAGTAAGGGCTGTTGGATGCAGGTGGATTAAAGCACTCTTAAGCAGTTGTAAGCAGGTTTCCACGAGTATGCATGATGGCAAGCGGCACTGAAACATGGTAAATGGAAAAGCACTTCACAGGTTTAACCGTTGCTTAACATCGCACAGACCATGGGCAAACCTGTTTACAACCGCGTAAATGTCGTTATTCACACTTTCCTTACCAGTGCCTACTATGAGAGGTAAAATAATAACACCTTCTAGGAGTAGAACCCACAACCATGTACTCCATTCTCAGAATAACCTAACACTAAGCTACCTGGGATGTACTTATCACAGTTGTGTATGCAGACAGGGTAAAACACAAAAGGGAGGAATGTGTTGAAATAGGACAACCCACCATGTACCCAATTAAAGGTGTATGCTCATATATATATATATATATATATATATATATATATATATATATATATATATATATATATAAAGAGAGAGAGAGAGATACATAGAGACGTCGAAAGAGAGAGATACATAGAGACATCGAAATATACAGGTCTACATATATATGTAGATATATAAATAGATTAAAAACATCTACACATCTATAGAGGTACAGATAAACGTATGCAATAATATATATATATGTGTGTATATATATATGTATATATATATATATAGATAGATATGGGTCTACCTGAGATGGTTGACAGGCCATATGATCAACACTCATTTGGTCGTCAAGCAGATTTGCCCCATCCCCAATGTTGTGCGACCCTGGAGTTGATATATATAGTTAGGGGGTGTGTGGGGGGCACAGCCCCCCACATTGGTGGGTGTGGGGGGCTTCACCCGCCTCATAACATGCTTGTCGACCAAATGAACTGTCGACCAAATGGATGTCGATCATATGGCCTGTCGACCATGTGAAGTAGACCCATATATATATATATATATATATATATATATATATATATATATACATATACACACACATATATATATATATATATACACATATATATATATATATATATATATATATATATATATATATATATATATAAATATTAATATACATACATACATGTCTGTAGACAGCATCTGAAGTGTTCATATCTGAGTATAACATGGACCATAGCAATCACACATTCTGCCCCCCCCCAAACAATATGAACATAACATATGAAGAGTTTATGCCAATACACTACTACAAATATGTTCTATGGACACAATCACCAACACAACTGCAATGACTGCAAATATCCATGACAGAAATACTCAGACAGCTTTCATTTTGCAAAACTTTATTACATTCTGATGTATTGCCAAAATGATTCAAGGACTAACAGTACCTGCATGCTATACAGGAAGCATTTAACAGTGCCTTAATGAATCAGTCTGCAATTACCATAGTATTAGTCCAGTAAGGGATAGGTGTTCACATAGGGAAAGAACACCCACACACATATAGACGTTGTATAAAAGGGCTTCCTACACACCTGCATGTGCTATGTACACCCACCAACATCTACCCCACAACCAAAATAATTACATCAATACATACTGTCATACCATAACCAATTATTCAAATACTGTACAACATCTGCTGAAAACTTAACATACCTGGACACAGACACACTAACATGGCCCTATGTGAAATAGTTGCTCTTATACAATTGAACAGCTGCTGATGTAACAGGGTTTGTATAAACTAATCCTGTTTCAGAGGATTGAAAGGTTCGTACACCAGGAAGTGTTACCGAGTACTGATTATCAGCACAGTATGATACACAGTAACACCAAACTAAATATGTCTGATAAGCATACTGTAAACCACCTAACATTATATGCATAGCTATGCAGCCTTGAACTGGTCAAACAACCTGGCTAGACTGAAACATATGCAGAAGTATTAGGTACAGACAAACCCTGCACAAGTAGCAATGTTCAGAAATATAACAGCAGTACTCACATTTAGACCAAATCCTCTAGGCATTACACACAATATATTACTGTTCCTCTCCATACAGCTGTTGCAATAGATTCCAAACAACACTTCCACACTGTCTTCCTCACAAGTAAGGCAAAGGGACAACGCCCAAGTGGAGTACTCAGTATTCCACTGTAGCCATGGTATTGGCTAAGGCAGTATCAGCGCAGCTGATGTGCATGTAATTAGCTACTTAGGAATACCAATTGGTCATCGGGATAGCACATGTTGCTGATCTGTAGCTATAAAAGGTTGCCTTGTCACACATTCAAACCATCTGTATCTACTTGTAGGACAGTACAAAACACTGAAAAACGAACCGAAAACGAGTATTGTACTAGTCAATAAAACTTCCAATTAATAAGATGCTATGTATAACATGTAGTATGTCTGTGTATGTAGTACCTGTTCTGTAAGAATTACAGTGTAATCGATGCATATAGTGGAAATAGCTATCTTGTAGCAATGTATTGTTAAGCAGTAGTAATGCTTGTAGTATTCTATGTATGTACTGCTGTAGGTCACAAGGCAAACTCCGCATACACCACAAGGGATGATATGGGCTTGGAACCCACCAATTCGCTTCCAGCCACTGTCAGTGTCAGGATTGGTCCAACAAGTATGTGCTATAACAGGAGATAGTATATGTCGATATATTGTAACAGTCGACATATGTATAGGTGTATAAGTAAGATGAACATGTTAAAGGTGGGCTTACCGTGTAAATATGGTGTGCATTGTGGGATATTGTGCCAATAACTGTGCAATGTACAGTATATTAGGCAGATCTGTATTCTATTCTACATAGCAGTTCTGTTATGTTATGCAAACAGTAGCTATGTCTATTGGCAATTACAATACTCAATAACAGGATACATAACATTTGTATTAATCTGACAGTTTAGCAGCATGATAGCAAAGATAATTGAAAGAGCCAGGTAACTATCCATGCACATGACACATGTAATATCCACCTCTCTAGTATCATTCGCAAGCAATAACAGCTGTGCATGTGTACATGCTATGCAATTGTGTAGTGACCCTTGTTACAGGGCTGGACCTCTCTAGTATCGTTTGCAAGCAATAACAGCTGTGCATGTGTACATGTTATGCAAATGTGTAGTGACCCTTGTTACATGGCTGGACCTTTCTAGTATTGTTTGCAAGTAATAACAGCTGTGCATGTGTACATGTTATGCAGATGTGTAGTGAACCTTGTTACAGGGCTGGACATCTCTAGTATCGTTTGCAAGCAATAACAGCTGTGCATGTGTACATGTTATGCAGTTATGTAGTGACCCTTATTACAGGGCTGGACCTCTCTAGTATCATTTGCAAGCAATAAGAGCTGTGCATGTGTATATGTTATGCAAATGTGTAGTGACCCTTGTTACAGGGCTGGACCTCCACAAATCACACACATTCACAGATGCTTCTAAGCATCTGGCCAAACAAGTGGCCCCCCAAGCTGGAAGAGACAGACACCGAAATACACAAACTGTATGACATAGTTTGCATAACTGTGCCACACCTCAGAACAAGTGGCTGGAAACATGCCCAACAGTACTCATTTGTGAATACAAACTCTAGCACTGTGTTACACACCAACCTATATGAGGGCATACATACTGTCAGCTGCCTGTCTGCCATGATTAGCCACATACCCATACACTCAGACCACCTTTTGAACTATATACATGGCTCTGGCATATTCCATGTTGCTGTTCAGGACCTGTGATGCAGTAGCCTGGACTGCATAGAAACACATGTAGGCACTGTCAGGTCTTGTAGCCCATGCAGGTATGTCCCAAGGCCTGGGTAGCATTCTGCCATTGGCCAGAATGATACCACAGTACAGGGACAAAAGGATCGTATTCCACAATTGTCTAGTGTAGTGGTGCAAGTCAAAGGATATCCAGTATCTGTCTGCCTGAGTTAACATGGTTGACAGACCATGATACTTTGGTAGACAGAGCCTGCACCTGTTACCCCTGGGAATCTGGATACTGCCTAGGGCTCATGCTTCACCTGTAGTGCCTTCATCATGCACAGTTCAAGTGAAGGTCCACTGCTGTTACAGGGTAAGCCAACCAATAAACTGCAGGTCTTGCTACACAATGATACATGTCAGAAACACTATATGGACACATATGTCAATCCCTAACATTGAGAACATATCTGTGCAGCGGCTGAGATATGTTTCAACACTCCGGAAAGCCACCTGCATGACCATGTTATAACACATACCTCACCTCTTGCCCATTATCCTTTATTGGAATACATGGGCCGCAGGTGTGTCCATATTCCTGAAGGATATGGACACCCCCACGCTAGTTGCACTTGCATAACTTCAGATGCATTATGCTGAGAAACTACCTTTGTGCCAAAGTGGAATTCAAATTGCACCTTGTGACAGATCACCCACCAGGCCGCTGATTTCCTAACTGTCATAATGTGCTGTAATGGGGAAGATTAGGTCTGAGACAGAACCATAATAATGGCTACTGTCAACTATTCCATTATGAACTGGGAAAATGCCTCATGTACCAACACCTGTGCTCAATGCATGTTGGAGTCCATCAACTTCAATGATCTGGACCACAGTAGTCACACAAACAGGGCTAACAGTATGCTACACATAGTCAGTCTCCAATGCCAATGTTATGTTTCCTAAGAGCAGAGTGGTGACTGTCATGGCACCCATGCATATGGACAATGCATGTGCAAATGATGAATCCTACACAAATTAACCTTAAGCAGTCACATATGTGCAGTGATTGTGTCATTGAAAGAGAACCCGGATTCAACCCAACACAAACAAGAAGGCAAACTGGTGGTACCATGCTTTAAACTGTACCACAGAAGGTAGTAACTGTTGCAAGAGTGAACACACATGAGTGTAGGTGATCCCTGGTCAGCCTCAGTAAGATGCAGATACACCATATAAAACCACACAAAGCTACTGTGAAACTAATCAGCCACATATTATGAGGCCAAGCACAGAGCATTCTATAGCTGTGTCATTAATCGTAATGGCAATAACAAGACCTGCCGTGCCGCACAGCACTATGGCATGGGAAGTACTGCACCTACAGAAATAGCACCCGTTCATCCAGATAGGGTCTTGGAGAACCTAAACCCACTCCCACCCCCCAACAGGTGCACTTAGTAATATATACATGTACACTACAGGGCCCCTGTAATAACGACTATGCAGGTACAGGCTGCAATCTCTAAAGCCATACATACAGCTTTCGTGGGACCTGTCAACATCCCAGGGTGTATCCTACACAAATGTAAGAACAATCTGCTATCCACATACACATCATGTTCAATCATAGCTCCATGTAAGGCTGTGAACACATCAAATGATGCACAGCAACAGTTATCACACCCCACAAAAGGGGAGACACCATTGATAATGGGAAATAGTGCACAACTACCCTGCTGAGTCTGGTCTCTAAGGCCATGAACCGTGATCAACGTATTTGATGTACTCAGTAGAGATGTAGATGACAGTAGGGTTTATTCACACTGCATTTCATGACCTTACCAGGTCGTAGGACACCATCACCCATACTGTGTTCCAGCTACACTTAGTAAACTAGGTGTATATTACTATGTCACAGGAGTGGTTGGCAACTGGACTGCTGGCAGAACCAACACTACAGAAGATGTCTGAATAATACACGCACATCAAACCAGTGCCAGCCACAGTAATACAGGGTTCATTCCTGGTACTCCCCCTCTTTGTTATCTATACCACAGAGACTAACACAGAAGGCATCAGCCTATTGATGTTTGCAAATGACTATGAACTAGGAGCAATAGTTGACTCAATGTGTGCTGCGTTCAACATACAAAAGGACCTTAGTGGGTCAGATGTGTGGTGTGTGACATATGGCCACAATCTGACAGCTAAGTATTGCATTGTCATCCCCCATATTACAAACCCTGTACCCATGAACTACCACCTAGGCAGCTGTCAACATAATGGCAACTGTGTGTATGGGATGCAGCTGGACAGTACCCTTTCCTTTGATAGTTACTTCACCACACCAGACAGGTAGTCGTATGTGGCACCTCTAATCATGACATGGTGCCATCCAGGAATATAGAGACAATTGCTCAGTCATACTCAACACCCATGTGACCCATAATCACATATTTCCTTTAAGGGTTATTGCCCATGTGTAGATGGCCTACACTGCCCTTTCCAATCCCTAGCTACACTATGTAGCATGCAGCCTACCCTGAATAAAGCCATGACCAGCACAGAGGTGTTGGACATGTTAGGCTTAACACATCCTGATCCCAAATAAACACATACTTCATGGACATCCATCTTTCTAGTACAAGGATCACAACATGCATGACAGATCTCTCTCCCATACACTTAACATACTCTTACCATACTATGCATCCCTGTCCAGCGAAGCTGCACATCGCCCCTCTCTGTGACATGGTGTGATGACATCATGCCAAATATATCAGTAACCCTGTGGATCAGTTCTGTGGCACTGCTTGAACTGACCACTGAAACGTATATGTCTGTTACCTACCGCTAGGTAACCTGTCTGTCTAGGCTCATAAATGGCCCAGGACATATAGCCTACTAGATCACTATGACCATACATGCTATAGTTGATATCCAACCGTGCAAATACCATCAGGCTAGCTATTGTCCCATGTGTTACATATGTGCAACACAGGCAATACATGGCAGGATGTTACACAGCTGTGCAGTGCCATGTAGATGTATATGGCAAAATACATACATGCCTACAAGTTTGCAGGGTCACAGGTCATGTCCCTAACAGCTATGTATGACTATATATGTGACATATACACAGCATTAAGGTTGATTGCATTAATGTGAACACATCCAGTCATGTGCTGATAGGTAAAGACACCAGTACAGGCAAACAGACATGCCCACGTCAAGACAACATCCACATGGTGTATGAGCAATGTCATCACATGACACATATATGGCGATAACATCTCGTCACCAGTAAGTGTCAAATGTGTGTGACTTATACATGTCAGTGGTCTTAGTGTCATGTAGATTTGCAAAAACGTATTTGTAATCTTAATAAATGTGATACACATATATGTTCAGCTGTACTTCTGTACTTCTCTGTGAGTTACTGTGACCTGTCTCCATCATTTTGTCTTCCAGGTATGCCACATAGCAGGCTGCTGGTGTACAGCTGCTTGGAGGATGAGGTCCTCGTCCCATACCTCCTCGACAACCATACAACACTCTTCAGCCATGTGTCACAGGAAGCACAGCAGTGAGATGCCCTATGGGAGGAACTCTGCAGGAGGGTAAATAATGTTGGCGGTCACAATCACACCTATCAGCAGGTGCGCCGACACTGCACTGACCTCATAAGATGGGCAAAACAGCGTGCTAATGCAATCGCCAGGGAACAAGGTAAAACAGGTGGGGGGGCACTCACCCAGCCCCCACTCACACATACCAAGGAGCTACTGGTCAACCTGGGGACACCTGCAGAGCTCCATCCACAAGCTTTAGCTGGTATTGTGGAGGTGGGTGTCTCTCAACCACTGAGCCTGGAATTGCCTGGTAAGTCACTACTGCACATATAACACAACTATATTTCACATAGTTACATGTGTTACTGTACAATATGTAATGTAATATCATATGCAAGGCATGTATGCACACATGTCACATACTATAGTCTGCTACTCTATGTATGCACAGATGTGCATACTCCATAGTATAGTGTATTGTACTGGCTTATGTGATAACATAGACATTGAACCCTGTAGCTATCACACAGGTGTGGATAATGATCTTACTGCTGTGACACTCATGTTTAGGTACCTTTGGCATTTTGCAGTGATAGCAGCCTGTGTCAGGTGAGATTGTTATTATTTACCAGGCTTGATAATGCATGGAACATATTAATTGCATGCTATCTGCCATAACACATGTACACATAATGTATGGTGGACCTGTGAATAGACACTGGTCAGACCTGCAATGCATCACAGTGGTTACCCATATGAAACAATTAAAGACTATATGAAACACCTACACTAAACCTTCCAAACTGTCATTGCCAGATGTGTGGACAACAGTGAATACAATGGTGGAGGTGTTTTTCACTTTAAGGACAGCTACTACATATCAGCATTACACATGTTGGGAATACAAACAATACTGTACAGAGAGCATATGTGTGCACACACTCTAAATGTGTTGGAGCTGGAGTATGACCGGCCCACAGGATACACCCTTGTGGATTATACCCATGCTATGAATGTCACACAATGTCATGTGCTATCTGACATGTCCATGACATGTAGTGGGCTGACTGCAACACTGCTCAACTGTGCTGAAAAACATGTCTCACATCCCATACATACCACCTTTTGTCTGCATAACCCTGTCCTCAGTGGAGCATATGACATCTATGGGTGTATGTCATATGGGATAACACTGACATGTGAAATAAGATGGTCATCACAACCATTGGACAGAATATGTGTATACATGGCCATGGAGTATGGCCAGACACATGAAGCAACACACACAGTAGAAGTGATGTACATGTGTGTATAACCTGTTGTACATTGGATCGACACAATGCAACTATGTGTAATGGTGATATTGCAGATGTGAAACACTAAACATCATACAGGCCTGTGCACAGCTTGTGTAGGCATAACATGAAACCACCACATAACATATCTTGAACATCTTGAATGTGTCATGACATGAAAGCATTCACCTATACAGTACCCAGATACATACATGTGTTGCACAACATACACATACAACCACATCAGGCCACAGATACAGTATATTCACCTTGCTGGTATCAGACATCACTGTCATGCCTACTCCTCATGTGTGTGAGGTACACAGATGGCATGTGAGACATAGAGTACTGCTAAGTTAGCCATGCGTGGGCATAGTTGCCAGTCATCAGTAATATGGTTGCAGATGTGCAGGGGTGTCATCCGTATACCCTTCTGTGACCTGTGTCATGCATTCCACATTAGGGTTTACTGTGTATACACCTCAGTGACATGGGTCACGTTCCACATTAGATATGTATTGTATGTGAACATAGTCATGGCTATGAACTGTGTCAGTAGCTCACACTGTATAGCAATTGTGAAGCCACATGATGCCCTGCAATGGTTATGCACATCAGCTCAATGTGCAGTATGTCCCTGCATATTTGCAGGGCAGACAGACAACATTGCATCAGCTGAAGGCCCATGTTAGTATAACACATCCCTGCATTGGGACACTGTTACCATACTGTAGATTGGAAAGGACACCATTATGTTACACATGTATGCATGTCATTCAACACGTCAGCAGAAGACATGTCTTACAACATGTGATTGGCAAGGTCATATGCCACACAGCAGGCCAGTGTACTGTAAACCTGTGCTGGTCTGTGGCACCATTGCAAAATAGGGACAGCCATGTCAAACGTGTGTGCAGCCACATGCACAATGTCTAGACACAGCTCAGGGGTAGGCAGAATAACGTTGAACAGACATGTACTGCTTTAGGGGAGATATGCAAGCTAGGGCTCAGGCAAACATAGTATGCAGTTGACATACCCTACTGCTCATGTCCTCACACATAGGGGTGGTGACCAACACAAAGCATCAGTGGCAGATGTACAAAGGTCAGCGATGGTCTGTTAACATGTGGTGTATGTTGCACATACCATGGCAGTGCGGTGCAATGGTGCAAAGTGCATGCATTGTTTTGCAGGTATGGGGCATAGGCTACTAACACAAATGGTACAATACAGGTATGTATGCTAACCACCTCTATAATTGTGTAAGGTGCATGCCGTTTGCTATAACACATGCATGCTGTTGTGTGCAACTCAGGGATGTATGCTAACTACCACTATAATTGCCTAAGCTGAAACTATAATTGTCTAAGCTGAATGCCATCTGCCATATCACCTGCATGTAGCGTATGTGTCTGTGAGTGTGTGTGTGTGTGTGTGTGTGTGTGTCTCTGTCTGTGTATGTGTGTGTCTCTGTCTGTGTGTGTGTTTGCATGTCTCTGTGTGTCTCTGTCTGTCTGTGTGTATGTCTGGTATAACTTGTTCTGTACAGTTCTTGCCTTCCCCTCACAGGTGTTGATGTAGGTGCATTTCCCTCCTGCGGTCCACCTGATGTTAGTGTCCCCACAAACTCTAGCAGTGATGATGATAGTATGACTGAGGCACAGGCAGGGTTGTCAGGGGCTGAATCTGTGCCATGGGTTGCCATTCCACCTGTCTCCCCCTCATACTCGCACACAGTTCCCCTGCCTACACATACCCCATCACCACTGGCCATAAAGGAAGGACAGTTGGTGGGTGGTAGCATGGAACAGGGAAATGTGGAAACTATGGAAGGTGTGCCTGCACACCATGATCCCAGTCAACTGACTGGTGATGTCCCACACAGGCATTTGCCTCGTAGGAAGACCACTGGCCAACATGCCCCTGCGAGACAAAGCACATCAGCTGGAGTTACCAGACACATGTTTCAGACTGTAATGGAGGCACAGGCATGTGCTGAATGGCACGACAGAGAAGGTCTGAGGCTTCAGAGGGCTGCTGCCTGTTCATTAACTGACAACATCCAGGCACTTGCAAATGTTCACCATCATCTTGCAGATGTTTTGGATAGACGATTAAGTGACATGGTGGGAGTCCTTGAACGTGGCATGTTAATCCTCGAGCGTGGAATGTCTGTGCTGGAACATCTGGTGGGAGTGAGGCATTGAGCATGTGGACAAAGGTCAGCCACATCACCTGTTGAAGGTCTAAGTGAATATGCTACTGCACATACCCACTCCCATAGTGGCAGTAGCAGCTGGTGCTGTGCAGTCCACACCAGGATACAGCAGGCCACGTGCACATGATCCTGGACAGTCCCAACAGGACACAGTTCCAGTGGACATGTGTCATCAGACAGTACCCAATCTGAACCTCTGCCTGGTAGTGCCCGTGCAACCCCTGGCAGGCATATGTCACGTGGCCATGGCCAAACACCATGAACTGTGAAACCTGCCTTGTACAGTCTGCAGCTGTCAATAATACCCCTGTGTAGGCCAGCCACATGCCAGACCTGTGTGCATGCACACACACACACACACACACACACACACACACACACACACACACACCGGAAACAAATGTAGGGCACCTCAACACACACACGCATAACATCCACACACACACCCAATGATATCACAGGCCTTAACACACACACACACACACACACACACACATAATGTCATCCAATGGCACAGCCTAGGCCTCTGGCAAACATTATCACCCTGTGCATATGATGATGCCTGTGCCGCAATCCCTATCATCCACACAATCAGTGCAGGGACATGCTCATATGGTCTGATGCGCCGGGTGAGCATACTAGGTAGACAATTGTAGATTAATACTGTTGAGTAGTGCTGACAGGCAGCAGACATACCATGTATTACAGTTTTGGAATGCATTTTGTACGTTTGACAGTATGTATCATGTGTAACAACACTAACAGCATGTTGATCTTGACGTTCTGCCTTCCTTTTTCAGGTGTATTTGCATGCACCGGGGATGTTGGTGTTTGCGGTTAGTGTCCCATATGTACATGTTGACTATCCACAGGTCAGTATGACAATACCTGCATGCACTTTGTAGCTTCCACATCACAGTTATATTCTCCCATTTTTCAATTATGTTTGCTGTTCTAATGATCCAAGAGCATGATAGCTGTGTAGTAAGCTACTGTGTTCAGAACCATCACATCCATAGTGGGTGACATCACAGGTATAGTTACCTGGAGAGGGGAGGAGGTAAGAGTGTCATGGCAGATGCTGGGTAAAGGCCAGTGGAAATAGTGGCTTCTCATTGGGAAGCAGTAATACCTGCTGCCATGACAGCATGCAAACACGCACACCCACACACTCAGGGATCCACAGACACAGTGACACACACTCTGACACACACACACAGTTGCCAGTGTTCAGATGAGGACCCCTGCCTATGTGCATATCATCATTCTAGTACTACACAATTACAAGATGCACCACAGAGATTACACATGTACAGGTAGTCAGAATGGCCTAAGATCGAGGACATCAACAAGGATACTACAGTGCAGTGAGTGTATGTCGGGAGGGTGGTCCATCAGTAGGCTATGTAACAACAGGTCACACCCCAGGGTGTACATGTTAACAGGCGGTTAGAATGCCCATCTACAATTGATGATATCAACAGGGATGCTAGATTGCATTGAGTGGATGGGGGGAGGGGGCATTAACATTTCACTAAGGTAAAACACAGCCTCACTCCAGTGACCGGACAGCCATATACACACACACACACACACATACATACACACACACACACACACACACACACACACACACACACACACACACACACACACACACACGCCAGTACTGTGAATCAAACACCTGCCTATCTCATGATAAGTATTACAGAAGTACAGCACTATCACATTCGCTACAAAGCTTACTCTTTCCTTTGCCAACTGTGCTAATATATGCACAGGGGAGGTATTACTGTTACAGGTGTCATGAGGTTTGCCGTCAGTGTCACCCTTACAGCATTCTACATTGTCTTCCACTTCAATTGACAAAACCTGACCTTAGCAGTTACACAGGTTATTGTAGGAATGTTTGTAACACACCAGTGAGCTGTCCTCTGTAATCATTCATTTGCAAAGAAGCCCCACCTCTTAGTAGTCATGTCCAAATATCTGTCCATACCTCATGTACTGCTTACTGTACTTAGAGCACATCACCATACACAGTTGGCAATGTTGAGACTGTATTGCAACAGCATGATGTACTAAAACAACAGTCACCTTCAGACATCAGACACTGCACACACATGGAATCTACACAAACATCAACACATGTACACATATGCAGTCTACATCAGTAAGTGTACTAGCAGGTCAAGAGGATACATTCCACACCTTCCCCACGCCATGTGTAAAACATAGCCGAGCATTACACCATAATGGATGTTGTATTTATGTACTTGTAGGACACCACCACCTTCATCGAGTAGCCAAGTGTACATATATGACAACAGCACATACCAGTGAGACACACACAGCATTATTGCATGTCATGCTCCTATAAACTGTTACTTGACAGTGCCATGGAGAAGCCAGGGCACTGTAATGGTCAACAGTGAGCACATCATACTTGCCACACACACCTCATGTTTACTGGAAGTGTGCCGGCAATGTGCTCTGTTAGAGCTAGGCAGTAGACTCATTCAAGCTTGTGCGAGGTCTGTGGCTTGTAAACATCTCACCCCAGCACGTACTGGCTATTGTGGTACTAAGGCTAATGTCCAGATAGCACACAGCATGCATGGCTTGCAATTGTTGACATGGGGTATATGTAGGAGCTGTGGCCACACATGGCTGTACATGTCATGAAAATATCACGTGTGACTACTCAGGAACATACAGAGCAGAGCTGGATTTCCCTGATTCTGTCAATACAGGCCTTGTGTAGGTCCTATGATCCTGTTCTTTGGGTAGGTTTGTAGGCATTGCATTAGGTGGGCATGTCTAATGACATACATGCCACATGGGGTGTTGTATGATATGATAGGTGTCATGGGTGACCAGTAGATAGGGAATATTCCCTCTGTTAACATAGATATCAAACCTTATTTACTGTTAGCATGCTATCTGCCATGTGCTTGTGTGTAATGACTGTAGCCACCTGTATGTAGAAAGGATAATGAAAGCTATGGTAATATCATTTATGTTGTATGAGTGTGGGAAGTACATATCCAGGGCAGATACAGTTAGGTCATATCCAACCATGAGGGTGTTGTTTACTGGTGTACAGC
The DNA here is from genome assembly GCF_019279795.1 of Protopterus annectens. NCBI lineage: Eukaryota > Metazoa > Chordata > Ceratodontiformes > Protopteridae > Protopterus > Protopterus annectens. Next base: position 1,058,238,726 of record NC_056728.1, on the reverse strand, counting down.
AGCAGTCAACCGTGTTATTGCTGACAACATCCGAGGGAACCTGGTATGTGAACAACTGAGCTGGTTATAAACAGTGGTATTATTGCATTGCATAACACATTATGCAGCTCTGTCTGTACATGGGTACTTTGCACAGTTTATGTAGGCCTAGGTACAGTCCACCAATTGAGGGTTATCTGGTGGTCTACCATACTATGTCATACCACATATGGATGTGTGTTGGTAGTCTGGGGACAAGGTGGTGGATGTATATGAGGATACAACCTAGAATGCAGCATTTGCCACTGTCACCTGTACCTGACTCATCTGTGATGTGTTATGTCAGAGTAGTGGTCTTTACATGTGAGTAGCCTTTATGAATATGTGGACACCATCACCTGGAATACCACTGTTATGGCCCACATGCCTGGATCTGAGTTATATAGTGGTAGTGCAATCGTGCACTACAGAGCCTTCTGCCAGGTTTTCCTCACTGCACAGATGTCAGTATTCCCCATTGTAGGTTCTACATTGAGCAAATTAATTTCAAAAGCCACACATCTAGCACTGGTTAGCATAAGCATCCAATGCAATTGTCTTGTAGGTGTCAGGGTGTTACTTCTGGGTGTAGGACATTTGCCTTGGAATGTGACTATATGGGTAAATTCAACCTATTTATTATCCACACACACGTGAAACATGGATGCATGTGCTCTGTGTTGAAGGCTTGTCTTTCAGTCATGACAGCCTGGAATGACACAATGGACAACCTCATAATAACAGCAGGACATTGGCTCATTGTTTTGGTCTAGCAGTTGCCACTCGTACCATGATATCACTGCAAGTGGCAGTAATGTGCTTGGTAGCAAATGCCTCATGTAAGGTGACGGACAGCAGCTGAAATTGTGTATATGACCAATGTGAGATATACTTAGGGTAGCAGTTCTGCTAATAATGATAACAACTAACACATCCGGGAGAGGTCATCTCGACACCTGCACCTCAATACCATTGCACAATGTGGCTCACACATTATGCTTGCACATGCCACTGTTCCACATATGACGCCACTGTCCACAACCTGCTATCAATGTATGCCTTTCAGGGCAGCAAAACGTGTGACACATGCTGTAGGTAGCATCCGCCTGTGTGTCCCAGGTAACCTATTGTCTGTTACATCCACACATGCATGAATGTGTATACTTAACATATATATGTCAGTACTTCATGTACATGTATGCATGTATATCACACAGCACAGACACAGATATATAATTTACGGGCCACATACAGGTATCAGGTAGTAAACCAGTATGATGTGCATATATACTGACAGGTAAGATGTACATAGCTGTAAACCTGTGTGTTTACAACAGGAGTCCATTACAACATGTTCTGTACATGTAAGTGTATGAGCATGCACACTGTGGCCTTCTGTGGTTAGAATCGGAGTGCATTCCAAACAGCCCTGTGCTACTAAGTGTATGAGCATACCCACTGCTACCTTGTGTAATTTGAGTTAGTGCATCCAACAAGCCCTTTGTTACTAAATGTATGTGCATGCCCAGTATGCTGTGGATGAGGGTAAGGTGGTTCACACAACCTGTCTTGACCTTGCCAAGGCTTTTGACACCATCCCCCATTCTGGAATTATAGCTAAACTCAATAAACTAGGTATAAATCCCTACGTCACAAGATGGGTTGCCAACTGGCTCATTGACAGAACTCGCACTGTAAAAGTTGCAGACTCCAAATCTGACCTCAAAGCAGTGACAAGTGGAGTACCACAGGGTTCTGTCCTGGGACCTTTCCTGTTTGGTATCTACTTCTCTGAAGTACAGGCTAACACAGAAGGCCTCTGGCTAATGAAGTTCGCAGATGACTGCAAACTAGGAGCCATAGTCAAGTTCCCAAATGATGTGGACATCCTACAGAAGAGCCTCACTGAGACAGATGCCTGGTGTCAGAGCCATGGCCTCAAGCTCAATGCCAAAAATTGCAGTGTCATCCCCTTTGGTAAAAACTCTGTACCCATGAACTACCATATAGGCAGCAATCTGCTTAACACCGAATGCGTGATAAGAGACCTGGGGACTTTGATAGTCACATTACCACAGTAGTCAGGAAGTCCTTCTACGTGGCACACCTCATCATAATAGGGTTCTCATCCAGAAAAAAAGAGGTCATTGTTCCTCTCTACTCATCACTCATAAGTCCAATTATAGAGTACAATGCCCCTTTTGGAATGTACCTCACAAGACATCTGCAGCAGCTGGAAAGGCCACCGAAGTACCTCACAAAGAGGATTGCTGGCCTCAAACAAATGCCCTACACTGACCACCTCAAAAAACTCCAGCTTTACTCCGTAGCATACCGCCTACTCAGAGGTGATCTCTGCCTAACATATAAAGCTATGTCAAACCCAGAGCTGTTGGGACATGCTACACCTAAAGAAATCCCAATCCCTCCGAACTACACGGTCTAGGGACCTAAACCTTGTCACCACAATAAACAGGACATGCTGGAGAGATAGATTCTTGTCCCAGAGACTTCCTATACTCTGGAACAAGCTACCCATGCATGTCAAGCAAAGTTCTTCATTAGCACTCTTCAAGAAAAATCTTGATGCGTGGATGGGAAATAGGAAATATGCCCCGGGGATCACTTCTGTGTCTCTGCTGAACAGTAGCACAGGAAAATAACTTTCTTGGGTGGTGTAAGCTATGGAAACTTGCTGGCTAGGCTTATGTAGGCCCTTGGGCCAATAGCCTAGTACCTACCTATGAACCTATGAATCTTGTGTAGTTGTAGTCATAGTGCATCTCAAACAGCCCTGTGCTACTAAGGGTATGAGCATGCCCACTGTAGCCCTGTATAGTGATAGTAGTTGTTCATTCCACAGATGGGCATAGTCCAGTTTAGGTTTCTGTTGTGCTACAACTATACCTCTCAGGCCTACCTGCAGATGATGTGTCTTGTTTATGCATACAGGTTGTAATGGACACCTACTTTAAACACACAGGTTTACAGCTATGTACTTTGTGACTGTCTGTCTCCCTGTTGTTGTCCTCTATTTTAGAAGGGCATTCTGACTGCCTTGGAATGTGTAATCTCTTTGGTGCATCTCCTAACTGTGTAGTACTGTAACAGTGATCTGTAGACAGGCAGGAGTTCTGATCCCACCACTGGCAACTGTGTTTGTGTGTGTGTCAGCAAATAGCTGTGTGTGTGTGTGTGTGTGTGTGTGTGTGTGTGTGTGTGTGTGTGTGTGTCTCAGCAAATACCTGAATGTGGGTGTCAACAAATGCCTGAGTATATGTATCAGCAAATGGCTGAGTGTGCTTGTGTGTGTGTATTTGTGTCTGCATCCTGTTATGACCGAGGGTTTTGCTGCATTCCAAAGAGATACCTCCTTTTGCACTGGCCTTTATCCTTATCAGCTGCTAAACCTCTCTCTGCCCTCCTCCCCACTGCAAGAAATCAGTCATGTGATGTCACCCAGCTCAGAAGTGGAATCAGAGTAAGTGTAATTGTATGTGTTCTGTGGCACATATCCCAACTGCATACCACTGTACTAGTTACCTTTACATAGGCAAGATGTGTATGCACAATACTGACAAGTGTGTACGTGTGTGTGTGTGTGACTACCCTGTAGCCAGGCATACACATGTGTAATGTCTTTTAGCATACCATGGTAGCCATCTGTGGTGACCGGTGTCTACAAAGTATTACATAGTTAGGAATGGTAAAGAATACACAGTCAAGTACGACTACAGTTGCCAAAACACGAAAGGGAAGCCAAATAGTCCAACCAGCCACACAAGATTCTCAAAAATGCTTGAACGCTATTTTTATTTAAAAGAAATAAGCGTTTTCGCCACAGTACAAACGCAGCTTCATCAGAAGTACAACATTCAATAAAAGTTCCCAAGTTTAAATATCACAAAGGAAGTGACTTAAAAAATGTCAGAGAGTGCATCAGACCTGATAACACACCTTGTCCCAATAATTAATTCAAACAACAAAGGTTAAATTACATTGTATGTAAACCATAGAGCATTATTCTCATCATTTACGCTCTCTAATAAAAAGTAAACATTATAAATATAATGATAAAATAAAATAGTCCATTAAAAACCAAAACTTATTTACCATAAAGGCGAAATATTCACCACTTATTATCTCAAATAACTTCTTAATTTTAAAACAGCTGCTATATTGCAGTTGTCATTTAACCCCGGAGCTCTGAATGCATCTAGCATAAGCTGCCATTCGAGCTCACGGGTCTCTAACACTAAAGATGAAGGACCGCCTCTAATATTAACCGGGACATGGTCAATGCCCATAAAAATGAAACAATGTCCAGGATTCTTGTCAATGTGCTTTGCCAATGCATTTTCACCCTTGTTTTTCTTTATTGCATAAAGATGTTCATAAATGCGTTCACGGACCTTCCGGTCCGTTTTGCCTATATAAAAGGCTGGGCAGCAATCGCAGAAGGCACCATAGACAACAGAAGAAGTTTGACAATTACATTTATGATAAACCTGGTACTTTCTATTTCTAATATTAAATGAGTAACCAGTCTTAATATACCTACAATAATTACAGAGGCCACACTTAAAAGTACCTTTCTGTCTATTAAAAGGTTGTGTGGTCACTTTCCTCTGTAAAAGCTCCTTTAAATTGTTACCTCGACTACAGTTGGGTATGTTATTTTCCTGTGCCACTGTTGAGTAGTGACACAGAAGTGGTCGCTGAGGTGTAAGTCAATACCCATCATTCCCCCACCCTAACTCCACAATCCCCAGGGTAGATTACATTAGCCATCATTCCCCACCCCAAACTCCACATAAACAACAACCATCCCTTCTCTGGTGAACTGCTTAATATTTAAATGCTGTAACACAAGAGATGCCTCTATTTTGTGTACACGTCAGTTCCTTTGGAACCCTTCTGTGTCACAAAGGGTGTTCTGACATGCGTAGATATATATATATATATATATATATATATATATATATATATATATATATATATATATATATATATATATATATATATATATATATATATATATATATATATATATATATATATATATATATATATATATATATATATATATATATATATATATATATATATATATATATATATATATATATATATATATATATATATATATATATACACACACACACACAATCCGTAGATATATATATATATATATATATATATATATATATATATATATATATATATATATATATATATATATATATATATATATATATATATATATATATATGACAGTTGTACAGATGTAGACTTGTCTTTGTTGTTTCACAGAGTACAGAACATTCAAGGGTACTGTACATATGTACACAAAGTGACTGTCCCGTTTGTTTTAAGTACTGTGGAATACCTGTAGTAAGATGTGCATTATAGACCCCATGCCGCATGTATACAACCCAGCTGGCTTAGTAGTATGTCCAGTGACCTCAGTGTGCATGCTCCAGGGTTCAAGACTTGCAAGCACCTTGTTAATACTGTCAATTAGGACTGCATAAGACACTTTTAAGCAGTTGTAAGCAGGTGTAAATGTGTTTTCGTGACAGTAAGCTTAAGGTACACGCAGGTAACAGACATGTACAACTCGCAGTACACTTGAAATGCCCTTCTTTGGCAATCCTGCTGATGTCACTCACCTACGAATACACCTCTGGGACTGCTGTAACCCAATAATGTCCTTGTCACATGCTGTAATAGTATAATGCTGTAGTGTGTTAAACTAGTTTGGTAGGTATTCTAATCCCAGACAGGTCATCTGCGTGTGTGTGTCTGCCTGTGAAAGAAACAATGCTTTTAGAGTATCTCTTTATAATTCACATATTCACCTTTGGCAATACTGCTGATGCCACACACCTAGAAATACACCTCTGGGATTGCTGTAACCCAATATTCTCCATAGTGCGTGTTGTAACTGCGTATTGCTGTGGTGTGATAAACTTGTTAGGTAGGTGTCCTATTCTAAGACAGGCCAACTGTGTATGTGTGTGTCTATCTGTCTGCCTGAGAAAGTAGCAATGCTTTTTAGAGTATGCACACTCTTTACAATTCACATAACCACCTTTGGCATTCCTGCTGTTGACACCCACCTAGTAATACACCTCTGGGACTGCTGTAATCCAGTAATCTCTGTAGCACATGCTGTAACTGCATAATGCTGTAGTGTGATAAATTAGTTAGGTAGGGGTTCTATTCCAAGACATAGCAGGTGTGTGTTTGACAGTCAGAGCCTGTGTGGAGGTTGCTGTGTGTGTCTAACCACTGGACATGTTAGGGAGCAGATTTTGTAGTTTTCCTGTATGGTGTCCATATTATATGTCACAATGTCCACCTCACGAGGAGTACAGATGACAATCAGCCAAGGGACTGTGTTGGCAAGCCATACCCCTACATCTGGCAAAAGGCCTGGTGAACAACGTATGCAACCCTACTATTACCCAGAATACATTCTGATCCCATGTGTCATACACAAACACACTTGCCTAGAATATCCCGCTATGTTGCTAGTACCCTGCACATTGATGACAGATAGTAGGCATGGTGTGATTGCAGTGGGCTGCAGAGGGCATGGCACCCTGTCCAACAGTACAATAGGTACATAATTGCGGACAATGTGCCTTCACTATGTTCCCCACTGGATGCCTGCAACATATGTGGTGCCATCAAATGTGATCCACAGAGGCCATACAATGCATTACACACATGCCCTGTATGGACTGATACCACTGACACCAGGGAATACCTTTATCATGATATCAATACAGGTGCAGGGTCAACCTGCTGTCTATAAGCAGTCCTGCCACACCAGGCCAGTATTGGCATATCTGAGGATAACAGTTTGTGTACACAACATGTGCCGGCCAAACAAGGTACACTTGTACATGTCACTGTACATTATTGTGGGACTTGCACATACCAGGCAATGTCCATGTCAAGGAGTATCAAACACAGACATGGCATGCATTGCCAAGCAAAGGCCATACACAATGGCAACAGGATGTCAGGACAGTTCATACAATACCCATCTGTGTGGGACATTGCAGACACTACACTCCTGTACCACACTGCACATCATTGTCAGGTGGCATGATGCCAAGGATTACTACTCACCCAGTCTTGTATAGCCATCTTGCACAGCCAACCACAACACACCCATGAAGCAATGCACACATGCATGTCAGTACTGGCACCTTGTGTCTGCATGTGGGGTATGATGCTCCCAACCACAGTCACACCCAGTATAACTCCCATTGGCATACCAACTGATGTCAGACACATTCACATGCCCTAGCCCATAGAACCTCCGGATATCCCCTGTGGTGCATGTAGTACCTGCACATTACTGCAGTGTGTCAAACTAAGTAGTTAGGAAGTGTATTTGTGGGCCTGGCAAAGTGTATCAATGTGAGTCCATTAGAGAGTGTGGTTGTGTTGACAATGACATCCGTTCATGTGGGCAGCCATGTGTGCTACACCTAATGTATGTCTGCTATATCTCTTATGCAGATGTCGCTCACCAGCTCACATATATGTTCTTACAGCACAGCAGCATGCCAGCTTTGTGGCATGTAGAGTGATTGCATGCACTTGTAATAGTAATGGCTAGTCAGTCAGGGGTTTGAACCCCCTGTACTAGTAGTTGTGTGACAGACAATGCTTAGGTTTTAGTATCCAAGCCCTTCTCTGATGCGCTTTGCCTCTGTCTGTCCCACCCACACACTCTTTGGTGGATGTGGAGTTGTACACCTGCTCAGCAGCAGCTTGTGTTTTGTAAGTGATGGCCATGATCATTTGATGGCCTCTGCACCTATTGCAGTCCTCCTCTAGCTGACTGCATGTGGAACAACTGTGATGATGTTCCCATAGCCAATCGCATGGAAACACAGTACAATATCTAGGAACATCATGTTGGTGTTTGCCCATGACAGTCGCTGTGAGTGGAACCTGGATCTGGTGTTTGGTAAATGGCATCACAGATGATATCTGGATGTTCCTCAAACAACATACACAGTGGAAAATAGCCTAAAGACAGGAGGGTGATGTGCCAGACATGACTACAGCATGTATGTGTAGCTATGCTTCATTGAGACTACTGCCAGTTTAACAAGTTGTGTGTGGTAATGGTTATTCTGCATGTTTTAAAACTGACAAGACAGTGCTCTGTTTGTGAGGGAACCTCCATCTGTAGGGCCATCTATGGACTGGTCAGTGTGTGTAACCATTTGTTTCCTGTGTTATTCACTGAACACAATTCTGTGAAATGCAGGAGCATAGTGTTAGGATTCTAATCAGTACATGGTGATAGTGATGGGAGTTACTGTCATTGCATCCCTGGTTGGACATATGTCACATGAAACAGTGGTATGACAGTCACTGTCTGGGGTTCTCAGTGACATGCTAATAATGGGCCACTGTTCATAGCTGCAGTCAAGTCTTCTACACTTTTTATAGATGTCATGCAATATATATGCATGTGTTGTGCTCCCTCTGCAAATGTATGCCATCTGTTGTGTTGGGTTGATGGTCATATCTATGCATGCTGTTATAAGTAATCCTGAATGCTGTTGACTATTTCTAAGCCATATCTGTGTTAGAACTGCAACACCGTGGGCTGTATGGGTTTGGAGGTCCCACCAGAACCTCCTGTCCCACTTCAGCTGGCCTTGGCACTGGACAGCAGCACATCTGGGACCCAGCCTTGGACCTCCACCTCTGTTGGCTTTGCACCACCTTCTGGTGGAACCACCACTGAGGAAGGGGCTTGTCCCCTCTGGGAGCAGGTCCAGACAGGAACTTGTCCGCTGTCATACAGTCCCGGATGTGGTGCGTAGGTGGCTCAATAAGGGGTTTTGAGGCCAGATACGTCAGCTCGAGGGCAGAGTGTCACATTTACAGGTTGAGCCTGCCCCTCCTAGACAGCCCCCAGCACTGCCACCTTTGTGGCTGTCTTGGTGCAGTGGTGGCTGCCCATGGCTTGGGACCTCTGTCCCACTGTTTCCATCTGGGGGCTCATGGGCTTGTGACTGCCGAACACCCCTCCGCATCCAAGGTGTATCCCCCCACATGTGTCATATACCGACCCTGTATGCTGTCTTGTCTGTCATCCTACCTATCTTCCACAAGCATACCTACTCCCCTTCCCCCACATCCCACTCTCACCCTACGGAAACAAAAGGCCAATCAGTTCCTAGAACAACATTTGCCCCATACATAACTGTCCATTTCATGGGTGTCCACTGGGCACATGTAACCCTTTTAATATGCATCACAACATACTCCAGTTGTCCTCACGCCTGTCTCTCAGGCACATGATCCTGGTATGCACATGACTCCTAAAGGTTCCAGGGACATGTGATGCAGACAACCCCATTGTATACACAACACTACCGGTCTGTCTATAGTCACCCCATTTGCCTTTTTCATGATGATGATGTGACACACAGCACCTTGCAAGAGTACTGTTCTCACATAATGATTGGACAGGAACTGTTGTGTTAATGTAAATAAAATGCACAGAGTGATGTATTTGGCCAATGTACAAATGTTTGCATGTATTAATGACACATGTCTGTCTGAGGGAGTCTTGATATTACATAGGACAACACAACTCCATAATACAGGCGTTGCTGATGTTTCCGTTTTCATTCCTTTGTAATGCTTTGTTGTCACATGGGATGTTTTTGCTGTATCTGTATATATGTATGTATCTATACCTGGACATAAACACACACACATACATCTACATGATGGAATACATTTCTTATACTGTTGAATGACTATGATGGATGATATGTTTGTGATAACATCCGGTGTCTGTATATCTGCCATGGCTTAGTGGTAAATCGCATTAGCTGTGTGTACAGGGTCTTGGTTTCGAGCCTTGCAGAGGCCATTTATTTTGTTGCTGGGCAGAACAAGGCCATTGGATACTAAGTGATTAAGGCACATTAAAGCAGTTGTGAGCGGGTGTGCATGGGTTTGCGCGGAGCTAAGCAATGTTAACCTCCGGTTACAGTTACTTACACTCACTTTACCTCTACATTGCTTCACCAGTGTAATACTCACATACTGGCAAACAAACATCCTTACACCCGTTTGCTCCCGCACTTGCAAATGCACTGCATTTGGTGTTTGCATCTGACACTCACACCCCTGGGTGGGAGTGAGGACTACGATATTACCTTGTGATGCCGATTACATGCCTACAGTATCGGGAATGGCTGCCCATTAGGCAAAATCATGCCTTTTGACTGTACGGAATCCGTGGCCTGTCCAGAGTTTGATTCATATTATCGGTGTGTTCCTCTTACAAGCTGCACCTGTCTGGCTAATACATGGGAACTGATACTCTTCAATACAAACAAGTAATTGGGTTTTGGATACCACATCCTTCAGCTGAGTCATGCTACTGCATACCTAATATTCTATCATCTTTCTAAGGTTATCAGTGGAATATGTGCTTTCTGTCCCTATCAGACCTCTCAAACGATTGGAGACAAATATCAACTGAATCAGGGACATATCATAACAACATCAGGGACACATTTCAATTATTAATGCTATTAACGTGACACATTGCCAGATTCAGAGCATATGAATCAATACACATTTTCTGAGGTAAATGATGTTTATAACTCTTAATTGTTGTCAGTATTCATTACATGTAACTCACCACCTTTCCTCCAAAAGTCACTAGTTTTAGGAGGGATTAAGTGGGACAGAGTTAGAATTTCAGTCGAAATCAGGGATGTCCCTGTAAACTGGGGACAGTTCAGAGGTATGGTCCCTATTTGCTCCCCAATGATTTATGTCCTTTCCAGTGGATTTGCTCTTAGGAGTTGAGAGGTATGGGCATCAGCTATGCCCATTTTGAAATATTACTTGCATCCCCAGGGCACCAGACAACACCTGCACACCTAGGCCCATAATTGCATACCCATAGTTCCCCCACCTGCCCCTCCTCTACAGCACTCATCCTTACTGTGGGTGCAGGTGGGGTATAAACACACCACTACACACTGCCTACTCTCCATGTGTCGGGACACATGTTGTACGTTGTGTCTACCCATGGGTTATCAGGCTTGCACAACCTACTGGTCCATGTACGTCTACAGCCTGGTTTGATGAATCATTACTGGGACTGACTCCGATGATCATTAATTTTTGAGTGTCCCACAAGGGACATTAATGTCTATGTTTAAAGGTGAGACCTGGCAGGTCTCTCCCACTGGTAGTATCCTGCCGGTGGTCTGGGAAGCAATGGTGTGTTTACTTTTATTGTATGTCTGTATGTCTCACCGGCCTAGCTGGGGGGTGGGGGTGTTGTTGCTACATGTTACATGTTTGTTTATTGGACCCCTCACACCCCCTATGCACAGCCTGTGAACATATATAATTCGTAACTGCTGTATCATATCCCAGCTATATACATGTGTATATTTACAGTCACACACACACACACACACACACACACACACACATATATAGATATATATATATATATATATATATATATATATATATATATATATATATATAATTTCCAACAACATATGGGTCTATGGGTGTCTGCATATGTATATATCTATATGTGGGTATGTATATGTATTCTGTCTCTGTATGTATACATTTGCACTTCGGAAAGGGAGAGGCTTATCTCTATGTCGCTATGGGTAGATATACATACACATACCTCTACATATATACATCTACATCTGGTTATTCCATTCCTTGCCATATAGATTACACTTTGCTGCAGTGGGACTCATAGTGGGTGTGGCTGCTCGTTGGGTAACTAAGATGAATAGCTATGCTGACTTAGGTAACTACCGATCCATAGCTATACTGACCTAGATAACTACTGAAACATAGATATACTGGCCTAGGTAACTACTGACTCATAGCTATGCTGACTTAGATAACTACTGAAGCATAGATATGCTGACCTAGGTAACTACTGACCGATAGCTATACTGACCTAGATAACTACTGAAGCATAGATTTACTAACCTAGGTAACTACTGACCCACAGCTATACTGACCTAGATAACCACTGAAGCAAAGATATGCTGACCTAGGTAACTACTGAAGCATAGGTATATTGACCTAGGTAACTACTGACCCACATATATACTTCTTCCTCTTCTCTCAACTCCACCAGTACTGGTAGCATTGTTGTTTTTTTTTTTTAATTTGTTTCAATAACAATCTTCTCTCACCTGCCCAGCATGGTTTCTACCCTCACCAAAGCACCACTACTCTTCTGTTAGCATTTCTAGATAGCATTGTCCAACACTGTAATGCTGGCAAACCAGTCTCAGACATTTTGTGATATCTCCAAGGCATTTGGTACTGTTCTGCACCCAAAACTGATTATACTGTAGCATAACTTAATTTATCTCACTTGACATTATCATGGTCCAAGAGCTACCTAAGTAATCTCACCCAAGCAGTAAGGCAAAACACTTGCTCCACCTTCCTTAGTATCTATAGGTGTCCCACAAGGGTCCATTCTTGGACCCTTGCAATTCAACATATACATAAATAAGCTTTACATTTTACATCACCTGCTCTCTCCTCCATTGGGACAGCTACAAACCATTACTCAAGAAGCCTACTCAGCAGAAGAACAGTGGAAAAAAATTATACTCTTTCTCTCTAAAATGAGTTCCCAAAACTCACATAGTTTTATTACTTCATCTGCTCAAAATATTAAACTTCACCAGATTTCCAACACCAAACTACATTGTCTAAAAACTGATAAGATCAAGTATATGTTCATACGAGGAATATCATAAAGAAATCTCACCAAAAGTAGGGAAATCTTTTCAGAGTCAGTCCATTTCTCATTGGCATAAGTCATAAATCTACTGCACATGATAATGTCCTATCAGCACTCATATATGCTGCCTCTATCCCTACCAACCTGTAAAACAGCCTCTTATGTAAACCTGGACAATGATACACCAATGGTTTTGTGATAATACAGTGGTTTTAACATTTGCGTTTCTGTTCTTTAGAGAATTATTTACAGAAGAGTTCTTGGTGATTTACATTTTTATTCTGATGAAGTTTACTGGACAAAAACGTTGAATAAATAATTTTACGTTATTTCTTTGGTCCGTTTTTCTGGTGCACCAGTGTTTTTTTGGTTGTGTTTGGTTTGCTGTTTTTTGGGTTTTTATTCAGTATGATGTTTATTATTGAAGATGTGTTTATTTTGTATACATGTCTGTATGCAAGTATGTAATACTTTATGTGACACATCTTTTATGTAATTATCATGCTGACACAGCTATGGTGTACTATATAAATGTTTGTTATGGAAATGTTCTCCCTCAGTCACCGCTGAAAAAAAATCTTTCATGACCTAGTCAGACAATTCCAGTAAATGCATGCAATAAATAAAAAATAATCAATAAATATCTTATGTGATTTTGGTATGTCCTTTCATCAGTGGGCTAGATATGAGTTTGCAGGGACAGTAAACATGATAAAGGTGGTGTTTTGGCTAGATAATCCATATGTAGATAAGATTATCTGGCAAAACAGCATTCTTTTAAAATCACTGGCCTTTACAGAGAGGGGCTGGTGTCTACCTATCAGCTGTTAGCACTGATAGTTGCAGTCTAGGACCTGAATTTGCTGTTGAAGCATGAGCTGAGGACAACAGATAGTGCTGCCAGATTTTGCTATTGTAGAGGCGCTACAATATTTCCAAGTTGTAAAGGACAACCTACAATCTACCCTCAATTGGTTCATAGGATCATAGGGTCATATAGGATCATAGGAAGTTACTAGGCTATTGGCACTGAGGCCCTTACAAACCTAACCAAGAATTTGGCCCATGTTCTGACAAGTCAGCACCTGATGCCCCTGTCCAGCAGGGACACAAGTGGAACACCAGGGGTGTATTTTCAGTTCCCCATTCAGGTTGTGTTTAAAAAGGTTTAAAGAGGTACTCTGCTTGACTTGGAGATGGAGTCTATTACACAGAAGGGGGAGTCTCTGGGACACAGAGCTGTCCAGCCAATAAATCCTATTGCCTGACAGAGGTCACCTCTGAGGAGTCTGTATGAGACTGAGTAGAGGGACAGGATTTTTAGGTTATCTGTGTACAGTAGATGTTTGAGGCCATGGATTCTCCTGGTGAAGAACCACCATGGTCTCTCCAGCTGTTGTATGTGCCTTATGAGGTACATGCCAAAAGGGCCATTGTATGCAATAATGGGTCTTACGAGGGAAGAATATGGGGATGTTATGACCTCCTTGTTCCCGGATGAGATACCCTTACTAATGAGGTGGGCCATGTAGAAACCTTTCCATACAACGCAGGCAATATGGTGGTCAAACATCAGGTTGCTATCAGCCTGGGTGCCCAAGTCCCTCATGACTGATTGCAAGCTTAGTACCTTGTTATTAATGTGATCATTTTTGGGGATGTCACTCTTTCCAAAGGGGACGATGATACATTCTTTTGGCATTTAGTTTCAGGCCATTTTTCTGGCACCAGTCATTTGTTTGGGTGAGACCCTCTTGGAGGATGTCCACATCGCTAGGGGAATTAATGACAGTCATCTGCAAACTTGGTCAGCCATAGACCACTGGTTTTGGCCTGCACCTCAGAAATGTATATCCCAAACCAAGGCCCAAAGACGGATCCCTGGGGTACACCGTTCGTTACAGGTCTACTGCTTGAGGTGGCTTCCCCTATTTTGACTAGATGGATTCTATCAGTGAACCAGTTTGCTACCCAGCTACCCATCTGGTAACATATGGATTTATACCTAGTTGAGAGAGTATATCTATTATACCTGAGTGGGGAATAGTATCAAAGGCTTTGGCCAGGTCAAGGAAGACAGTGTGCACCATCTTCCCCTTGTCTGTGGCTTTGGTGACTGTTTCAAAGAAGTCAATAAAATTTAACAGGCATGACCTCTCCATGATGAAACCAAGCTGTGTGGTATTGAGTGTTTTGAGATTGCCAATGTCTTTATTAATGAGGTCCATGATAATCCATTCCATAGCCTGAAGGGAATCTATAAATTTCTAGACAGGTGATTATCCCTCATTACCACAGAAGAAGATGATATACTCTGTCTCCCTTTTTATTTAACTCTGTCTCCATTTTTTTAGTGTTAACTTGTTTTTCTCTAGCCATTCTTTAATTGTGAGATTTTTGCTTCAAATGCATTGCAACTCCCTTAGCCCCATTTTGATTAAGCAATGCTTTCTCTTATTTTCATGTTCCTACCCTCCACTGCTATAAGCAATACAGGTATCATTGGCTTTATTCCATCCCACCACAATAAACCCTTTTCTTTCTCCCTTTGATATTTCCCATCTATTGATTTCTGCATAATTTTCTATAGCATTTGTGTTTTTTGCCTTTGTGCTCCTCCTCCTGTAGTGTATCCATCTTCAATGATTTACCTCATGCTCATGTGATATGTTTAAAAGTCTGCTCATGTGATATGTTTAAACGTCTGCTCATGTGATATGTTTAAAAGTGCTGCAGTGATGACTTCAGTGTCTGAGATCCTCCTCTCTTTTGAATCTCCACGTCTACCAGTCTCAGAAATTCCTTTATTAAGATACAGTATGTCCTACTGGCATATGATTAATGTTCCTTGAACTATATATATTCTTTGCGTGTGTCTCCATGCTTCAACACATTCTTCATATTCCAGTTTTTCCAGCAATAATAACTGAGCCACCTTAGCTACCCTTTTCTTTTAAACAGTGTATATTTTTAAGTTTTATGTAAGATTAAATTCTCATACAATGACTTGTATCAACATATCAACCCACTGATTAAAAAAGTGAGAAAAGAAACTGGAATTATCTTGATTTGTAACATCAATTTCTAATCTGATCAAATCTTTGTCAAACATTTGTCATGTTTTATGAGAGTGAAGCTATAACATTAGCAGTATTTCTTAGTAGTTCTCAGCTTGCTAATAAAACAGACTGTTGTAGCCTTGTGTCGTCCCCCCCCCCGCTTGTACAGTAATCCTAACTGTCCAATAGACAGTATACATTTAATTCACATCCCTGTGACTAAACTAACCATCAAGCAGCCCTCTCAGTGCCTTCTGACTTAGTTTGTATCACTTGGAGGCCCACCTGTTTATTTGCATCTCTATTCAGTCCCCTTCATTGCTAATGTATCTCCCTACTCTAATCTGTGCCCAAACTGGTTACTAATCAGCAAGTCAATGTAAAGATACACTCCCAACCTTAATAACCGCTGCTGCCTCTTCCCTCCTTCACTTTACAGGTAGTTTGAATTATTACTTACCCCCTCTGAGGCCTTCACTGATTTCCACTGATTGCCTCTCTGGTTTCTTTGCATTCCACCTGGTTTACACCCCTTGTGCTATCTCCCACCCCCAATACAAAGTCTATATTAGAATCCTGTTGAGCATGGAGCCAGCTTTAAATTTTTTTTCTCCCACCAGAACACAAGTACTCTTCAGCAATTACATTCTGCTTGCCGGTAAGCCATTAGACCTCAGGAATTTGTTTAAAGTGTTCAGATTTGTAAAGTAATACTTACTTTTTTCTCTTGTCTTGGCGGGCTCTACCCCGCTCCGTTCACCCTTGCTAACACTCAGGCTCACTCCACTCTCCTCTCCTGCCCTGCCCTGCCCCCTATTCCCTCCTGCCCCTACTACCTCTACATTTATAGTAATCACAGCCACACCGACAGCTCACCTTCACATCACCTCCACCAATCACAGCTCCTCAAGTCATATCACATTATACTACACCAACTTGCTCCACACAAAATACTACCAATCACTCTCATTCCCACTTGGCATTATTTACATCACCCACTCTACTTCCCTTACATCACCCACTCTACTTCCCCATCCACATATAGTACAACCCTGTAATTCCTATTCAGACCACCCACCTAAAACCAACTCAAACTTTATAACCATGACTATCACACAACTAAGTCTAGTCTGTCTTCTCATAATTCTTTGCAACACCACAAGTTATCACTCTAGCAATATCCCTAAAGTTAGTAGCATAACACTACATTATGCATTCTCATATACAGACACCACACATTATAATAATATCTGCCCACAATTATTCAAGAACTACATAATGGACCAATTCAGAACTAAACACACATGCTCTCATTCCTACTCCAAAAAACACAATACTTTCTCACACTCCTCACCAAACCCCAACATCTATATAACGATTTTAGCTCCAGGCTCACCATAAGTGGGGATATCCACCCCAACCCAGGCCCAAATGCATTCTGTCCCAACACAAACTGTTCCAACACAAATGTCAGAACATAACACCCCCACTTTCTTCATCCCTGGGCAAATCAACAACAGCAGCAAAACCAACCATCTTTTAATGCTAAATATTAATATTAGAAGTATCAAAAATAAAATACCTGAACTCCAGGCCCCAATAACACATTACTCTCCAGGCATAGTTGCTTTAACAGAAACCTGGCTAAATAAAAACATAGCTAACTCAGAAGTTCTCCCTACCGGCTACAATATCATTAGACAAGACAGACCACTTCATAAAGGGGGTTGAACTGCCTTACTGTACAAGTCCAACTTAACTGTCTGTCAATTACCAAACTCCTACCCCTCCCCCAATAACTGGGACATACTTATCTTACAACTTCGACTTCACCCTAAAAAGGTCATCACCACAATTGTGATCTATATTCCACCTGGTAATACACCAGCTAGCCGTGAATACTTCTTATCCTGGTGTTCTTCCACATACTCACAAAAAACCCTTATTCTGGGGGACTTCAACCTAGATTGGTTCACCTGTATATCAGAACCACCAAGTAATCTAATAAATCTCCATAGCTACCAGCAGCTAGTCCAAATTCCAACTAGATGTGATAAAAAAATCTAAAAGGGAATCCTTTCTTGACTGGGTCCTAACTAACAACCCCACATTGTACCCTCAAACATGCAGTCTCCCAGACACCTTAAGTGACCACAACATAATATACTTTATATGTAGTAAAAGAAGCATATGCAAAACCCCTAACTATATATCCACTAGAAACACAAAGTAATTCTCTCATGAGGTCCTCAACACTTTACTCTGTATCTGTGACAGGACCCCCCTAAAAACCCTCCTACTTGACCAGGCTGTAGCATATTTCAAAAAAACATTTCTACAACACCTAGACACTGTCGCTCCATTGCGCAAAATCAAGGTTAGAACCTCTACAAACCCCTGGCTCAGTAAAGACACCAAACAAATCCTCAAGTCCAGAGACACTGCCTGGTTTTACTATAAAAAAAATAAAGAAACATAAAGTCTAACTAAGTACCAAGAACTGCGAAACCATGCAAAAAATGCATTAGGCTGGACACAAAATCCTACTACACAACATTACAAACTAAATACCAACACAACCCCCAAAAACTTTGGAAAAATATAAACCAGCTACTAAAATCCACCCAAAAGGCTACCCCCAAACCAACCACCCCTGACACTAAAATTCCCATTGAAACACAATTCAACTCCTACTTTGTGAACTCAATTCTATCCTTAGTATCACAGGACAGTTCCTTCCTCACTACCCCCCCCAACACAAATAACACTAATACAAGCTTTACCCTCAAAACAGTTTCCACCACTTAATCAAAAGCATGCTCTCCAAACTAAAAACCTCATCAACAGCAGCCTACTCCCCAGCTATTTCTTGAAACTCACAGCAGATGCTATTGCTATCCCAGTCTCCACTCTAATAAACAGATCAGTTGTTGAAAACTATGTGCCCAAACTCTGGAAAATATCCTATGTTACACCCATACATAAAGGCAGGACCTCCATTGAACTTAACAACTACAGACCCATTGTTTTACTCTCCCTCCTGGCCAAAGTTCTAGAAAAATGCATCCATACCCAGATGCTAAACTATCTCCTAGACAGCAACATCCTGTCACCTACTCAGCATGGTTTCAGACCTGCCCATAGTACTACTACAGTCCTCCTCTGCTTCACAGATACAGTAAATTGTCTAAAAAATGAAGGCCTACGGGTGTCAACTCTTTTTTTGGATATGCCCAAAGCATTTGACACAGTCTCACACCAAATCCTGCTAAACAAACTAAACCAATATCACCTATCAAATTCCACTTTTATCTGATTCAAAAAATTACTTAACTGACAGGTACCAAGCTGTGAAATGGGAAAATTCTCTCTCTCCTCAGCTGCCCATAACTATAGGAGTCCCACAGGGTTCTATCTTAGGACCACTACTATTCACAGTCGTCACAAATGACCTCCACACCTCCACACAGCATGCATCTATCATTCAGTATGCAAATGACACTACCTTAATCTGTGCTGCACAAAACATCCCCACCCTCCTGCAAACAACTCAACTAGCATTCTGTGACGTTGTAAACTACCTTACCAAAGCCTAACTTATCCTCAGTCCAAAGAAAACTCAGCTTATGATTATAACCAGTTCTAACAAAAACACTAACAGTCAATTCACTATCTACTCCACAAATGCTACTCCAATTGCTACAGTGGCACAGGCTAAGCTATTGAGAATAACCATAGACTCCCACCTAAAATTTGATAGTCATCTCAGCTTAACTATTAAAAAAGTACATGCCAAACTGGGCTCACTCTACCGTATCAAACCATTTCTTACCAGTAACACAAGATCAGCCATTGCTCACTCCCAACTTCTATCTACCCTACTCTATGCATCTCCCATTCTGACTAATCTCAACAAAACTGAACTAAGTAAAATGGAAGCCTGCTATAACAGAATTGCCCGCTTTGCTGCAAATTGCTCATATAGAACTCATCACTGTACTGCTTTGAGATAGCTCCACTGGCTTGAACTGCCCAACCTCCTAACCTACAATCAGCTCTGCTCTGTCATTCTATTACCTCCCCAATAAGTGTCCTTCCCTCATAAACATAGTACAACATCACTCAGCCAAAAGGCCTCTTAGATCATCAAGCAAACTACTACTAGAAGCCAACAACAGCTACAATAGCTCTGAAGATGCACCATATAGTAGTTCAGTGGCTAAAAAATGGAACTATGTCCCTACTAGCATCAAAACACATCATCCAAAGCCTCCTTTAAAGACCTCATCAGGCAACATCTCAAGCAAAGTTGGCAGTGCCATGATTGCTCCCCAGGCTAGTGAAAGCGGATAATGTATACATGCGAAATCTAGAGTACTTGATAATAGTTTTCAATCTTACTCACAAACACTGGCTAATCTACAATGTATGTACTGTACCTGTGTACTATGTATGTATTCTACCTATGTTCCAAATTTCAGCTGTACACCACAAATCTATTAATTACCTTTATTTTTTTTAAATTAATATTTTTTTGTTTGTTCTCTCCACTGTAACTGTTTATGTGCCGCATACCACTGTAAAAACATGTCTCTTGTAATTTGTGTGTATATTGATCATGTCTAAATAACTAAATGTGTCTGTAATTTTTCTTTGTGGAGCTTTTCTCCCCGGGCCTCTGCTGAAAAATGGCCTTTTCGGCTCAGTCAGACACCCCCGGTTAACAAATGTAAAATAAAGTAAAATAAATATCAGACAGCTTCCTGTTTGCTACTTATAGCTTTTTCTGTAATGATCTGAAGGTAATTTCTGAACAAAATGACAACCCTACCAGTTTTTGTTTACTAATAACTATTAGGAATTCAATATTCCTTATTTTATGCATTGCATTTATCTTACTTTCAGTGCAGTTAATAGGAGATTTATTATTTGGCAAGCTTTTCTGTTCAATTGTTGTGCACTATCTACTTCTTTATTTTCTGGTTTATGCTTCCTTCTATGTTCTGAGAAGTTAGATTTAATGTGATACAGTAGTTCCTAGTATTCTCGTACTGAGTTACTTGCACAGCCAACTCCATCAGAAGGTAGAATTCTGATTGCAATTCCAAGACTGGGTTCCCAATGGAGGATCCATGATCGAGTCAGCATATGCACTATTGTCTATGTCCAGATGTCTAGCACTAGTGGTCTTAAGAGCTGTGCAGTTACTCTCCCCACCATCTGAGTGAATTTTGTGATAATTAAGAACTATGGAGTAAAAGTTATATACCTTCCTTGGCATCTGTAAGCTCTAGAATCTTTTATCCATCACTAGTCCTCAGATTAAAAATCTTGTAAATACTTAGTACATGAACAGACAAGCAGAGTTTGCAATTGTATAGAACAATGTGTATATATGGATAGCAGTTACTGAGACCCTAATTTAGTGCAACTTCTAATAACAATAAAAAGTCAAAACATTATCTAGCACTGACCATTAACTGCATTGCTACAGAAAAAACATAATTGTGAAAGTAATGACCAAGTGAACTATATCTCACTTTGTAGTCCTTCATACTATTTTTATGAACACCTGTTCATTTATCTACTGCTTGTTGACTAGGGCCGACACTTTTCAGCCATGCCCTGAGAAAAATAGGCACTAAAACAAAAAAGGCACTAAAAATATACAAGCAAAGACTGTTATCAACCAGTACTAACAATAAAAACAAAGATGTGTGGAGTGTACACATTCAGAGTAGAGTAAATTGAAGAACATGCATTCAGTAGATGATTTACAAAAAATTTATACATTATATACATAGTTATAATATATTTATGCATTCACATTGTGTATGTTAGTTGATTTGTTTTGTGATTTATAGAACAGCAGATAAATGGTAAAGCAGTTGCATGTTTTGTTGTGAAACGGCTGAGTTTTTTTTTTTTTTTTTTTAACAGATAGTGCTATGATTTTGCACAATTTATAGTCTAATGTAATACTTACTGCGGGCTGTCCTCTTTCAGATTCTCATAAAATACTATGCTTTTTGTAAAATTCCATTAATTCAATGTCAACCATTTCTCAAAGAAAAATCTTAACATTTGTTTTATATAAAATTAGAAGAACCAAGTTGTGTAATCTTTTATAAACAGTTTTATCATAATGCAATTCTAGATACCTAGGTAATACTCATGAGTGCAGCTTTCAATAAATAGCAAAAAAAAAAAAATACCTACTTACATAATTTAAAATAATTATATTTGCATTAACAACAGCAACCTGTTCTGTGAAATACTTCTTATTGGTAACATACTAGTTTTATAAATCCCAGTCATCACATGAGTTGTATACCAAGAAAATAATTCTTACTCCGCTGTAACTCTTGCTGTTTATATTACTGTAGAATGTCTTATTTTTCTAAAGTACTTTTTTTAAATCTGTTTAGGTATCCCTAGTCTATACTTCATTCTTGCTGTTTTGGGTTTCTTTTCCTCTAACTTTCTGATAATATCTGGGGGCCAGTAGTATCCAGGAGATGTATTTGAGACTCCTAAAAATGTTGACTGTGTTTTTATTTATTTTACACTTGTTTATCAGGAAAGTCCCATTGACCTAGTAATGGCCCATTTTCAATGAAGGCCCAGGAGAAAAGCTCCATACAAATAAAAAAAAATGACATTACAAATAAAAAAAAAAAACATTACAAGTATGAACGTTATAAAGGTTCAGTAGCAAAGATATTGCAAAAAAGTATCACATTGGTCATAAAAGAAGAACTATTATTTAAACATATGCAGTCAATATATCATAGGATCATAGGACGTTAGTAGGCTAATGGCCCTAGAGCACTTACAAGCCTAGCCAAGTTCTACCCTTATTTCCATGATCAGAACCTATTGTTGCTGTCCAAGAGGGATAAAGGTGGAACCCCCCGGGTGAATTTATAGTTTGCTGCAGGTGCTTGGAAAGGTATATACCAAAAGGGGCATTGCACTCAATTATTGGTTTGATGAAGAAAGAGTATTTGGAGGTTATAACTTCTTTTTTTTCTGTAGGCAATGCCCTTACTTATGAGATGAGCAATATAGAATGCCCTTCTTACCACTGTGGAGACATGGTGGTCAAAGATAAGGTTGCTTTCAACCTATGTGCCCAGGTTTCTCACCACTGAGTGCATACTTAATGTGTTGCTGTTGATGTGGTAGTTAGCAGGAACATCACTTTTATGGAAAAGAATGATAATACTTTTTTTCATTGAGTTTAAGGCCATGAGTTTGGCAGCAATCATTTGTTTGTGTAAGACCCCCTTGTAGGATGTTGACATCATTTGGAAATTTTATGACCACTCCCAGTTTGCAGTCATCAGCAAACTGCATCAGCCACAGACCTTTAGTTTTTGATTATACTTTGGATAAATAGATTCAAAACAGTAGAGGTCTCAGGAATCATCCCTGTGGAACACCACTGGTTACAAGTCTGCTGTTGGAGGTGAGTTTCCCTGTTTTGACTATATGAGTTCTAGCAGTTAGCCAGTTAGTGACCCAGCTAACATAACAATATAAGGGCTGATGCCTAGTTGGGTAAGTTTGTCAATGATGCCTGTGTGAGGGATAGAGTTAAATGCCTTGGCTAAGTTTAGGTAGGCTGTATACACAGATTTCCCTTCATCCAGTGCCTTGGTGACTGTCTTGAAGAAGTCCATCAGGTTTAACAGGCATGATCTCCCATTGACAAACTGAGTAGGGTCAAGTGTTTGGAAATTACCTATATCTTTGTTGATAAGGTCCATGATGAAAGTTCTTTTGATGAGTTAATATGATCAAGTTTTTACAACATGGATATCAGTTTTAAAAAAATCGTATCACTGAATGTGTGACAAACCTATTCAGTTTGGAAATGCAAAGAACATTCACATAGTAAAATATAAATATAGAAAGAATTATTGCTATAAATTATTGATTATTAGAAATATTATATAAAATATTCATAAATATTTTTATTTTAAAGATAAACTATTTTACTCAGAAAGAGGAACATTCCTTGTAATGAGGTCCACTTCAGATATATGACCTTTCCATTCATAAATCTAAATAAAAGTCAACAATATTCTAAAAGAAATGGACTGGGGCATACTAACCTAAAGAGATAAACAGTGAGCTCTGATATAAAACAGTTTGTTGTACCAAAAAAAAAAGACTCATTAAATTGGAACATGAATAAAATGGTCTAGTGGGAAGAATAATATTAGCTGGAGACTTAAATTTACCAGAAACAGACTGAAATAATATTGACTTTGCAACATTAGTAAGGAAATTATTCACATCATATATTCGGGAACAACTGCTTCAGATTGTAAAAAAAAAACTACCAGGGGACGGAACATACTAGACATTGTTTGTGTTCCCAAAGAAATTACTGTAACTTCAAGTCACGTTTTACTACCATTGATGTGCAGTGATCATGGGGTTATAAAGGTTAATTTGTTGCTAGATAATTCTGACAACCTGAAATCTAAGCCAATGCACAGAAGGTTAATTACAGATTATATGGAAGCAAAACAGTCACTGGAGTGAGGTGTTCAGTGGAAAAACTGCAGGTGGAATGTGGAAAGTTTTGAAAGAGAAACTGAGTGCAAAAAATCAAAAAAATGTTTAACATCAGGTGGATATATTTCCATAAAGACATGATATCTGATTAAGTTGAAAGACAAAAAATATAAGAAGTGGAAGAGAGGTTGAACTACAACTTTGAAAACTGAAATAAATGAGCTGGACAAAGATTAAGCATAGTATGAGACAAAATAAAAACAATTTTGAAAAAAAAAAATTATATAAAGATATTGAGCATAATAGGAAAACTTTTTATAGATGCATAAGATGTGGAAGGTGTAAAGACACACAAACTGATAAACTGTGTGCAGATTCTAAAATGTATTCTCAGACACCACAGATTATAGATACATTTATAAAATCTTATGCAAAACAATTTGGCTCCAGAAAAGGGGTGGTAAGTTGTCCTAGTGACATCCAGGTAACCCAAGATACTGGAATCAAATTATATCAGATTATGTTGAAAAAGAACTGCACAAACTGGATCCAAACAAAGCAAAGAGAGGAGACAGAATTAGTAACAATGACCTGAGAACACTTCAGCAAGAACTTACAGTACCATTATATCTGTTATTCACTAGGTTTTATATATATATATATATATATATATATATATATATATATTAAGGGAGATTCCTCAAGATTGGAGACATGTACTTATTAAACCTGTCTTTAAGGGAAAGGGGAGTAGGACAAACCCAGAGTCATATGGATACTTAAGTCTAATTCCATGTTGTGGAAAAATAATGAAAAAGGTAATATTGGATAAGTTATTGTCTGAACTGGATAGGTTGGGACTTGAAACCATATGAAAACCAAGCATATGTTGAAAACAGATCTATTACCACCTGTAACATGATGTTCTATAACAATATAATAACAGCTATGAATGAAAAATTGTGTGAGCAAATTATGTAATGTTGATTTGCCTATATGATATATAACAATATATGTGAAGTATAACATTTGTAAATGTAAACTTGTTAAGATGGTTTGATTTAAATGTAAGTTTGCGTGTGTCGCGGTGATAATTCAATAAAGGTGTTAAAAAAACTTTGTGTGCATGCCAAGCTCCTTCACCTTTATAAGCAATAAAAGCTAGTTTAGTATGTTTAGAAGCTAAAATTAAGATAAAAATTAGGAGAAGAAGTTGTGGACATGCCTGTCAAGTATACCTGATTATGAGGAATATTCCTCATTTTGAGTCTTAACTGTCCCTTCTTCTTTGCAGTTCTAAATTGAGAGGGTCTGCCTAGACTGCCTCATTCAATGTTAAGATTTTTGTTTAGCTGATACCCAAGGCAGATAATACTGAATTAATTTAATTCATCAAAATAATGTTTTGAAAATTTAAAATAATTCATTTTAACCATCCTGTGACCTTTTTAGTTGAAGTTGTTGCTAAGCTGTTGGTAGGTGTACCCATTTATTCTACATTATGAGAGGTAATGTTCCACATTTTGGAAGTGGTAGGTTGAGAGCTATGGCTGTGTAATCACTATCTGACAAAGCAGAGAACAGTAGTTGGGGCTTCAAACATTGACCTTCCTGTTTGGTATATGACTAGTCAATCCAAATAAGTAAACAGTGAGTTTAATTGTTTTTCATATTCTTTTCTTTTATCTAAGATAATGTATTAAATGGCAAAATTATATGCAAGCCAATACAGCACCATACCTCCAAACATCCCTAATTGCCCACGAGCACCCGGTTTTGTTCCTAAATTATTTACATCCCTGATCGCTTGATTTGGGTCATTGAAAATCTGAGATTTACAGCAAAAGCAACCTCTGTTCTGGCTTCAGATGTTTCAGCCAGTCACAGCATTACTTTACTGCAGCTAATTTGCATGCTACCACTGACCAGTTTCTTTCCTCTTTCATTGCCCATTGTTTGGTGCCTGTTTAAGTTGTAGGACTAAACCTAAGTTGGTTTCTTTTTCTACTATGTCTTTTCACTGTGCACATTAGCTAATTTCTACATTTAAGGAGAGCTGCTCGTCATTTGAAACTTATGGAAGGAAGGACTGCATACTCAAGGATACAGCATGGAAGAATGAACATTTACATTTTAGTAGATTGCTGCTGTGTCAGAAAATTCAGACATAAACACCAGAGAGGTGATGAAAAGTGTGTTGGCCATAGGGAGAAACTGAAGGACCAATAAAGAATACATCTGTAGTGCCCGTTCTTGCTATTTCCAAGATCAACTGTGTTCTTGGCTACAAGAAATAGGAGGTCTAATATTTTGATTTATTTGAATTTCCTCCAGGGTAAGCACTGTACTTGTAGCTAGCAAGACAGCA
Organism: Protopterus annectens; assembly: GCF_019279795.1. Classification (NCBI taxonomy): domain Eukaryota; kingdom Metazoa; phylum Chordata; order Ceratodontiformes; family Protopteridae; genus Protopterus; species Protopterus annectens. The sequence goes on along the minus strand of NC_056728.1, from coordinate 1,058,211,938 downwards.
AGTGATAATAAATGCCATGGTACATATCTTTTCTCAAGTCTACTGTGCGTTCCATGTTTTTTTTTTAAGCAAGCAATTTTGCTATTAGCTAAACATTGCTGTTGGCAGCAATATTGTTAAAAGAAAAAATACATGGTTCTAAGAAGAAAACGGTCTCTCTTGCATTAGTGAGATGATACATAAAATAAAATGGCAATATTTTTGAATGCAATCACATTACAATGTTTTGCATTCAGGGACTACTACATTGAAACTTTTTTTAAATTTCATTCTTGTGTGTGTTGATGTAATGCATTTAAGCAGTTCTGATGAAATGAAACTGAGAAAATATAAATGCTTCTGAAAAAGAATCTAAGGTGGGATGCATCCATCTACTATGAGAAAATAGTAAAATATGGTTCTGCTTTATAATGGTTTCCATTATCTAAAGAGACAGTCCACATTGTTTCTCATTGAAAGGGTCTATCCAACATTGTTAAGATTTTCAATATTTAATTAAAAAAAATCTATGAAAACAAGTATCATGTGGGAAAAGGCAGTATAGGCCTTCTATTCTTAGAACTGCAAATACTTCAACAACTATTAGAAGTTGATACTGCTTCAAGTTTTTTTCCCTCAGTAGGTTATTTATGATGTTAGGCAGTGACTCAATACAGTTGACGACACAGATATTATTACATAAACTGTATGACTAAATGTTTAATTTACTAGGTGCCTGCTTCATTTACTTACTATTAGAATAAACTCAACAATAGTTTGCCCTGGTTTCTGCTGGAGTATGACTGAATGGATTAGAATGAAACTTTGGTCATTATATTTTCATTCACATTTTTTTCCTTCACTTTAATTTTGATGCTTTCTAGCAGATATTACCTTAGGAAAATAAAGGAAGGCAATCTAAATGATATCTTGTCATTGTGTAATTAAATATGTGGGCATGTGCATTAATGTGCTCATTTGCATATGTATATTATCCTAATTAGGTATACATGATTGCCCACTGTACGTAGCATTCATCAGACATCAGTGTCCCCTTTGGTATGTACCTAACCAGACATATCCAACAATAAGAATGTTCCTCAATAAAAGAATACAGAGCATAAGTAACATCCTAGGCAGACTGCCTCATTGCCCTATCCATGTATTCTGTCTCCTACAGGCTGTTGAGGGAAGATCTATGCCTGGCATACAAGGCATTGTCAGACCTGACTCTGATGGGCTTCCTGTATTGCCTCAATGCCCTATCCATGTATTCTGTCTCCTACAGGCTGTTGAGGGAAGATCTATGCCTGGCATACAAGGCATTGTCAGACCTGACTCTGATGGGCTTCCTGTATATCTGCAAAACAAACAGCACCAGAATTATCCACTCTAAATACATAAACCTTACTTATGATATAAACAGGACCTGCTGGAGAGACAGGTATGTATCCCAGAGACCACCCCTTCTCTGTAATAGGCTCCCCATCCATGTGAAGCAGAGTTCTTCACTAACCCAATTCAAGTGTCAACTTGAACAATTGGATGGAGAACAGGCACTTCATCCCTGACTTGGCACCTATGTCTCTAATGACCAGAGGCAACCTGTAAAGGGTTAATCTCTCCAGGACCCTGCCTGTAAATGTTTGATCTCCCAAGCCACTGCTTATACTTATCAAGGGTACCTCAACTTGTCAGAGATTTGGGATGCATGACTAGACCTAAAAAGGGCCTTGTGGTCTTTAGTCTAGTAAACTCTCATGAACCTATAAACCTGTGAACAGTTCTAGGTTACTTATTTAGACTCTGCATTTTAATATCATGTTTTCAAGTAAATGATTTTCTTTCCTGGACAAAATTTTTAGTATATATATTAGTTAAAGCAAGTATGCAAGTATTTTAAACATTTATATAGGGTTATCAATGCAATGGAAGCCATATTTCACGTACACTATAATGTCTTTTGTAGAATATAATTTATATTTAAAAAGGGAAATGCAGAAAATTGCTAAGCAGAAATGAATATGAATTTTCAGTACAACAGGAAAAAGATTGTATGATTAGTTTGCATAAAGCATATATTATTCATGATTCACTGTTACATACATCATATATAACATACGTCACTATATTTTTGTTAATAAGAAATAACTGTTATAATAACATATGTTTCAGACAGCTTCCAGGGGAATAGCATAATATGAAAATTGTAATAGTGGCTTCATATTGGTATATTTGGGTTGAAACTATGCTATGTGTATGCAGATAGTGGCTTATAATATAATATTTATATAGAATGAACATGGCAATACTCAATACTAATCCTGAATGTCAAAGCATGTGGCGTATGACTTCACTAATTAAACTTTAACAGTCCAGAGAGGGCTAATAATGTGAATGTTGAGGACAGTTTAATGCCTGGCAGAGGATTATAGCTATGAACTATTGCAATCATTTCAACCAGCCTTCATTTGCCTACTATGATACTGTGAAAAACTCTGATAGTCTCCTTGACTGCATGCTTATTCACTACCTAACAACCAATTAAGTGGAAATGAAGGGGGATACCTGTATGTGTATGTGTGTGCACATGTGTACGTGTATGTGCGTGTGTATGCGTATGTGCGTGTGTTATTCATTTTCTGACTTTGTGTACATGTCTGAAAGATAAAATAAATGCGTATTATTAACTACTATGTGATGATGGCTAACTACATGTTTTATCCAGTGCATGTGTTCCTTAAAATTATTTGTAGTATGACTCCAGTTATTCTCATTAGGTATAAAATATAATTATTGACCATGAGATTGGTAAGGCAATATTCCGAGCACAAAAAGGGAAACTGGCCAAGCTTAAAATAGCCAGAAATGGCAGCTAGCCTAGTACTTACCTGTGAACCTATGGACCAGCATAAATGGGTATAAGAGAGTGAAATGGGAATTAGAAGGGTAGTTTGGAAGGCCTTTTTGTTCAAACCTGGAAACTTAACATTTCATGGAAGGGAATTGGTTGACGTTTTAGTATAGTTATCTTTATTGTTGTTAACTCTGTTTTTGTGTATATGTCAAATAAAAATTAACATCCCAGTAATAATTTACTGTTTGTTTTTATACTGACATTCTTTCAAAAAATCTGGGTTAATATGGAGATCAAAGAATAGCAATTAACACTAATAACAACAATAATACAATTCTTAAATATTCTTAAAATCTATGTCTTCAAATGTAAATGACCTCAATAATGGCAATATGAAAAGTATTTTTTTTTAATTATTTAAAAATTCATAAAATCTAAGTGACATTTTCACAAGAAGCCCATTTATTGTAAGATAGTGTTAATAGATTAAATACAAATTAATAAACAGTGCTAGCAAGTTCTAGCTTTAAACAGAATGGAAAGGGAACACAAATCTTATGAAAAATCTCTATTATACTACCTAGGGCTATTGATTCATATACTGATGGTAAAGATATGGCATATATAATCATTACTGTATATCAAAAATAATATTAGTAATTATGTTCTGAACTATGGGAGTTGGAACTAAATTTTCTAGAAAGTATGGGGAAAGTTTAACTTAGAATTTTAAAGTTAGTATAGTAATGGAAGAACATTTTAATTGTATATGTAAATAAAATTATATTAGTGCAATCAACAAACCTAAAATTTCACCACAAACTATAAGGCAAATGTTCAGTAAGCTGCTAAAACACACTTCAAAAGCACAAACCAGCTGTTTCTCCTAATGGTACACAATACTGAAGATTATTTGCAATGAAATAAAAGTTTAAACACTGACCATGTTAATCTCCATAACAGACCTCTTAAGAACAAATGTTAAAAAACACACAGTTTTTATAATGTACTAGTAAACATGTGAGTTGAAGATGCAATGCACTGAAACAATTATCTATACAATTAAGTATTTTATACAAATACCTTAAATTTAGTGCTTTCTTTGAAGGTTGGGTACTGGGCTGGCAACTCAACACCATAAAAATCCACTGCCAATCATTAGTGGACCAGTGATCCACTCTGGCAACCCCTAACCAGGAAAAGCCGAAAGACATTACCTAAAACTAATAAAAACGTGAACACATCAAAATGTGCATATATCACAATCAATTTGATAATATTCTTTCAGCTCTCGTTTTTAGTGAAAAATGTAATATAATCTGTTTATTTAAACCAGGTGTTTTGCTGGCATTTTTATTAAACTTGGATCTAATTACAATTCATGTTAAGCCCTGTGCGTCATTTGGGGAAGCAGATAGTTTGTGTTTCTGAAACCTAAAATTTCATTATCTGCTATGGTTTTAGTAAATTTTACCAACTTGCTTAATACAATACATGTTAATAACCTTTCTGAACCAAACTCTTTATTTTAAAGTAATTACTCTTAAAAGTTTGGTATGCAGTCAAGAATCAGTAGGGTATATATTTCAAATTATTTGGCTTCTAAAATAGAAAAGGCAAAGGTAATAACATATCCTTTATCAGATCACAATGCCATTACCTATAATAATGCTAAACTCAAGAAAATTGGCTTTCTTCAATAGAATGTCAGATTGCATTGCAAAATTATGAGATTTTAAAGAATAGTTTATAAGAGAAATACAATAGTTTTTAGACTTTAATAAAAATGCTAATGTTTCTGATGTTATTCTATGTGACCCAGTAAAAGCATGTTTGTATGGCACATTCTGAACTTGATGCTACAACAAGAAAATAGTGAGATAAAGATGTATTGCAACTGCAAGAAAAGATAGGCAAAATAAAATTAAGCAGGCAAAAAAGGAGAAAAAATCCTTATGATCAGGAAAAAAAAAGAAAGAAAAACATGAGCCCAGACTTTTAGAAAGGTCCTCCAGCATTAGAACTGCATTACACTAGAAAGAGTCAAACTCCATCATTATTCTCTAACTCCAACAGGCTTACATAAATTATCTCTTTGATCCAGAATAACAGCAAGAAATAGTCACATCAGCAGTAGGTCTATCCATTATAGCAATAAGAAACATATGGACAATGAAGAAATTCTAAATTAATTTAAAAACACTATGGGAAAATTAATGCATAGAAGAGTGGTGAAGAAAATTTAAAAAAAGTAATGGATGTGTTTTTAAATAGGAATACACAAAAAATGTCAATGAAAATAAGCAAAATAGAAAAAAGTTTCTATATCAGAAATAAAAGAGCAAATTAAAAGGCTGAAGTAAAATAAAACTCCAAGTAATAATGGTATAATTCCCAAATTCTATACATTATTACCTCAAAATGTTAATCTCTCTTACAGAAAATATGCTGAAATGAAAATTATATTTAACACACCTCCATTACTGAAATATACAATTATTCCCCTTTATTAAAATAAGATAAATATCCATTTCTAGCTTTCCTTACAGAACTGTATCATTAATGAATTTTGGTTACAAAATGTTTTATGTCAATTCTTGACAGCAGATTAAAAATATGTTACCTACATTAACAGAGGAATATCCAATTGTTTTTATATTAAACAAGAACAATTAAACTGGATAACAACAAAATAATAATTAATTTCATTGTTTATGCTAATAACAATAACTATCTATAATTGGCCTGACTTTAGGTAAAGCCTTTGATATAGTAAAATGTTCTTATATAATTAAAATAGTATAAATATATTTATTTATTTATTTATTTAACATTTGTTTACCAGGTCCTTTTTCAGCAGTGGCCCGGGGAGAAAAGCTCCATGAGTAACAGTAAATTTTAATGCATGAATAACAATAATCAATAAAGTATAAAATAAACAAAATGTAGTATACATAAGAAAATACAAATGTGTTACATCATGACAACAAAACCTAGGCTCTGAACGTAGCTAGTACTATTTGTGAAGTATGACGTATGTAAAAAATATAAGGTTAAGACAAGCCATTAGGAATAAAAGATTAAACACCAGGGAAGAAGTTGGATATGGTTGGGGTATACACATAAGCGATACCTTAATTACTTAATCTCTTTAATATGTGAATAAATTCACTATTATTTTAATTGAAATTTAGGTTTACAAGTAATTTTATATCTATTTTTAATCAATTAAATGGATTACCATGTGGGTACTTAGTGGCTTTTATTTTTCAGTTAGTAAAGATAAACAAGGGTATGAAAAAAAGTTGTCTCATGCTCCCTTATCATTTGCTTTGTTTATTGAGGCTCTAGCCAATTCCATAAAACTTAGCAATGATATAGCAAGTTTTCAAATAAGTGATTAATATATTTTCAAAATTCAGTTATTTTCCAACAATATACTCTTAACAATGGGTAGTGATTCTTCAGTAAAAAAAAAAAAAAAAAAAAAAAAAAATATATATATATATATATATATATATTGTAATGATATCAGGTCTAAATTTCAGTTAGAATAAAATAATAGTGAATTTACTCACATATTAAAGAGATTAATTAATTAAGGTAGTTATGTGAAATTCTAAAAAAAATAGCAACACTAATAACAAACTTTTAGAAAATATACAAACAATCATAAATAAATGGAATAAATTATTATTTTCCGTGGATGACAGGTTGAGTATAATCAAAATTGTTATTTTGCCCAATATACAATACATTATACTGATTTCTTGTATTCATTCTAAAGAGCATATTAAACAATTTAATAACCTTTAGGTAAAGTTCTTGTGGCACTCCAGTAGACCTAAAATAGCTTTGTGATATCATATAATCTATAGTTAGGCCCATTATAGCATATTGTGGGTCAATATGTGCATATGATAAAGTGCAGTTAGATTAGAAGGAATACAAAGACATTTTACTAGAAGGATACATTTAATGATGGGTAAAAATGATGATAGATTTAAGAATTTGTCATTGTTTACAGTTAAATACAGGTTAGTCAGAGGTGATTTAATTATTTATAAATATGTTAAAGGCAATAATATTGTGGATATTGTGGCTATTTAAAGTATAATATATTTACTGAATACCAGGATTAATAAATATGTGGATGTTTTTGTACATCTCCTGTGTGAAATCATTTTTACAGCATTCTACTATCAGAAAATTAGAATTTTATATATATTTTAAATTGGTCTACTTCACATAATCGAACACCAAAATGTTCGACTTTTATATGGCCAAGACCATATGATCGAACATTTGAATGTTCAAAAATGTGAAAATAAAATAAACAATCAGAAAACTAAACAATGTTAGCAGGGAGGCAGGCCCCCCTGCGCCCCCCACACCCCATGCTATTTAAATATACCAACTCTGAGATTGCACTTCATTATGGTAAAGGGAAATCTTCCCATTCTGCATTCTATGAAGATCCCCATTCAGACCGTTCGAACTTTTAAAAGTTTGATTATATGGTCTCGGCCATATGAAAGTCGAGCTTTTAAAACTTCAACCTTCTGAAGAGGACCCATTTTAAATGTATCAATGGATAGGTATAAAGGCATTTAATCTAGATCTTTATGGTGACAAGCTCTTTGATGGACTTCATAGGCATTGAGCTTAATTCCCATAACATTGACCACTGAACATATGAGAATGGAAAGATGATGGAATAGAATTTCCTAAATTAGAAGCATGTGATATAGTTTCAGTTATTAAAACAATTGCTTTACTATTAAATTCTGATTATTCAGTAAGTTGAGTAAAATACATGAAATCATTTGATTAAATAAAGAAAAATATCAGTATACTACATATACAAGTAATTAATAATAATATGGAGTGGTTGTTAAGGAACTTTTTATTTAAAAACAACAATAATTCTACAGATGAAACAAACAACATAATGAAAACAGATGCACATTTTATATATAATTACCCTGAGATAAAATCATGACATTATACATTATTTCCTACAGCATTTACACCAGAATGTACACAAAGCCTGTACTGATAGTCTCAATTTTGAAAAGAAAAAGTTAAGCTTTAAAAGTAGGGACTTGATCTTTTGAAATCAAACATTGAAACAATAAAATGATTAATGCAGACAAATGGGAAAATATGATTTTGATACAGAAAACTGTCTTAGAGTTGAATTTCTAATCTGAAAAATTGATTTAATTTCAGATCTAATTAGAAAGGGATAATCACCTTTTTTTTATTTTCAGAGCAATTTCAAAACAAATGGTGATGTAGGCAGATTGTATTATCCTATACACACACACACACACACACGCACACACACACAAACACATATATATATATATATATATATATATATATATACATATATATATATATATATATGTGTGTGTGTGTGTGTGTGTGTGTGTGTATATATATATATATATATATATATATATATATATATATATATATATATATATATATATATAAATAAATATATATATGAGAGCCTTACAGATGTTCGATTGCATCTTTCACTAAATCCCAATTTGATGAGCATACTTGCATGAAAGTGCTGTTCACCGAAGCAGCACTTTCGCGTAAGTATGCTTGTTGTTCCAGTTGTACTACTGTGCGGTAAGGGAAAATTCCCTTTTCCCCACTGTAGTGTGACCTTGGAGTGAGAATATTAAAGTAGGGGGGTGGGGGGCACAGCCCCCCACATCAGGGGGTGCAGGGGGGCTTTCCCCTGCATTCAAGTAGAGTTTGTGTTTTTTTTTACATACTTTAATGAAAGTGCTTTTTCGATGAATGCGCCTTCATTAAAGTGTGTTCGGTGGTAATTGATTCGGGATTTTGAACTTTTGTTCAAAAGTCCTACATGAATAAATATATATATATATATATATATATATATATATATATATATATATATATAAAATTGTGTGTGTGTGTCTGTACACATACATAGATATGTGCAATCAAAAACTATAAAATTTGTACTGGAAATATGTTCTTCAAATGAGTTATGCAACCTTAAGTATAACAGTTAAAGTTATTTTAATATTCTTGTATGATATTCAATGTATATATGCCTACACTTTGTAAGAAAAGTACTAAGTACTAGACAGTTTTCTTTTCTTTCTTTCTTTTTTAATAGAAGTCATGTCAGAGTAATCAGATTATCTGACTAGTTAGCCTCATAACTGCTCTGAGTCTATCTGATGCAATGATTTGAAATAATAACACATAAGAGGTGGACTGATAAATGAAAATTTATGAATGGATGTGGGCAACAAAATGTTTGTTTAAATTAAGGATAGGCTAATGCTAGGTCCCATAAGCAGCAACTACATTTCTAATTAATATGATAGCTTGTGTTTATCACCTGGATATGTTATAGATCCTCTTGTTTGTAATGAATTAATTTCAGGAGTCAAATTGGTGTTAAAATAATATGAAAACACTGACTGAGACAGCACTCAGTATTCGTTGTGGTCATTATAGAAATTGATAACAGCCTTAAAATAGATTCAATCAAACTGGAGAAAATGTTGAAAACTTCCCACAATACAGGGAAATTCAAAGCCATGCAGTTTAGATTGAATGTTGCATTGTCTTGGTAAGTACTCACTGGGACTGCATTAGAAGAAAGTGCTGAAAATAAGATATGGGGGGTTGTGTTATGATAAAAGTGAACCTGTTTGCAGTGTCATAAAGTAGTGGTGGAATCAATCTAAACATCAGACTGAATTTTTAGGGAGTTTGAATGTAGACATGAGATGGTTCCTTTTTTACTGCATATGGACATTGCTAGGATTCCTAATAAGGATGTTGTGCACTTCTGAAGGCCTTCTGTGTGTTAGTGAGGAAAGAAATACTATTCATTTTTTTTCAGAAACAAGAGCATAGACTACAGAGCAATTTATTTCCACAAAAACTCATCCCTCTGAACTTCCAAAAACAGTTCTGACACAGACAATTCTGTATGAGAGGCTTCTGTAGTCTCTCATTTAACATATGCAAATAATTCATTGTGCAAGTCTTCATCAGTGATCACATGCCTTCAGCTACTTCTTGAAGAAAAGGAAGAATCGATGCACCAAGCAATAAGGAAGTTTTGAACTGAATGAGCAAGCCTATAGTAAGTTGTGCAATAATGCAATTTGGCTATCCAAAATGAGTAGAACGCTCATGCAGAATAGAGAAAATGCATGGAATGAAATGCAAAAATATAAAACTCCACAATATCTTGAAAACTTCAGAATGCTTCTCTATTGTACTGAAAAGCAAATTGATGAAGGCAGAACATATATCTACTATAATAACTTTCAGATTAATAGTAAACATAAATCTAAAAAATGTCTGGCCAGCCACTAAAGAAATATGTAACATTATTATTGGATGATCAAGAAAGATTTAATACATGGATACATAAAAAGGACTGTTGGAAGAACCACCATCTACACAGGACAAGAATGCATTCTGCACATGTATACCTGCATATTATCAAAAGACATTTACTTCTTACCTCCAGTTAGTCCATTTCATTATAGACAGCAAAAGGTCCAACAGAGACTCATGACACTAGGAATATGAGAAGAACAAGAGGACGTCCTTACTTTTCAGAGAATAGATCAGAACCAACCTGTCCTATATACCACAGGAAGATAACAGTAATAAAAGTGGCCTAAGATGCTTGCTTACATATAGCAGTGATGACAAACAGGTTTGTGAGATTGTTAAGAAGAATTGGCACATACTAACAACTGATGACAAAATAGATGACATAGTGGGTGATGTTCCAAGGTTTTGTTTTAAAAATAAGATGAATTTGAAGAGACTTCTCTGTTATAAGGCTGGGGTTCCATCAAAGAAAACAGCCTTGAAGAATGAGACTTTTGCCAGCAGGAAATGCAGGGCATGCACTTAACAGTAGTAATTCTTTTACGCATCCTATTATCAACAGGTTATATTAGCTGAAAACCTATGCAGATTGTAACACCAAAAACAATATTTATGTAGTTACCTGCATCCTCTGTAATTGATTTTATGTTGGTAAGACTAATCAACAGTTCAAAGATAGAATTCTGACATTAGACTAAAAGAGGCTACCAGTGCTTTGGCTAAACATATCCAAGAGAATGTACAATACAAGTTTATCTTTATGACATTAGAATTAGTCCATGATAATCCTCAGGTTGGTGATTTATATAACAAAACAGAGGTTTCGGAGAGCCACTGGATTGCTGAATTGCAGGCCGATTGGCTCCCTGGATTGAATGGGATGATTCCTTTGAAGCCACTGTTAAAAGGGAGGAGACTTCTTAGATAATTGACTGCTTTTTGCTTCAAAGGGGAGGAGCACTGGCAGTAATGCAATATTTGATGAAAGGGAGGAGACTTCCTAGATGAATTTTAATTGGCTACTCTTTGCTTTAAAGGGAAGGAATACTGGCAGTAATGCAGCTCTATGAGTTGAAAGTGCTTAACCCTGTTTCTACATGCCTGTGCTGTTTTTATGCCATTTTATTGGTTTATTAGTCAATAAATGTTTCTCTGTGGTGGCCTAGCTCTGCTTGTTTTCTAAATATTTTTGCTTGGTTGAGCAACCATTGGTGATCTGGAGTTATATATTTCTGCAAAACTGAAAATGAGGTTAAATGACAGAGATGGCTGAAGTTTACACGACTGCTGCCATCATAAAGGATATGTCTATGTTTTAGGTATGCATGTTTCACATAATGCCAAACAATAGTCATGCAAGTGTGACAGACAAAGTAACACGTTCAAACTTGCATATCCTATCAGTTATTGATTTCCATTCTGTACTCACATTTAAATAAAGTAGAGTGTAAAGACAGATTGGAATGTGTGCACCACTAAAGCATAACATATAATTTATATTACTTTTTTCCCACTCTAATGTAGCTCACCTTTGTACTAGGATTCCAGTATCATAAACATCATCCCTGAAGAGTTGAGCTGGACTAGTGAGAGCTGAGTTGGCCTAGTCGTGTGTTGCTATGAGTGTAGTTTAGAAGGTCCTGGGTTCAATACTTGGCAGGGGTGTCTTTAGTGAACTGACACCTCACCTGTGTGCCCTGTTCAATCACAGCCTCACCTCAGGCTTTCTCCCTACCAAATGGCACACTGCTACAGTCCATCCTACTCCACAAAGGAGAAGCGACTGCAAACCCTGGGAACGATCTCCTCATTAGCCTGACGAGTCTGATATGCAATGCTATGGAATGCATCATCATGGACCTAATAAATAAGGATGGAGGGAATCTCCAAACTCTGGATCCCACACAGTTTAGTTTTGTGAAGAGTAGATCATGCCTGCTCAATCTGGTCGAATTCTATGAGTCAGTCACCAGAGCTGTGGATGAAGGCAAGTTGGTTCATACAGCCAACCTTGATCTGGCCAAGGCCTTTGATACTATTCCCCACTCAGGAAACGTATTAAAACTCACTAAGCTAGGCATCAACTCCTATATCACTAGGTGGGTTGCAGACTGCATCACAGATACAAACCACAGACAGGTTACAAATAATGTGAAAGTAGTTGACTCCAAGTCAGACTGCCAACCAGGCATGAGTGGAGTCCCGCAGGGTCCTGTCCTTGGTCCTCTCCTGTTTGGTATCTACTTCTCTGAAGTCCAGGCCAACATAAAGGGACTCTGGCTGACACAATTCACAGATGCTTGCAAGTTGGGAGCTATTATTAACTCCCCAAGTGATGTTGACATCCTACAGAAAGGCCTCACTGAGACCAACGACTGGTGTCATAACCATGTCCTTAAGCTCAATGTTAGAAAATGTGTCGTCATCCCCTTTGGGAAAAAAAATGGTTCCCATGAATTACCACATCAATGGTAGTCCACTGGACACAGAAGGCGTTATAAGAGATCTGGGAATACAGGTTGACAGCAACCTCTCTTTTGACCACCACATTGATACTGTGGTCAGAAAGTCCTTCTATGTGGCACATCTCATTACTAAGGGTTATGCATCCAGGAAGAAAGAGGCCATTGTTTCCCTCTACTCTTTCCTCATTAGGAAATCATAGATCACAGTGCCCCATTTGGATTGTACCTCACTAGACACCTGCATCAACTGTAGAGGTCACAAATGTACCTCACAAAGAGGATCCTAGGCCTTAAACACTTGTTCTATATGGACAGACTCAAAAAACTCCAACTATTCTTTGTCTCATATCTACTACTTAGAGACGATTTCTGCTTGACTTACAAAGCCATTTCTGACCCCAGCTCTGTTAGAAATGCTACATCTAAAGAAATCCCAATCCCTCCAAATGACATGCTCCAGAGACCTCAACCTCATTACCACAATCAACAGAAGATGCTGGAGGGACAGGTTCATAAACTAGAGACTGTCCATGCTATGGAATAGACTTCTCATACATGTCAAGCAGAGCACCTCACTGACCCTCTTCAAGAGAAATCTTGATGAGTGGATGGGAAATAGAAAATTCATCCCGGGGATCACTCCAGTGGCTCTACTCAACAGAAGCACTGGGAACTAAGGTCAGGTGGCACAGTGCCATGGTAATCCTATAGGCTAGGCTTGTAAATGCTCCAGGACCATTAGCCTACTACACACCTATGAACCTATGAACTTATGAACAGCTGTGCCTCCAAGTCTTGATGTTGGCAATGATTCCTATCCCTGCGTTTCTTATGTGCACATCAACAAATCAATTACTATATTAAGTTTGCATTTACACAAATGCATCATTAACTTCTGGGCTTTAAGAGGCTACATGGGACACTACCTGCCTTCTTAAAGTTACTTGCTGTCAAATGCAATAAGTTTGTGCAGAACATAATCAGATGTGCATCCCCAACAAATGATATGGATTCACAGGGTCATAGGTAAGTACTAGGTTAGCTGCCCTTGGGGAACATTTTAAGCCTAGTCATTTTCCCATTTTGTGCTTAAAATAACCTACCCCATTTGCTTATAAATTGGCCTTACCTATCCCATGGTCAAAGATTATATATTACTGTAATGAGAACAACTGGGATCATAACATGGATAATTTGAAGGGAGAGATGCATAGGATAAAGCATTTAAGGACCATCCTCAGTCCATTAGTAGTACAGGGGGAGTCATGTGGTAAGTTTCTGCTTCCCATCCATAGATCTAAGTTGTACTTGAATATGGACAGGGATGAACTTTGTTTTATGTGGATATGGAGTCTGTTCCAGAGCAGTGGTATCCTCTATGAGATATTCCTGTCCCTCCAAACCATACTGTTGATGTTGGAGATGAGGTTTCAATCCCTAGACCATGTATTTCTGATGCCATTTAACTTACTGATATGCAGTAAATCCATCAGTATTGGGCCACAGGAAACCTTTTATGCCAGACACAGGGCAACTCATAACAGTCTGTAGGATACCGAGTATAGTGACAAGGCTATGACTCCCTCCATGTATGACATGTTGTTTAGATTTTGTATGCTTTCAATAAAGTATCTCTGTGGGCATTCTTGTTGTTGCATGTGTCTGGACAGATACAGGCTAAAGGGGGCATTATATTCAATGACTGGCCTAATGAGGGCTAAGTAATGGAGGACAATGACATCCCCAGATCTAGACACAATCCCTTTGTTTATAAGATGTGCAATATAAAAAAACTTTCTTACAACAATGGACACATATTGGTCAAATGTTAGGTGATTGATCTTGTAAGTTCCCAAATCCTGAAAAACTGGGTCAATTTTTAGGGGTATATTGTTAATATGGTAGTTTCCTGGCATAGATGACATCTCAATGGATACAATACTGCATTTTTGGGCATTTAGTTTCGGTCTATGATTTTTGTACCAGCTATTTCTTTGGAACAAACCTTTTTATAGGATGGCTAAGCCATTTGGGAATTCAATAACTGCTCCTAGATTGCAGTCATCTGCAAACTTAATCAGCCATGTCCCTTTGGTGTTGACTTTTACTTCACAAAAGTCAATGCAAAATAGGCCCCGGGATTACTCCCATGGTCACTGGTCTCTTTATGGAGGCAACTTCATCTATTTTTATTATTTGTAACCTGTCTGTGAGGCAATTAGCAATGCAGTGGGTGACATAAGGGTTTATTCCCAGTTTATTTACCTTTTCTATGCCTGAGTGGAGATTTGTATCAAAGGCTGTGACCAGGTCATGGTATGTGGTGTGTATCATTTTGCCTTGATCCATTGCTTTAGTGACCTTTTCAAAAAAATCCACCAGGTTGAATATGTATGGTCTGCGTTGACTAATCCAAACTGAAATGGGTCCAGTGCTTGGAGGATGTCCTTCAAGAATGCAACTGCAGTCCTGACATATGGGTTGTCCTGCCTCTGGCAGCCCCTCGGTCAGCCGGATTCCAAAGTCTGGGTCCGGTGTCGGCTGGTGTCGCCTCCTCCCCGACGTCACAGTGGCTGGAGTATAAAGGCATCCGCCGACGCCATCTTCTTCAGTGTTTCTTGCCCCAGATGCCAGGTGCCCTCCAAGGAAGGCTAAATTTGTATAAGCAAAAAATTTCAGACATACACAACAGTAATAAACAGATACACCATAATAGGGGCTGCCTGAGACAGGACAACCCATATGTCAGGACTGCAGTTGCATATCTATCGGACATCTACATTTATGGTAGGTACAAAACTGTACTTTCCCTATGTCTTGACTGATTGGTTCCATGATAAGTCTTTCCATGGCTTTGCATGTGAGGCTGGTCAGATGTATGGGTCTGTAATTGCCAAGGTCTGCGGAAGGTCCTCCTTATATAGAGGAATGACTGCAGCTGTTCTTCATTTACTTTATACAAAAACTCTATGGAGGCTGATACTGAACAGTGCTGTGAGGGGTGTGGCTACATTGTGCTCCATGGCATTTAATATGCTGCCACAGATATTGTCAGGGCTGAACAATGTAGTATTTTTAGCTTTTGATAGTACTTTTAGTATTTTGTCTCTTGTAGTAGCTGGAGGTGAGCCAGACAGGTATATCTTGAGAGACAGACAGAAGGATAAAGTTAGAGCTAAATTTATCAGCCAGTAGGTTCTCAAAATCTTCAGTCTCAGTGTAGGTAATGTCATTCTCAATCAGCTCGGCAAATTGCTGCATTGTGATTTTGAGATTTTGATATTCAGCTGTCATTATGCGATCCTTGAAAAGGGGGGAATAACCTGAAATTGCACAGAAATGCAAATCCCTCTGCATTTATGGGTAAAGTTGTAATTAATATCTAATACAAAAAGTCCTGTATGTAGCATTCAGAATGTCCACATACCAGCACAGAAAAAAGTAGTAGATTGACCACATTTTTCAGGACTTAACCTTCTTTGTACCACTACTGCAGGGTACAATACCTATCACATGTTTAGATTCACCTGTAACTGTGTGGGAGTATCTGCAATTTTTTGTGATCTCCTTGTCTCCAACTAGATTCAACATGATACAAAGCTGAAAATGACTGAAATCCTTGTTGCACTGACAATTAACTATGACATTTTAGTCAGTGTTAGAGCTTCCACATCTATGACACCTTTATAGGTATTGAGTAGTGCAGCAGTTAGCATTGTCACTCCACAACAACAGGTTCTCCAGTTCAGTTCTTAGCTGGGATGGCTTCTGTGTGGAGTCTGCATATCCTCCCTGCATTCACATGAGTCTCCTCCGGGTGCTCCAGTTTCCTTCCACATTCCAAAGACATGGATCTGGAGCCTTTCTTCCTGGGCCTCCGCTGCAAATTGGCTCTGTTCCAGTTGGACTTTCCAGGTAAACAAATATTAAATAAATTGCTTGCAGAATAACTTAACAAGTCAGAAAAGGTGGCCATTGCCTTTACTGTTATCATCTTCAACTATCAACACATAGACTAGTTATCACTTACTATGCTCAAGACATTTGACCAGTTTGCCCTCCTGCCTACCACAGGTGTCAAACATCTAGAAAAGTGTCCTCACAAATGGTTCCCCCATTTCTAGTGTCCAACTTGTTATCCCCTTCCTAGTCAAATATGAAACTTGATCCTTCCTGGGTAAATGTAATAAGGCATCTATATCCACTTGATGTAAGCATAATGGGAATATTAAAACTAAACCCATATGCATGGATTTCCAAATCAGGAAACTCTGTAAGAAAATGAGAAAGCTTTTGTCCATCTATAAAAGACATTTACCTCACCATTATAAAAGTGATTGAAAACTGGAATTCAAGTCACTCCAACCTAGCATTAGAAAATGTAAGGTCAGCTATGAACTTAGTATTGCAATCAATTCAAAAGGCAACCTTGCAGCTATATTAGAATTAAACAATTCAGTAGCAAACATATCTCTAATAGTGATTCATTCTCTGAACCTGCGGACATTGGTAATACTATTGTGGGCAAATTCTCTTCCACCTGTAATGGTGTAGTTGCACAAAGGTGGTCTCTCTAATGAAATTGGGAATGATATGCCTTTTTGTGTTATCAGTATTATTTGTAAGGCTACTGAATAGGATATAGCTGAATTAATAAACAGTGATATAGGTGAACTACATGGTAGGCAGATGATGGTTGATCAACCATGTTAAGCTCATTGAAAATGTTGCTGAGGTCATGAATAAGCGACATAAAGTCAATACTGCCTTCCTTGTCTTTAACAAAGCTTTTGACAGTATTCCTATATGCTGGGATTATTGTCAAAGTCCGTCAAAACAACATTAACCCATACATAGTTCACTGGATAGGTATTTGGATATGTGATAAACCTGTATGGTTACAGTAGGGACTATTTGCTCTAGAGAGAAGAATATTACCAGTAGTGTCCACAGGACTCTGTTGCCAGCCCCCTCGTTTTGCTATATTATTTCTCTGACATGAAAACTGATACCCAGGGACTACGGTGAACCAAATTTTCTGATGATTGCAAACTTGGAACAGTAATCAAATCCCATTCTGATCCTCCAATCATCCAACAAGGTCTGGTCCAAACAAATTTTTCATGTACACATCATGGTCTTATCTTCAATGCTAAAAAATGCAATATAGTTTCCTTTGCTAAATCTAGCATCACTGCCTTATACCATACTGATAATAATTCACTTAAATTTGATTCAGTCATCAAGGCTGTGATACTTATGTTATTAAAAATGTTCCTTTGAGCACCATATTTCTTTTCTGGTTAGAAAAACATTCTATATTGAACAGCTCATTCTTCATGGAGTTTCCTCAAGATCCAAATAAGTTTTTGACCCAGTCATTTCTTCCTTCCTTCCTTCTTAGGTATAGTATTGAATATAATCCCTTTTGGCATGCACCTCACTAAGCACTTAAACCAGCTAGAGAAAAGATAGCATTTGTTTACCAAAAAGATCTTGTTTCTCAGTACCCATAGCTAATAAAATAAAAGACTGTATCTCTCTTCTAAGTGCCATACAGGCTCTTGAAAGATAAGGAACTGATCTCTGCTTAATCTTATGAATAGGTTCATAGGTTCATAGGTAGATACTGGGCTATCTGCCCGAAGGCATATATTAGCCCAGCCATGTTGTGCGGTATTCACTGCCCCTTCGGTTAGTTACCTAGGCCCTTGATCTACCAGCGAGTACCCTTGGCCCCTATCTAGTAGAGCTGTTGGCATGATCCCTGGTGTGAACTTTCTGTTACCCATCCACTCGTCAAGGTTCCTCTTGAAGAGTGATAGTGAGGGGCTCTGTCTTATCTAGATCGGGACCTTGTTCCATATTAAGGGAAGTCTTTGCAAAGGGAATCTGTCCCTCCAGCATGTTCTATTCATTGTTGTGCTGAGGTTTATATCCCTAGAGCATGTAGCTCGAGTGGATTTGGTTTTGCTAAGATGGGGCATGTTCAACAGTTTTGGGTTGGACATGGCTCTGTATGTTAGACAGAGATCGCCTCTGAGAAGGCGGTATGCAACAGAAAAAAGCCTTCATTTTTTTCAATCTTGCTGCATAGGGCAATGGTTTGAGGCCAGTAATCCTCTTAGTGAGGTACCTCTGTGGTCTCTCCAGCTGTTTGAGATGCCTAGCCAGGTACATTCCAATTGGTGCATTGTACTCAATAATGGGTCCGATGAGGGAAGAGTAGAGGGGCACCATTACATCCTTAGATCTTGATGTGAACCCTTTCGTGATCAGATGGGTCACATAGAAGAATTTTCTAACCACCTTGGCAACATGGTTATTAAAGGAAAGCTGACTATCTACTTGGGTCCCTAGATCCCTTATTACTACTTCAGATTTCAGGGGGTTACCTCCTATGTGGTAGTTCGCGGGTACTCTGTTTTTTTCCAAAGGGGATTACTACGCATTTTTTAGCATTTAGCTTGAGACCATGGCTTTGACACCATGCATCAGTCTCATTAAGGCCCTTTTGGAGGATATCCATGTCGGCCGGAGACTCTAGTATAGCATCCAGTTTGCAGTCGTCCACAAACTTGGTCAGCTACAGCTCATCAGTGCTTGCCTGTAATTCTGAGAAGTATATGCCAATCAGGAGGGGCCCCAGGACAGAGCCCTGAGGCACACCGCTAGTTACTGGTCTGGATTCAGACATAGATCCTGATACTCTTACTTTGTGGGATCTGTCTGAGAGCCAGTTTGCGATCCATCTTGTGATGTAAGGGTTTATGCTCAGGTTGGTGAGTTTATCAATAATACCTGAATGGGGAATGGTGTCAAATGCTTTAGCAAGGTCAAGGTAAGCCGTGTGTACCTTCTTTCCCTTATCTATAGCCTGAGTAACTGTCTCAAAGAAGTCCACCAGGTTCAGGAGACATGATCTGCCCTTGAAGAAGCTGAACTGTGTGGGGTCAAGTGTTTGGAGGTTCCCAATCTCTCCATTTATGAATTCCATAATGATTTGCTCCATTGCCTTACAGATCAGACTGGTCAGGCTTATTGGTCGGTAGTTCCCAGGGTCGGTTGTAGGCCCACCCTTGTGCAGCACAACCACCATTGCTGTGTGCCATTCTATGGGCACATATCCTGTCGAGAGGCTGAGACTGAACAGGGTATTCAGATGTGGGGTTAATTCATTTTGGAGCTCACGTATGACACAGCCCGGGACACCATCTGGTCCCATGGAGGCAGTGTTTTTAGCTTTAGATAGAGCCTTATTAACCAACATATCAGTGATAATTGGAGTTACACAATCCCCTCTTTTCAGGCTTGTTGGCTGTTGGTGAAGCACCCACCAAGGGGAGAAAACGCTGAGAGAAGAAAGGAGCCACTTTTGAGATTTTAAGTATTTTTTCCTCTGTTTATTTGCTAAGTTTTTCTGCATAGCCGCCTATTTTGAGCATTTTCTGGCTTGTTAAACTTGATTTCTGCATTAGTAACTGTATTTAGAGCACAACCTAGAGCTGTTTACTGAATTTCCTGTTTGCACTTATTTTTAAAATTGTTTTTTTCTCAAAACTTGCATTTTATCTGTCTTTGGCCTAGCACTCTTGTGTGGGGTCATTTGCTGCACTGTTATAACTTGTTGATACTTGTGAACCTCTGCTATCTCTGAAAAACAAAAAACAAAAAATCTTGCTTTTTTCCCACTTTTCTGAGATTTAAAAAAGTTCAGTTACAGGCTTGCTGTTCTTGAACTGTTTGTAAGTCTCTGTGAGGCCATTTTTTGCTTGGGCTAAAGGGAAGTCTCTCTGTTGATCAGTGGCAGTGAGAAACATTGAGCAGCCTGCCTGCCCCTGTGGGAGTGGTTACTGACTTGAAACTGTAGTTTTATTGGCCATTTTGGGTCAATTCCAAAACTCCTTCATCTTCCTCTCTTAAAACCTGGTTGCCTCATGGTTTTGGCATCTTTTCAGGCTTGTTGGCTGTTGGTGAAGCACCAACCAAGAGGAGAAAATGCTGAGAGAAGAAAGAGCCACTTTTGAGACTTTAAGTATTTTTCCTCTGTTTATTTGCTAAGTTTTTCTGCATAGATGCCTATTTTGAGCATTTTCTGGCTTGTTAAACTTGATTTCTGCATTAGTAACTGTATTTAGAGCACAACCTAGAGCTGTTTACTGAATTTCCTGTTTGCACTTATTTTTAAAATCGTTTTTTTCTCAAAATTTGCATTTTATCTGTCTTTGGCCTAGCACTCTTGTGTGGGGTCATTTACTGCACTGTTATAACTTGTTGATACTTGTGAACCTCTGCTATCTCTGAAAAAAAAAACAAAAAAAATCTTGCTTTTTCCCACTTTTCTGAGATTTAAAAAAGTTCAGTTACAGGCTTGCTGTTCTTGAACTGTTTGTAAGTTTCTGTGAGGCCATTTTTTGCTTGGGCTAAAGGGAAGTCTCTCTGTTGATCAGTGGCAGTGAAAAACATTGAGCAGCCTGCCTGCCCCTGTGAGAGTGGTTACTGACTTGAAACTGTAGTTTTATTGGCCATTTTGGGTCAATTCCAAAACTCCTTCATCTTCCTCTCTTAAAACCTGGTTGCGTCGTGGTTTTGGCATCTTTTCAGGCTTGTTGGCTGTTGGTGAAGTACCCACCAAGAGGAGAAAATGCTGAGAGAAGAAAGGAGCCACTTTTGAGATTTTAAGTATTTTTCCTCTGTTTATTTGCTGTTTTTCTGCATAGCCACCTATTTTGAGCATTTTCTGGCTTGTTAAACTTGATTTCTGCATTAGTAACTGTATTTAGAGCACAACCTAGAGCTGTTTACTTAATTTCCTGTTTGCACTTATTTTTAAAATCGTTTTTTTCTCAAAACTTGCATTTTATCTGTCTTTGCCCTAGCACTCTTGTGTGGGGTCATTTACTGCACTATTATAACTTGTTGATACTTGTAAACTTCTGCTATCTCTGAAAAAACAAAAAAACAAAAAAAAATCTTGCTTTTTTCCCACTTTTCTGAGATTTAAAAAAGTTCAGTTACAGGCTTGCTGTTCTTGAACTAAGTTTCTGTGAGGCCATTTTTTGCTTGGGCTAAAGGGAAGTCTCTCTGTTGATCAGTGGCAGTGAGAAACATTGAGCAGCCTGCCTGCCCCTGTGGGAGTGGTTACTGACTTGAAACTGTAGTTTTATTGGCCATTTTGGGTCAATTCCAAAACTCTTTCATCTTCCTCTCTTAAAACCCTCTTTTGCGTGTTTTTGCACATTTTTGTGCATAGCGCAACAGCGGGCAGCGCCGCCTAATTGGGTTTAAACTATTCCTGGCTCCACAAAGTCTGCTCTTCACTTTTTCCCTTAGAACTGCTCTATCTCTCAATTTAAACACCATATTCTCATTCTAAGGCCCTTCACTGGTCCAATTAAGTAATTCTACAAGTTAGCACTATTAAACCATAAGCACTACTTACTCTTATACTCTCTACGATTACCCTGTCCTCTATTGGTCCGTCTTAAATTCAGTTTCCCTATTACTCTAGCATGTCCAAAGGTCAGTCAATGGTTTCCTCTCCAGTCCAGCTGGTGAATCTGGGAATTTTGAGGCAATGTCACAACTGTCTCATGTATACGGACAACCCTCTCCTCCTCCAAACAGGTTCAAATATATGTGAGAGATGCAACTATTTAGCCAAACTGGAGGCTGAGCTCTCTCATCTCAAAACTGGTGTAACCAGTCAGGAGGAGAAGGTAACCTCACACAACACAATTCCAGTATCACATAGTCCCACCACATCAGTGAACCAAACACATAAATACACAAAAACATACTCGGAGGCTCTAAATAAAAATCTACATAAGCAACAGAGACCTCCAAAGCAGATATCCAAGCAAACGCTACCTCAAAACAAAACAAACACAACACATAACCCACAAAGTCAGTGTGCCAAGCAGCCACAGCCCTTAAGGCTGAATAACACACCTGATACTCTTGTTATAGGTGACTCTATTGTCAGACACACTGACGTCCCGCTCACCAGGCTGAATAAAGAGAAGGTCACGGTGAGCTGCCTGTCAGGTGCTAGGATCCGACACATAACGCAAGCACTCAGGTCACTCCAAAGCAAATACAAATATGACTCAGTCATTGTACATGCTGGTGTGAATGACCTGAGACGTACCTCCCTGGACTACATGAAAAGAGACATAAAGGAGCTCTCTGATCATGTAGCCCAGGCTGGTATGACCCTGACCTTGAGCAGCATCTTACCCTCACCTAGAATGATGCCACAGTACAAAGACAAAATGATTGATTTTAACAATTGGCTAAAATTTTGGTGTCATTCAAAGGGGATCCAGTGTCTGTCAGCCTGGGATGACATGCTCGACAAGCCACGTTGCTTCGCTAGGGACGGCTTGCACCTGTCACCACTTGGCTTTTGGATATTGGCAAAGGCTCTTGCCACCCCCATAGTGCCTTTTTTAGGCAAGGCTCAAAAGTCAAACCCACCCCCATAGACAGCATAAGGAACAAGAAACTAAGGGTAATGCTGCTAAATGCCAGAAGTCTTAACCTCAAGATGCATGCACTCGAAGCTCTCCTCAGTATGGAGAACATCGATATCTGTGCAGTGACAGAAACCTGGTTCAAGCCTCCAGAGAGCACCCCAGCACTACCAGGCTATACATCATATCATGCTTTTCGGCCTCAAAACCCAGACCGAACCACAAAAGGAGGGGGAGTTTCCATATTTATCAAGGATATCCACACCTCCAGGTTAGTGGCATTGCACGAAGTATTGGAGACCATCCATGTGCAACTAACAGTGGGCAAGACTGCTTTTCAGTTTATAGCATCCTACAGACCACCCTCTCAAAGTCAGGAATCCCACTCGGCTTTCCTGAAAACATTGGAGAACATGAAGATCTCTCCGAACACCATTATATTGGGCGACTTCAACTACCCAAACATTGACTGGGAGCACTACTCAAGCCCCAGCACCTTAGCCCAAAGGTTCCTGGAAATTATAAACTCAAATGCTATGGAACAACTAGTCACTACTCCCACAAGAGGGCAACATACTAGACCTGATCATTACCAACATGGGGACTCTATGCTCCACACCAGAAGTATATCCCTCATTGGTAAGATCAGACCATAAATTAATTTCACTGGATGTCCACATCCCGACCCCACCCCCAGCCCAGAAAACCACAGTGAAAAACTTCTCAAAAGTGAACTTCTCACTTCTCAAAACCGAAGTGGAATCCTTCAAGGCCCCAGGGCCAGTGGAAACTATGGCCCAAACTGCAGAATCCTATATAAATGCATTCTACAGACATCTCCAGGAATGCATGGATCATGCTATCCCAAACAAAACCAAGACCCAGTCATCCAAAGGCAGGCGTCCAGTCTGGTGGACCTCTGCCATAAACAAACTGTACAACAGAAGGAGGAAGCTACTACATGATAGAGCAAAATCCCTAATAGGGAAGGCATCTCTGATCAGTACTAGCAAAAAATGACGATCCCTCATAAAATCCTCCAAGGCCAGCTTCGAGAGAAAAATTGCACAGGACACCAAAGACAATTATAAGGCTTTTTTCAGTTATGTTAGAAACCTGGGATGCAACTCCCAGACTTGTTCTGAGTTGATTCTAAATGACAAAAAAGACACTGAACCAACAGACATCGCCAATATCCTGGCAGACAGGTTCAGTGCTAACTTCTCCCCCCACCCAAAAGAGCAAGTATCTATCCCGGCAGAGAGCTGCCTCCCAAACATCTCAGATGCTCAGGTGAAGGCTGCCCTCTCCAAAGCAAAAAACACTGCTTCCATGGGACCAGATGGCATCCCAGGTTGCGTCCTACATGAACTCCAAGAGGAACTAATCCCTCAAATAAAACAGCTATATAATCTCAGCCTCACTACAGGATATGTGCCCACAGAATGGCGTGCAGCAACAGTGGTCCCACTCCACAAAGGTGGAGCCTCTACAGACCCTGGAAACTATCGCCCCATAAGCCTGACTAGCTTAGTCTGCAAGGCTATGGAGAGGATCATCATGGAGCTCATAAACAAAGACATTGGGGACCTACAGACACTAGATCCTACCCAGTTTGGCTTTGTCAAGGGCAGATCCTGCCTTTTGAACCTGGTTGACTTCTTTGAAACAGTCACCAAAGCCATAGATGAAGGGAAGGTAGTCCACACAGCCTATCTGGACCTTGCAAAGGCATTTGACACAATACCCCACTGGCATCATAGATAAGCTATCCAGCTTAAATATAAACCCCTATGTCACAAGATGGGTCGCAAACTGGCTCAAAGACAGAACCCACAGAGTGAGAGTTGCTGGAGCCATGTCAGACTCGAAACCGGTCACAAGTGGCATCCCACAGGGTTCTGTCCTGGGACCACTCTTGTTCGGTATATACTTTTCCGAGGTACAGGCAAACATGGGAGGACTATGGATCATCAAGTTCGCAGATGACTGCAAACTGGGTGCCATAATCAACTCGCCACCTGACACAAACAGCCTTCAAAAGGTCTCACAGAGACAGATAACTGGTGCCAGCACCATGGTTTAAAGCTAAATGCCAAAAATGTATAGTCATACCCTTTGGCAAAAACAATGTGCCCACAAATTACCACATAGGCGGAAACCCATTAAGTACAGAGAAAGTTATTAGGGACCTGGGGACCCAAGTTGATAGCAATCTCTCCTTTGAAAACCACATTGCCAAAGTGGTTAGAAAGACCTTCTACATAGCCCACCTCATCACGAAGGGTTTCACATCTAGATCAAGAGAGGTAATCGTGCCCCTTTATTCATCCCTCATCAGGCCCATCATAGAATACAATGCCCGTTTTGGGATGTACCTTACCCGAGACCTGCAGCAATTAGAAAGACCCCAAAAGTATCTCACCAAGAGGATCAAGGGTCTCAAACAGATGCCATATGCTGCTCGGTTAAAAACTCCAGCTCTACTCAGTTGCATACCGCCTACTTGAGGCGATCTATGCCTGACATACAAAGCTATGTCAAATCCAGAATTAATGGACATGCTCCACCTCAGTCAATCTAAATCCCTTAGAGCCACATGCTTGAGGGACTTGAACCTCAGCACAGAAATAAATAGAACTTGCTGGAGGGACAGGTTCATAACCCAGAGGCTCCCTTCGCTCTGGAATAGAATTCCAGTTCATGTGAGGCAGAGCACCTCACTGAATCTCTTCAAGAAGAATCTCGATAAGTGGATGGGAGATCGTAGGTTTGTCCCAGGGATTACTCCCGTGTCACTATTAGACAGAGGCACAGTAAACTAAACCTTAAAAAGGGCACAGTATACTAAAATCAAGGGGTGGCATAAGCCATACAGAATCGGGCTAGGCTTATAATTGCCCCAGGGCAGATAGCCTAGTATGAACCTATGAACCTATGAACCTATGAACCTATGAAACCTGGAATAGTAATAAGCCCTGTAGGTGGTGAGGGGGGTGGGGTGGGGGGAGTTTGCACTGAACCTGTCAGCCAAGATGTTGGCAATGTCAGTGGTGTCAGTGTATTTTGTTCCATTTTGTACTAGCTCAGAACAGACCTGAGCATTGCCATTTAAGTTTTTGACGTAACCATAGAAGGCCTTATGGTTATCCTTGGCAACTTTCTTTTTGAAATTGACTTTAGTTGACTTGATGAGGGCCCTTGATTTCTTACTAAAGCTGATCAGGGAAGATTTTTCTACTTGAGATTTGGCCTTTTTTTGTATAAGTCTCCTCCTTTATTGTATAGTTTGCTTAAGGCTGGGGTCCACCAGACTGGTTTCTTCTTGCCTGAGGAAGGAGTCTTGGTTTTATTTGGGATAGCATGGTCCATGCAATCCTGAAGATGTATATAAAGTGCCTTGGTGTAGGATTCTGCATCCTGGATATCATTATCCTTTTGCAGAGGGATAGTGAAGCTTTCCACTTCTGATGCATGTAGTTTGAAGTTTGCTTTGGAAAGTTTTTTTACGATGGTTTCTTTGACTGGGGGAGGTGGAGGGGTGAGGATGTCTAGGGTTATCAGTTTGTGGTCTGATCTGACCAGAGAGGGAGTGATAACGGGTGTGGTACAATGGGTGCACATATTTGTGATGACTAAATCCAATATGTTGTCCCCTCTATTGGGAGAACATACCAGTTGTTCGAGGGCATTTGAATTTATAAATTCTATGAACCGCTGGGCATAGGAGTTAGAACTTTGGTAGTTCACCCAGTCTATACCAGGGTAGTTGAAATCACCCAAAATTATGGTGTTGGGTAGGACCTTTATATTTTCCAATGCCTCAAGGAATGCTGAGTGAGCATCTTGGGACATGGTGGGCGATCTATAACAGGCTACGACTTGAAATGTGGTTTTGCCTTCTGATAGTTGCACATGGATGATCTCTGGGGCATCATGCTGTGCTACTAACCTGGAGATGTGGGTATCCTTGATGAATATGGATACACCTCCGCCCTTTGTACTGCGATCTGGTAACTGAGGCCGGAAGGTATGATATGAATTGTAACATGATAGTGCTGGGGTGCTCTCTGGAGCCTTGAACCAGGTTTCTGTCACTGCACAAACATCGATTTTCTCCATACTGAGGAGTGCCTTGAGTGCGTGCATTTTGAGGTTGAGACTTCTGGCATTGAGTAGCATTACCCTTAATTTTTGGTTACCTGTGGTGATTATGGTGCTTGGTTTGTCCTTTGAGCCTTGCCTAAAAAAGGCTCTATGGGGACGGCAAGAGCCTTGGCCAGTATCCGAAAGCCTAGGGGTGACAGGTGCAAACCATCTCTGGCGAAACAGCGAGGCTTGTCTATCATGTCATCCCAGGCAGACAGACACTGGATCCCCTTAGAATGACACCAGAAGCTTACCAGTTGTTGAAATTGATCATTTTATCTTTGTATTGTGGTATCATTCTAGGTGAAAGTAGTATGCTACTCAAGGTCAGGGTCATACCAGCTTGGGCTACATGATCAGAGAGCTCCTCAATGTCTCTTTTCATGTAGTCCAGGGAGGTACGTCTTAGATCATTCACACCAACATGTACAATGACAGCGTCATACTTGTACTTGTTCTGGAGTGACCTAAGTGCCTGTGTTATGTGGCGGATCCTAGCACCCGACAGGCAGCTGACAGTAACCTTCTCCTTGTTCAGCATGGTGAGTGGAACATCTGTGTGCCTTACTATAGAGTCTCCTATTACTAGCATGTTGGGTATGGTGTTTTGCCTTAGGGGCTGTCGTGAGGCACACTGCTGACGTGAATTATGTGTTTTCTGGCTTGTATTTGGAAGTGCAGGTTGCTTGCTTGTCTGCATTGGAGGGCACTGTTTCTTTTTCAGATTTGTAGCTAGTGCCTCCGAATATGTTTTTATGTATTTATGTGTATGTTTTGCCGGTGCTTGTTTTGTAGATCCATGTGTGACTGGGGGTGTGATGCTAGTGTGTCTCTTCTCCTCTTGACTGTCTGTTACAGTCGTGGGGTGAGAGCGCTTAGCCTCCAGTCTGGCTGTGTATTTGCATCTCTCACAAGTGTTTTTGTCTAGAGGTAAGAGGAGAGGGTTGTCTGTATACATGAGGCAGTTGTGACATTTACTCAGGATGCCCAATTCCACCAGCTGAACTGGAGAGTACACCTGAAGCTGACCTCTGGACATGCTTGGAAAAGTAAATTTCACCTGTCGTGCGGACAATCGAGGGTCTTATGCTGTATTATAATAGTGCTGTCTAGGAAATTTGGAAAATAATAGTGCTGTCTAGGAGATTTGGACAAGTGCTGATTTGGGTTATGCAAGTGCTGCAGTAAGAGCAGTTGATCTGAAGCACTTGAGTTGAGGCTTGCCTCGTTCTAAGGGAAAATTTGCAGTGCAGACTTTGTGGAGCCAGGAATAGTATAACCCAGCTAACTGGTGCTGCCCGACGCTGCTCTGTGCGCAAGACCGCGCAAAAAGAGAGTTGCAGGGTTTTAAGAGAGAGAGATCAAGGAGTTTGGAATTGACCCAAAATGGCCAATAAAACTACAGTTTCTAGGCAGTAACCACTCCTACAGGGACAGCCAGGCTGCTCAGTGTTGACCACTGCCACTGGTGAACACAGAGACTTCCCTTTAGCCCAAGTAAGCACTGGCCTTCAAGAAACATACAAACAGTTCAGAACAGCAACTCTGTAACTGAACTTTTTTTAAATTATAGAAAGTGGGAAAATAGCAAGATTGTTTGTTTTTTTGTTTTTGTTTAAAGATAGCTTAGACACACAAGTAGCAAACTAGTCAGAACAGTGCAATAAATGACCCCAGCACGTGTGTGCTAGGCCAGAGGCAGGTAAATGCAATTTTAAGAAAAAACAATTTTAAATTAGGTGCAACACAAAAAATGCAATAAACAGGCTCTAGGTATGTTCTAAATACTGTTTCTAACACAGATATCAACTGTTGCAAGCAAGAAAATGCCGAAAAGTAGGCGGCAATGCAGTTTTTCTAAGAAATGTCAGAGCCATGGCCTCAAGCTCAATGCCAAAAAGTGCAGTGTCATCCCCTTTGGTAAAAATTCTGTACCCATGAACTACCACATAGGCAGCAATCTACTTAACACTGAATGTGTGATAAGAGACCTTGGGACCCAGGTGGACAGTAGTCTCTCCTTTGATAGTCACATCACCATAGTAGTCAGGAAGTCCTTCTACGTGGCACACCTCATCATAAAAGGGTTTTCATCCAGGAAAAAAGAGGTCATCGTTCCCCTCTACTCGACACTCATTAGACCCACTATAGAGTACAATGCCCCTTTTGGAATGTACCTCACAAGACATCTGCAGCAGCTGGAAAGGCCACAGAAGTACCTCACAAAGAGGATTACTGGACTCAAACAAATGCCCTACACTGACCGCCTCAAAAAACTCAAGCTTTACTCTGTAGCATATCGCCTACTCAGATGTGATCTCTGCCTAACATATAAAGCTATGTCAAACCCAGAGCTGTTGGACATGCTACACCTAAAGAAATCCCAATCCCTCCGAGCTACACGCTCTAGGGACCTAAACCTTGTCACCACAATAAACAGGACATGCTGGAGGGATAGATTCCTGTCCCAGAGACTTCCCATACTCTGGAACAGGCTACCCATCTATGTCAAGCAAAGTTCTTCATTAGCACTCTTCAAGAAAAATCTTGATGAGTGGATGGGAAATAGGAAATTCACCCCGAGGATCATTTCTGTGTCTCTGCTTGACAGTGGCACAGGAAAATAACTTTCTTGGGTGGTGTAAGCCAGGGAACCTTGTTGGCTAGGCTTATGTAGGCCCGTGGGCCGATAGCCTAGTACCTACCTGTGAACCTATGAACCTAAATAAATCAGAAGAAAATACTTGAAATCTCAAAAGTGGCTCCTTTCTTCTCTCAGCATTTTCTCCTCTTGGTAGGTGCTTCAGCAACAACTATCAATCCTGGAAAGATGCCAAAACCACGTGGCTGCAGGGTTTTAAGAGAGAGAGAGAGATCAAGGAGTTTGGAATTGACCCAAAATGGCCAATAAAACTACAGTTTCTAGGCAGTAACCACTCCTACAGGGACAGGCAGGCTGCTCAGTGTTAACCACTGCCACGGGTAAACACAGAGACTTCCATGTAGCCCAAGTAAGTACTGGCCTCCAAGAAACTTACAAACAGTTCAGAACAGCAACTCTGTAACTGAAGTTTTTTTTAAATTATAGAAAGTGGGAAAATAGCAAGTTTTTTTTTTTTGCTTGTTTTATTTAAGGATAGCAGAGACACACAAGTAGCAAACTAGTCAGAACAGTGCAATAAATGACCCCAACACGTGTGTGCTAGACCAGAGGCAGGTAAATGCAATTTTAAGAAAAAAACGATTTTAAATTAAGTGCAACACAAAAAATGCAATAAACAGGCTCTAGGTATGTTCTAAATACTGTTTCTAACACAGATATCAATTTTTGAAAGCAAGAAAACACCAAAACGTAGGCGGCAATGCAGTTTTTCTAAGAAATAAGTTAGAAGAAAATACTTAAAATCTCAAAAGTGGCTCCTTTCTTCTCTCAGCATTTTCTCCTCTTGGTAGGTTCTTCAGCAACAACTATCAAGACTGGAAAGATGCCAAAACCACGAGGCTGCAGGTTTTAAGAGAGAGAGATCAAGGAGTTTGGAATTGACTGAAAATGGCCAATAAAACTACAGTTTCTAGGCAGTAACCACTCCTACAGGGACAGGCAGGCTTCTCAGTGTTAACCACTGCCACTGTTGAACACAGAGACTTTCCTTTAGCCCAAGTAAGCACTGGCCTCCAAGAAACTTACAAACAGTTCAGAACAGCAACTCTGTAACTGAACTTTTTCTAAAATTATAGAAAGTGGGAAAATAGCAAGGTTTTTTTGGTTTTTTGTTTTTGTTTAAGGATAGCAGAGACACACAAGTAGCAAGCAGGTAAGAACAGTGCAATAAATGACCCCAACACGTGTGTTCTAGGTCAGAGGCAGGAAAAATGCAATTTTAAGAAAAAACAATTGTAAATTAAGTGCAACACAAAAAATGCAATAAACAGGCTCTAGGTATGTTCTAAATACTGTTTCTAACACATATATCAACTTTTGCAAGCAAGAAAATGCCAAAAAGTAGGCAGCAATGCAGTTTTTCTAAGAAATAAATCAGAAGAAAATACTTAAAATCTCAAAAGTGGCTCCTTTCTTCTCTCAGCGTTTTACCTCTTGGTAAGTGCTTCAGCAACACTATCAAGCCTAGAAAGATGCCAAAACCACAAGGCTGAAGGGTTTTAAGAGAGAGATCAAGGAGTTTGGAATTGACCCAAAATGGCCAATAAAACTACAGTTTATAGGCAGTAACCACTCCTACAGGTACAGGCAGGCTGCTTAGTGTTAACCACTGCCACGGGTGAACACAGAGACTTCCCTTTAGCCCAAGTAAGCACTGGCCTCCAAGAAACTTACAAACAGTTCAGAACAGCAACTCTGTAACTGAACTTTTTTTTAAATTATAGAAAGTGGGAAAATAACTTCCTTACCTAAACAGATCCAGTGATAACACAAAAACTCACCCTAGAGACGTATGCCTATGCTACCACAACAATATCATATATCACCATAGGTACCTAGCTCAGCGTATACCCTATTTTAATAATAGTCTTCCTTTACATATTAAGAAGAGTACTGTACTGGCAAACTATAAAACCAATTTGGATGACAGGATGGGTCATCCCAAGTTTTCACTTGGGTTATCTGGGGAAAATTACTCAGTGAGAAACACTGCAAGTATCCCTCCAGTACTGAGTAATGTGGCTCAGCTTTTCATTGACCTTCCTGACCATAGGTTTAGGAATAACCTATATATTTTCTATGAAGCTGTAACTGTTGCTGCTATTTTCTCAGACCTGTAACAACTACTGTTGTGTTAGCATGTGTAGCATCTACGCAATAATCAACATCACCATTGTCTCTGCATCAATGAAACAGTCACTGGTGTTGTGTCTTTGAATATGAATGTGTGACAAATCACTGAACATTAAATTTTGTCAAGTGAGGTAAACCCCTAAAGAGAAAATGTAGCTCAGCTTTTGGTACATTCATGAGGTTATTGTATGACTTGAGAAAGGCTTTTTAATAGGTTATAAATAATCACCACAAGCTAGGATAGACTCAGCAGTACAAAGTCCATGTTATTGAAAACATTACTTTCTAATCCTCTGAAACATTTCTATTTAAAATGCCATGCTATACTCATTATGTCATCTCTCTAGGTTATTTATATGTAAAATATAAGGACTAAAAAATTCTATGGGAATGTAAGGCTAGATTTCTTAAGATCCTCACATGTCAATAGACTAGTAAATATCTATGAAGGCCATGGTGGTTAGCATTTTCACCTCATAGCAAGAGATTCTCTGGTTCGATTCTGTACTAAGCACCTTCTGTGCAGAGTCAGCATGCCCTCCCTGTGGTCAAGTGACTTTTAAAAGACATGCAGGTAGGGTATCTGTGTGCCTTCTGTGAAGGCTGGGCACCAGGCTGGCAACTTGACACCATAAAAACACCACTGCCAATCAATCCGCAGACCAGTGATCTGCTGTGGCGACCCCTAACCAGGAAAAGCCAAAAGATATTGCTTGCTAGTAAATACCTATGAACCTATTTTAAAATTAACTGCCTAAATGTAACATTTAAAATATTTACATTTAAACAGAACTTTGTATTTCCCTTGAGAACATTTCAATCCCTTACTGGACAAGTGATGAAAGTTCCATAATTCAGATCATGTATAATTCATAAACCTGCACTTCTTGAATTCCCTTCTTGACTCATTGCTGACTAATGGTCACCCAGCTGTTCAGGTCTTGACCAGCCATGATCAATCAATAAATTTACCAAATGAGAATAGACACATAGAGTGCTATTGTGGATTCTCACCAGTTCTGCCCCTGCAAGTAGATGATTGTCCATGGGGTTTCTTCTTAGAGAAGTCAAGAGTTTCATTTTTCTGATGCATTTGCTTTTAATAAATTCTTGATGCCAGATGTTTTGAGGAAGTAATGAGTCAATACTGAGAAACATGAGGTAGAGCTTCATTACACTACAGCTTGTATGTATAATACTATCCATGGTAACAATCCATCCAATGTTCCAACATGCACGGCGTCTATGTAGTACATGCAGTGATCATCATTGACATAATTATCATTATTATAAGCAGTGTCACAGAAACAGTTATCCAAATATATCAAATTACAAGCCACAAGTACAGTATATGCAGTTTTATTAGCCCCTATACAGCTCTGGCAAATATCAATATTAACATATTAATAGTAATATTAATGTAATAATATTAATAATCATTTGTGCATGGTATCTTCATCATATGGACAGTTATCACCACCATCAACTGTTGACTGATGACTTTAAAAGAGCCATATGTTACATTTAGTTTATTTTACTTATCTCCTGCTTGTGACTTGTACAGAAAGATTATTGGTGTTTTGTGTCTTGAATCCATTATGGAGACCTTTCTCAAGAATAAAGCAAATAAAAGTCTACAGGGTAGAAAGGTTATAACAATGTAATTCTAGTTTATACATACGAAGAATTTGGAAGCGAGGTGCCTACAAATGCTATTCTGTTTTAAATTATGGTATAATATTTCACAGATGAAGGATGTAAATACATATTAATGTTATATATAAAGTACACAGGAGAATATAAAGAAACTTCTGTGATTTATTGCATTTTATAGTATAACTGTCAATTCCATAGTGTGAAAGTCATTTCTGAATTTTGGACTATATCATGGAAAATGCCTACAGTTAATGTTCTGCAGAAACACACCTGACATACCATTTCATATGAAACAATGCACAACTTGGCAACATCTAATACACTGAGTTAATTATTTTGCTATGAGTAGTGCATTATGCCACATAGCAATAGGCTGAAATGACACAAGTCAGAGCACAATCCAAAAGAACCAACAGAATTAGTTTCAGTCTGAAAAACACATATTCAGAGATAAAACTGTGCATCCTTCTGGTCTTTGTTATGATGAGTTTTAAACTGAAACTAATGTTGCTTTTCATGCATTGCTCTTATACAGAAATCCATGTCTCTTATTATTATTATTGTGAAATGGAAGAAGTGGAATATGTTTCCAACACTAAGGGAATACAATGTAGTCTTTGAAACCATGGATAATTTTTTTTATAGCCTTACATGATTTCAGTGGCCTAAATACTGCAAGAGAGCTGATTTGTATTACAAATATTACTCTGACCTGTTCAGTCCCTGGAAAAAGAACGAACTTGAATGTATGTAAGAGAATAGATTTTTCAGCATTACAAAGAACTATGTGAGATGATTAGAGGCTAGCAGGAGGTTTGAAGAGATGATAATGCAACAAATTAAAATACTAATCAAGAATAGTTGCAAGAATTGAAATAAATCTAATTTAACCAAACAGCAGTGGTGTGCATCCATGGTATTACAAAAGATTAAAGCTGTATTCATTAAACAGTCTGATGAAAGGATCAATGTGACATGTATTTGTGAAGTTGTCTACTTCACATCATACATGCTGACAGCAAATCCAGCAATTCTATTTAAAAAAAGAAGCAAACTTTGACAGATGAATGGATTAATTCTGCTTTATTATCAAATTCTTCTGTTCTGTAAGATAATTGTTTCTGTATTCCATACACAACCTATGACACAGAGAAGAAAAAAAAATCACATCATATTATTCTTTTATCAGACCACCAACTAGTGTTGTACCAGTTTCATTCATTATATGAGGCTGTATATCAACTGTAGGACATTGCCATACATGTAGATTTATAGTGCAATGATATTGTTTGCCTCTTTCTCCCCTCATATGTGTCACATCGTCTTTATGAGCTTTACTTTGCCTTGTCTTGAGGTGTGGCATTACTGTCTTGTGTATTTATTGAACAGACATGCACTTCATTGTTGACAACATATTTTCATCATACTGAGGTTCCTATCAGTATTCGGACAGTGACTATCAACAGAACTGTGAGAACAGTATTAGAACTGTACATCAGGAACCTGTTTCTCTCTGAAGGCTAAGAATATATAATTAAGAGGGATGTGGAGAAGCATAAAACCTGCCACAATACTATCTGTTATATATTATCATTCTGTTTCCTTTGGTTTAGTGTGAAGTCATACAATCTGATCACTGTTTTGGTATGACTGTTTCAGAGGACAGAGCTCTTAGCAGGACAGAGCTGTCAGCAGCATTTTATTTGTTTATTTATTAGTATTTATTTAATGGGATTGTCTATCTTGGCATAAGTTGTCCATTTTCAGTGGATGCCTGGGTAGAAAATCTCCAAGTATAATACACGTAAAAAAAGTACAAAAAGGTGATAAGTAAAATTACAATCACTTTGAGCAATTTTGCAGAATGAATGCAAATGGAGCACATAGAAGAACATAAACAGAGCTTTAGAAAAGAAAATAAGACATATCAATTGATACCATTTTTTCTAAGTCATGAATAAAATATAATACATGGAGTGCAATGTTTCAAAACAAAATAAATGGAAGGAAAGAAAAGAGAAAGTCATTAGTGAAAACATGCTTTTAAAAAGTGAGGTTTGGGGGGTAGTATTTATGTAACATGTTAGTGGAAGTGACAGTTTTACAGCAGTGTGCAGGAAGAGCAAGGTAAAAAGTTTGAGAGGCAACACCTGTGAAATAGGTAGAGGTGACAACATAACATAGGTTGTGTCATGCATTGGATGTGGTGCAGGTTGAAATGGATGATTAGTAGATAAGCTGAGTGAATAAGGCTGACTAAGAAGATGGAGGATTATTGTCATTAACAGCAGTTATAAGGTGTCAGTGTATGGTTTGTGGCTGTGGACAAGGAGACACAGAAAGGATGTGATGTGAGACAGGATGAAAAAAGAAGGAAGAAAAAAAACAAGGTAGTGAGCCAGGAGATGCTGAAGGGGAATATGAGGGAGTAATAACAATAAAGGGGGAGGGGGAGGAGAATAGAAGGAAGGGGTAAGGAAAGGGAAGTTGAAAGGAAGTGGTTTAGAGAGAAAGGGTGATAGAGACACAGGTTGCAGATACGGGAGAAAGGGTAAGTGAGACACAGGCTGTTGATATAATATATCAGTACAGGGCCCTTAGATAAGGTGACAAATAGCATAGCTTAGAATACACTGTGTGAATAGGCTGGAATTTTTGTCCAGTCAGGAGATGAGTAAAACATAGCCATGTGTTCATTAGGTGTTAATTTATTTGAGACTAGAAAGATTTTACCTAAGGTATTTAAGGACAAAGGGATTGCAGATCCAGATTTTAGAAATTTGGGAGGAATACAGAGAGTCACCAGCAGAGTTCCTTGGTTTAGTTCGTAGGAGTAGTCTGTTTTTGTAATGTTCGAAGATTACTGTTTGGTTTGTAGCACTAAATGATGTGAGTTGGGCCAGGGCATTGTTCAGGATTGTGGTAAGTAGTTAAGATGGTAGTTACGTATTATTGCAACCAGATTTTCGCGGTTGCAAAACTTGCATGCTGCAATGAAATGGAGTGTGGGGAAACACTGTAAGGTGTAATTTCTTTTCTTTAGTAAGGAAAATAAGTTTGGGTTACATTTTGTAAGAGAAAGAAATGTGCAATTCTTCTTATTTTTGTGCATTACACACGCATGCTTCGATTCTCACGGCTGCTGTGTTACTGATGAAAGAAATACTGTGACTGTAAGGAAGGAATGTTGCAAAGAAAAGCACCCACACACATGGAAATGCTTTAGGTAAAGTGTTTATTTCTAAAACTTTGTAGACAAACTTGAAAGGAAACTTTTGTAACAGCAAGTTGCAGTAAGGAATGGCTTGCAAAAGTCTTGGTGGATGATGCTGACAGGTGATTCTGGGGTCGTTTCTGATGGGAGAAGTTAGCAGCAGTGGGTTGTTTTTGTGTTGTTGATGGTGGTATCCTCAGACAAACTTTGATTGTACTTCTGTGGTGTTTGGAAGGTATTAGGCCTGTAAATATGTGGATTGTTCATTCACTGGTTTTGTCTTTTTTATGCGGGCGAAAATTGTCACAGATTGTAGGCAGGAGTGTTTCAAAACCGTGCTTTAGAAGAGCAAGCTAGGTTTCACATCACTTGCTGCCGGGGAAGTGCATACATAAACAGTCAAACTTAGTTTTTAATTTTTATTGATAACCCTGCAGTAAAACAACCCTAAATGTGAAAGAAAACAGATTGTATAACTTCATTATAACATCAACAGTCAGATTTCAATATTGGGAAGCAACCAGTAGTACCGTGAAAATCTGGTTGCAAAAATAAGTAAGTACCATTAAGATAAAGTCAGGGAGTGAGGCAGTTCTAGCCAGTATAGTTAATTTAATGTGACACAATGGTGTGATTTGAATGTCACATTGGCAACACATTTGTCTGCTTTATTGTAGCATTGCTCAAGGACAGGGTCCGTGTTGACTGAAGATTAATGATTATGGAGCTGCATAGAGGCCTTGCCTTACTTGGATAGAAGGAAGTTTCTTTGCT
The DNA here is from genome assembly GCF_019279795.1 of Protopterus annectens. Classification (NCBI taxonomy): domain Eukaryota; kingdom Metazoa; phylum Chordata; order Ceratodontiformes; family Protopteridae; genus Protopterus; species Protopterus annectens. The sequence goes on along the minus strand of NC_056728.1, from coordinate 1,058,174,155 downwards.
CACCAGTGGGAGTGGGGAGCCTTGAGCAGCCTACCTGTCCCTGTAGGAAGTGACCTCAGCACAAGAGCTGTAGTAATTGGTTGTTTTGGACCATTTCTAGCTCTTTTGTAGTTCCCTGTTTAAAATCCGCCTCTGGGCATTTTTTTCTGGCTATACTGCTCAAACAAGCTCCTCGTGGTCCTGCAGAGTGGTCCTAGCTGCAGAGAACTCAGAAAAGTGACTACTTTCTGGATTTAAGTATCTTTGCTTTTTTTCACTTGGAATAGCTTCTGTAGCTTACCCTGAACAAGCTTAAACTGTTTTTTTAGCTGTTTGCTGCATTATTTTAAAATCTGCATTTAAAGTTACTTTTTAGTCGAATTTGATCAAAAGTTTATTTGTTTGTTTGTTTAATTTAACTGTTGAGGCTGCCCACTAAAATGTGCTAGCCTGTGTAACTGATTTATCACTGTTTCTGCATTTTCTGTGTGTTTCTATCAAAAAAAAACAAAAAAACAAAAAATTAATCCTTGTTTTCCCGCCTCTCCTCGACTAGTTTAGACCAGTTTACAGGCACTGCTGTATTCTGGGCTGTGGTGTAGTTCCTGTGTTGTCCATTACCTTACTTGGATAGAAGGAAGTTTCTTTGCTCACCAGTGGGAGTGGGTAGCCTTGAGCAGCCTACCTGTCCCTGTAGGAAGTGACCTCAGCACAAGAGCTGTAGTAATTGGTTGTTTGGGACCATTTCTAGCTCTTTTGTAGCTCCCTGTTTAAAATCCACCTCTGGGCGTTTTTTTCTGGCTATACTGCTCAGACAAGCTCCTTGTGGTCCTGCAGAGAGGTCCTAGCTACAGAGAACTCAGAAAAGCGACTACTTTCTTATAACATCAACAGTCAGATTTCAATATCGGGAAGCAACCAGTACTACCGTGAAAATCTGGTTGCAAAAATAAGTAAGTACCATTAAGATAAAGTCAGGGAGTGAGGCAGTTCTAGCCAGTATAGTTAATTTAATGTGACACAATGGTGTGATTTGAATGTCACATTGGCAACACATTTGTCTGCTTTATTGTAGCATTGCTCAAGGACAGTGGTCCGTGTTGACTGAAGATTAATGATTATGGAGCTGCATAAAGGCCTTGCCTTACTTGGATAGAAGGAAGTTTCTTTGCTCACCAGTGGGAGTGGGGAGCCTTAAGCAGTCTATCTGTCCCTGAAGGAGTGACCTCAGCACAAGAGCTTGTAGTAATTGGTTGTTTTGGACCATTTCCAGCTCTTTTGAAGTTACCTGTTTAAAATCCGCTTCTGAGCGTTTTTTCTGGCTATACTACTCAGAAACAGCTCCTCGTGGTCCTGCAGAGTGGTCCTAGCAACAGAGAACTGAGAAAAGCGACTACTTTCCTGATTTAAGTATTTTTTGCTGTTTTTTACCTAAAATACCTTCTCTTGCTTACTTTGAACAAGCTTAAACTGTTTTTTAGCTGTTTGTTGCATTATATATTATCTGCACTTAAAGTTACATTTGGTCGAAAATTGGTCGAAAGTTTGTTTATTTGTTTGTTTGTTTGTTAAATTTAACTGTTGAGGCTGCCCACTAAAGTGTGCTAGCCTGTGTAACTGATTTATTACTGTTTCCTGCATTTCTGTGTACTTTCTATCACAAAAACAAAAAAACAAAAGAAATATCCTTGTTTTCCCGCCTCTCCTCGACTAGTTTAGACCAATATACAGGCTTTGCTGTATTCTGGGCTGTGGTGTAGTTCCTGTGTTGTCCATTGCCTTACTTGGATAGAAGGAAGTTTCTTTGCTCACCAGTGGGAGTGGGAGCCTTGAGCAGCCTATCTGTCCCTGAAGGAGTGACCTCAGCACAAGATCTTGTAGTAATTGGTTGTTTTGGACCATTTCCAGCTCTTTTGAAGTTCCCTGTTTAAAATCCGCATTTGCGTGGCTTTGCGTGATTGTGCGCGGTTAAACTTTTTCTGGCTCCGCCAAGTCTGCTCTTCAAATTTTCCCTTAGGTAAGCTCTACTCTTAGAATTATCAGTCTACTCGCTATATTATAAGCCTAGCACTTGTTCTCAAAACCTCTCTTCTAAGTAAGCACTCTCAAACTAAAGTAAGCACTACATCCACCTACCACCCCTGTGAATACTCACTTCCCTTAAAGGCACAGCACTCCCTTATACAATTCTAGCATGTTGAGTGGTGGATCACTTGCATCCTCTCCGGTTCAGCTGGTTAATCTGGGAATCTTGAGACAATGCTACAATTGTCTCATGTACACAGACAACCCTCTCCTCCTCCCAACAAACACAAATACATGTGAGAGATGCAACTATATAGCCAAACTGGAGGCTGAACTCTCTCAACTCAGGACTGGTAAGACCAGACAGGAGGAGAAGAAAACCACACACACAGCAGACCCAGTCCCACATAGACCTACCACAATTGCAAACCAAACACATAATAACACAAAGACATACTCGGAGGCTCTAATAAAAAACTTACCAAAACAACAGAGGCTCCCAAAGCAGACACACAAAAATCCACCACCTCAAAACATAACACATGAAACACATACTTCAATAAAGCAGTGTGTCAAACAATCACAGCCCTTAAGGCCAAACACCATGCCTGATACACTAGTAATTGGTGACTCTATAGTCAGACACACTGACGTTCCACTTACCAGGCTGAACAAGGAGAGGGTAACGGTGAGCTGCCTGTCGGGAGCTAGGATCCACCACATAACACATGCACTCAGGTCTCTCCAAAGCAAGTACAAATATGACTCCATCATTGTCCATGCCGGTGTGAATGACCTGAGACGTACCTCCCTGGACTACATGAAAAGAGACATAGAGGAGCTCTCTGATTATGTATCCCAGGCTAGTATGACCCTGACCCTGAGCAGCATCTTGCCCTCACCAAGAATGATGCCACAATACAAGGACAAGATGATCAGCTTTAATAATTGGCTCAATTACTGGTGTCATACTAGGGGTATCCAATGTCTGTCTGCTTGGGATGACATGCTGGACAAGCCATGCTGCTTTGCAAGGGATGGCTTGCATCTGTCACCACTGGGCTTCCGGACATTGGCTAAGGCTCTTGCCACCCCCATAGTGCCTTTTTTAGGCAAGACTCAAAAGACAAACCCACCTCCTTAGAAAACAAAAATGGGAAAAAACTAAGGGTAATGCTGCTCAATGCCAGAAGTCTAAATCTCAAGATGCAGGCTCTCGACGCACTCCTCAGTATGGAGAACATCGATGTCTGTGCAGTAACTGAAACCTGGTTCAAGGCTCCTGAGAGCACCCCAGCTCTACCAGGCTATACCTCGTATCATGCATTTCGGCCCCAGAACTCAGGCCGAACCACAAAGGGAGGGGGAGTGTCCATATTCATCAAGGACACCCACACCTCCAAGTTAGTGGCAACACATGAAGAATTGGAGACCATCCAGGTGCTACTAACCGTAGGCAAAACTGCTATACAACTGGTAGCATGTTACAGACCACCCTCCCATTTTCAGGAACCCCATTCAGCCTTCCTGAAGACATTGGAGGATATGAATGTCTCACCAAATACCATCATATTGGGAGACTTCAACTACCCTAACATAGACTGGGTGCATTATTCTAGCCCTAACACCCTAGCCCAAAGGTTCCTGGAATTCATTAACTCAAATGCAATGGAACAGCTAGTCACCTCTCCCACAAGGGGAGAAAATATACTAGACCTGATCATCACAAAAATGGGGACAAAATGCTCCACACCGGAAGTATACCCCTCACTAGTGAGATCTGACCACAAACTAATTACCCTGGATATTCATATCCCACCTCCACCCCCAGCACAAAAGACTATAGTGAGAAACTTCTCAAAAGCCGACTTTACACTTCTCAAGACTGAGATGGTATCCTTTAAGCCCCCTGGGCCAGAGGAAATCACATCCCACAATGCTGAATCCTTCACAAATGCCTTCTACGGACACCTCCAAGAATGCATGGATCATGCAATCCCAAATAAAATCAAGACCCTCTCCACCAAGGGCAGGCGTCCTGTCTGGTGGACCCCAGCCATAAACAAACTGTATAACAAAAGAAGGAAGCTACTGCAAGACAGAGCAAAATCCCATAAAGGGAAGGCATCTCTGACCAGCACTAGAAAAAAACTACGTTCACTCATAAAAACATCCAAGGCCAACTTTGAGAGAAAAATCGCTAAGGACACTAAAGATAACCATAAGGCCTTCTTCAGCTATGTTAGAAACCTGGGGGGAAACCCTCAGATATGCTCAGAGTTAGTTCATAACGACAAAAAATACACTGAACCCACAGATATTGCCAACATACTGGCAGACAGGTTCAGTGCAAACTTCTCCCCTCCCCCACCCCCAAAAGAAGAAATATTTATCCTAGCTGAATGTAACCTCCCTGTCATCTCAGATGTCCAGGTGAGAGCCGCTCTCAGAAAAGCTAAAAACACAACGTCTATGGGACCTGACGGTATCCCGGGTTGTGTGCTACGTAATCTCCAAGAGGAGCTAAACCCGCACATAAGAATGCTGTTTAACCTTAGCCTTACTACAGGATATGTACCTGAACACTGGCGTACAGCAACAGTGGTCCCACTCCACAAAGGAAGCTCCTCTACAGACCCTGGAAACTACCGCCCCATAAGCTTAACCAGCCTGGTCTCCAAAGCTATGGAAAGAATCATTATGGAGCTCATAAACAGAGACATCGGGGACCTACAGACACTTGATCCTACTCAGTTCGGCTTTGTAAAGGGCAGATCCTGCCTTTTGAACCTGGTTGACTTTTTTTAAACAGTCACTAGAGCCATTGATGAGGGCAAAGCAGTCCATACAGCCTACCTGGACTTGGCTAAAGCCTTCGACAAAATACCCCACTCAGGCATCATAGACAAGCTCAACAGCTTAAATGTAAACCCATAAGTCACAAGATGGGTTGCAAACTGGCTAAAGGACAGAACCCATAAAGTCAAAATCGCTGGAGCTATGTCAGACTCAAAACCAGTCACCAGTGGTGGTCCCACAGGGCTCTGTCCTGGGACCCCTCTTGTTCGGCATTTATTTCCCAGATGTGAAAGAAAACACGGGAGGGTTGTGGCTGACAAAGTTCGCAGATGACTGCAAACTAGGCACCATAGTCAAAACACCAGCTGACACATGCATCCTACAGAAAGGCATTAATGAGATGGACAACTGGTTCCGAAGTCATGGCCTTAAACTAAATGCCAAAAAATGTATAGTCATCCCCTTTGGGAAAAATAAAGTACCCACAAATTATCACATAGGCAGTAACCCATTGAGTACGGAAAAAGTAATCAGAGACCTGGGGACCCAAGTTGACAGTGACCTCTCATTCGACACCCACATTGTCAAAGTGGTTAGAAAGACCTTCTACCTTGCCCACCTTATCATGAAGGGATTCACATCCAGATCAAAGGAGGTCATTGTGCCCCTATACTCCTCCCTTATCAGGCCCATGATTTAGTACAATGCCCCATTTGGTATGTACCTCACCCGGCACCTGCAGCAGCTGGAGAGACCCCAAAAGTACCTCACCAAGAGGATCAAGGGCCTCCAACATATGTCATATGCTGCCAGACTAAAGAAACTCCAGCTCTATTCAGTAGCATACCGCCTACTCAGAGGTGATCTATGCCTGACGTACAAGGCCATGTCCAATCAGGAATTGATGGACATGCTCCATCTCAAAAAATCCAAATCCATCAGAACCACGAGAGCTAAAGATCTAAACCTCAGCACAAATATGAATAGGACATGCTGGAGGGACAGATTCATAACCCAGAGGCTTCCCACACTCAGGAACAGGATCCCAGTTCATGTTAGGCAGAGCCCCTCACTGACCCTCTTCAAGAGAAATCTTGACGAGTGGATGGGAGATCGTAGGTTTACCCCGGGGGTCATCTCTGTGTCACTACTAGACAGAGGCACAGTAAACTAAATCTATACTTTTGTACTATTACATGGGGTGGCAAAAGCCACATACACTATGGCTAGGCTTGTAAATGCCCTAGGGCAGATAGCCTAGTACTAAACTATGAAACTATGAATGTGGAAGCAACATATTTTCTGGCATTGACGGTTATGGCATTATCCTATACAGGTGCATAATTTAGATGATTTTCTATTACATCTTTTATATGGTAGTTAAATTTCATATTATTAATTATTACACTAATAGCTTAGTGTGGGTTATTCATTCAATTTTTATGTTGTCTCTGGAGATTAGAGTGAAAAGGAAATTATTGCTAGAGAGTTGTTTTGAAAATTCATAGGATGAGCTTGGATTTTTATCAGGTTTAAATGAAGGTGTTAAAAAATCTTGGGTTAGTTGTTACAATGTATCCATTTTCATAGCAGTACCAATCAGCATGGTGTTGCCTGCATATTGAGTGATTTTGGCATGTTTGCTTGCTGACATGAGGTCATTAACAGATATCGTGAATACAAGAGGGCCTAGAATAGAGCCCCTGGGGATGCTCTCTATTATGAGAAGGAAAGGGGAGATGTTATTCTGTCATTTAACATGTTGCTGTCTGCAAGACAGATAGCTACCAAACCAAATGATTGTGTGGGTGTATCTAGGTCTGAGGAGGACAATTTTTGTAACAGGTTTGTGTGTGTGTGTGTGTGTGTGTGTGTGTGTGTGTGTGTGTGTGTGTGTGTGTGTGTGTGTGTGTGTGTGTGTGTGTGTGTGTGTAATGGTGTCAATGACCTTTGATAGGTCAAGGATAGCTGCTAAACTAGGTTTCACTCATTTCTATTTTGATATATGGTGGTTTTGAAGTTAAGAAGGACCAGGATAGTGCTATGGTTAGGGCAGAAGTCATGATATGCTGCAAATTGTAGATTATTGTCTGAAATGAAGGAGAGTAGGTGTGCTTGGATTTATTGCTCAAGGACATTTGAGTGTGGTGATAGAATAACTATTGGTCTATACTCTTATTTTGGGATGGGTAGGGGATTTGGTATTAGATGGCTGTTTTTAAATATGTGAATGAAGGTTGAGGAGAATTATGGGGATATAGTGACATTGGAGTGGGTGGTATTTTGCGCCTGTGAACAACTACCTGGGACTGATAGTGAGTATTTGTGAAGCTGTAAATGATAATGAGGTTAGATGTGTTAGTAGTACTAGAGTAGGAATTAAGATTTAGTGGGAAAGGAGCATGAATAGGTGAGATGATATGAAGAAAAGGAAGAAGTATTGCTTAGAAAAACTGGAGCACAAGTGGTAAAATTGATATAGCAGGAAAGGTATAGAGGAGAGTTTCATATATATAAAAAATGGGGAAATTATTATGGGAATTAGGGGATTAAAGAAAGGAAGGGTAGTGAATAGAAAAGGAGAGAGTGATTTATTCTGTGTGGATGTATTAAGACTGAGGGTAAAGGGGTTTAAGCAGTATTGAGAGAGGAAGGCTGAGATATATTATAAAGGAAGATATGAGAGACATTAAGAATCATTGTCAGTGTCATGTTTTCCTATTGAATTGTTAAATATTGGCATATTGTAGTGTTAGGCCATTCTAATAGGCCCCTCTCTTTGTTACAGTTGGAGAGTCTTTGCTCAGAAGCTATATTATGTAGCATATGACAGTAAAGAACAGAGACAAATTCAGCACTAGGCAACCTAGGCAGTTGACTAGGACCTGTGTTGGCAGGGGGGGGGGGGCTGATGGCTTGGGAGGCTGATAAAAAATAAAATCACCTGTAAATAAAACAAGTCCAAAGACTCAGTCATTGTACATGCTGGTGTGAATGACCTGAGACGTACCTCCCTGGACTACATGAAAAGAGACATAGAGGAGTTCTCTGATCATGTAGCCCAGGCTGGTATGACCCTGACCTTGAGCAGCATCTTACCCTCACCTAGAATGATGCCACAGTACAAAGACAAAATGATCGATTTTAACAATTGGCTAAAATTTTGGTGTCATTCAAAGGGGATCCAGTGTCTGTCAGCCTGGGATGACATGCTCGACAAGCCACGTTGCTTCGCTAGGGACGGCTTGCACCTGTCACCACTGGGCTTTTGGATATTGGCAAAGGCTCTTGCCACCCCCATAGTGCCTTTTTTAGGCAAGGCTCAAAAGTCAAACCCACCCCCATAGACAGCACAAGGAACAGGAAACTAAGGGTAATGCTGCTAAACGCCAGAAGTCTTAACCTCAAGATGCATGCACTCTAAGCTCTCCGCAGTATGGAGAACATCGATATCTGTGCAGTGACAGAAACCTGGTTCAAGGCTCCAGAGAGCACCCCAGCACTACCAGGCTATACCTCATATCATGCTTTCCGGCCCCCAAACCCGGACCGAACCACAAAAGGAGGGGGAGTTTCCATATTTATCAAGGATATCCACACCTCCAGGTTAGTGCATTGCACGAAGTATCGGAGACCATCCATGTGCAACTAATAGTGGGCAAGACTGCTTTTCAGTTTATAGCATCCTACATACCACCCTCTCAAAGTCAGGAATCCCACTCGGCTTTCCTGAAAACATTGGAGAACATGAAGATCTCTCCGAACACCATTATATTGGGCTACTTCAACTACCCAAACATTGACTGGGAGCACTACTCAAGCCCCAGCACCTTAGCCCAAAGGTTCCTGGAAATTATAAACTCAAATGCTATGGAACAACTAGTCACCACTCCCACAAGAGGGGACAACATACTAGACCTGATCATTACCAACATGGGGACTCTATGCTCTACACCAGAAGTATATCCCTCATTGGTAAGATCAGACCATAAATTAATTTCACTGGATGTCCACATCCTGACCCCAACCCCAGCCCAGAAAACCACAGTGAAAAACTTCTCAAAAGCGAACTTCTCACTTCTCAAAACCGAAGTGGAATCCTTCAAGGCCCCAGGGCCAGTGGAAACTACGGCCCAAACTGCAGAATCCTATATAAACGCATTCTACGGACATCTCCAGGAATGCATGGATCATGCTATCCCAAACAAAACCAAGACCCAATCATCCAAAGGCAGGCGTCCAGTCTGGTGGACCCCTGCCATAAATAAACTGTACAACAGAAGGAGGAAGCTACTACATGATAGAGCAAAATCCCTAATAGGGAAGGCATCTCTGATCAGTACTAGCAAAAATTACGATCCCTCATAAAATCCTCCAAGGCCAGCTTCGAGAGAAAAATTGCACAGGACACCAAAGACAATCATAAGGCTTTTTTCAGTTATGTTAGAAACCTGGGATGCAACTCCCAGACTTGTTCTGAGTTGATTCTAAATGACAAAAAATACACTGAACCCACAGACATCGCCAATATCCTGGCAGACAGGTTCAGTGCAAACTTCTCCACCCCACCCCCCCCCAAAAGAGCAAGTATCTATCCCGGCAGAGAGAGGGCTGCCTCCCAAACATCTCAGATGCTCAGGTGAAGGCTGCCCTCTCCAAAGCAAAAAACACTGCTTCCATGGGACCAGATGGCATCCCAGGTTGCGTCCTACATGAACTCCAAGAGGAACTAATCCCTCAAATAAAACAGCTATATAATCTCAGCCTCACTACAGGATATGTGCCCACAGAATGGTGTACAGCAACAGTGGTCCCACTCCACAAAGGTGGAGCCTCTACAGACCCTGGAAACTATTGCCCCATAAGCCTGACTAGCTTAGTCTGCAAGGCTATGGAGAGGATCATCATGGAGCTCATAAACAAAGACATTGGGGACCTACAGACACTAGATCCTACCCAGTTCGGCTTTGTCAAGGGCAGATCCTGCCTTTTGAACCTGGTTGACTTCTTTGAAACAGTCACCAAAGCCATAGATGAAGGGAAGGTAGTCCACACAGCCTATCTGGACCTTGCAAAGGCATTTGACACAATACCCCACTCGGGCATCATAGATAAGCTATCCAGCTTAAATATAAACCCCTATGTCACAAGATGGGTCGCAAACTGGCTCAAAGACAGAACCCACAGAGTGAGAGTTGCTGGAGCCATGTCAGACTTGAAACCGGCCACAAGTGGCATCCCACAGGGTTCTGTCCTGGGACCACTCTTGTTCGGTATATACTTTTCCGAGGTACAGGCAAACGTGAGAGGACTATGGCTCACCAAGTTTGCAGACGACTGCAAACTGGGCGCCATAATCAACTCTCCAGCTGACACAAACATCCTTCAAAAAGGTCTCACAGAGACAGATAACTGGTGCCAGCGCCATGGTTTAAAGTTAAATGCCAAAAAATGTATAGTCATACCCTTTGGCAAAAACAATGTGCCCACAAATTACCACATATGTGGAAACCCATTAAGTACAGAGAAAGTTATTAGGGACCTGGGGACCCAAGTTGATAGCAATCTCTCCTTTGAAAACCACATTGCCAAAGTGGTTAGAAAGACCTTCTACATAGCCCACCTCATCACGAAGGGTTTCACATCTAGATCAAGAGAGGTAATCGTGCCCCTTTATTCATCCCTCATCAGGCCCATCATAGAATACAATGCCCCTTTTGGAATGTACCTTACCTGACACCTGCAGCAATTAGAAAGACCCCAAAAGTATCTCACCAAGAGGATCAAGGGTCTCAAACAGATGCCATATGCTGCTCAGTTAAAAAAACTCCAGCTCTACTCAGTTGCATACCGCCTACTTCGAGGCGATCTATGCCTGACATACAAAGCTATGTCAAATCCAGAATTAATGGACATGCTCCACCTCAGTAAATCTAAATCCCTTAGAGCCACATGCTCGAGGGACTTGAACCTCAGCACAGAAATAAATAGAACTTGCTGGAGGGACAGGTTCATAACCCAGAGGCTCCCTTCACTCTGGAATAGAATTCCAGTTCATGTGAGGCAGAGTACCTCACTGAATCTCTTCAAGAAAAATCTCGATAGGTGGATGGGGGATCGTAGGTTTGTCCCAGGGATTACTCCCGTGTCACTATTAGACAGAGGAACAGTAAACTAAACCTTAAAAAGGGCACAGTATACTCAAATCAAGGGGTGGCGTAAGCCATACAGAATCGGGCTAGGTTTATAATTGCCCCAGGGCAGATAGCCTAGTATGAACCTATGAACCTATGAACCTATAAGACTTCTGTAAGAACACAGGAAGGCTTTATTACCTCACAGGAGAAGAACAGCAAGTTCCAGAAATCTTAGTGTTAGGATAGTGCCTTAAAGTTAATTGCAGAAGATTTGATTTAACAGCCACCGCTGTGGACATCACTATGTGAGATTTGATTTGACTTAATAGTCAAAGCTAAGGACATCAGAGCAGCAAGCAAAGGGACTTTATCCAGCACATGGAGCAGAGAAAGAGTGTGTGTGTACAGTATGTGTGTGTGTGTGCGTGCGTGCGTGTGTGCGTGCGTGTGTGTGTGTGTGTGTGTGTGTGTGTGTGTGTGTGTGTGTGTGTGTGTGTGTGTGTGTGTGTAGTTGTCTAGTTAAGTAACTTTCCTTAGAGTCAAACCCTGAGCCTTGATTATTGGCCAGTAAGTGCCTTAAACCTCAATATCTGCCAGGTCTCCTTTAATTTATTTATTTATTTTAGTTTTTGTAAATCCCTGAGAATTAAGTCCATTAATGTCAATCACAGAATTTTGTAAATGTGTTGTTCAGTGTTAGTGGTACAACAGGTAGCATACTTGTGTTTGATGCAGAAAGTTGTGGGTTTTCTTCCCACACCAGGCGGATTGATTGCTGACACCATTGTGCAGCATATGGAGGAGGAGTAGTGTTGCACTCATGAGTGTATCCTCCTTTGGATGACATGCCTAGTAAGTATGAACCTGTTGTCTGTTTGCCAACCATTCACTACCCCATGTCACCAGCACACATTTTTCTTTTAAACTAATATAGACAATTTTATTTTTCAAGGGCAGCAGGTACTAAATTTGTAGATGAAGCACTGAAAGCAAAGTTGTGTGCCAGAAGCAACCTCTTCGTTAGTTACACATCTCTTTAATATGCAATTATTCAGGTGACTTTTACTTCTGCAAAGATTGTGCATATTGTCTGATATTGGTGGATTATAATGACAGCAGTTTTATGACTGAAATGTTCTGAAACGGGTAGCCTTGCCATTATTAGTTTTTATACTTTGTTTCACTGCTTACTGTAAAATGTTCAAAACTACAAATTTAAAATGCACTTTAACAAGTGGTGCTGTATTAAACAATGAATATAATTTAATGCAGTCAGGAAGGTGAATCAAAGAAGGCATGCATTTACACGTGGTCCTAAAATGTGTGCAGGGGGCCCACGGTTTGAAAACAGCACAAAAGTTGCACTTAATCTGTCACTGGCCAGATGCATTTTCTGTGAATATGGGTTTCAAGGGAAGAGAAGTTTACTGTTCTCTGTGCTAAGTCTCTTTTCATTATGAGAGTGTTTTTTTGTCCAGCAAATGTGTATCAGTGTTTGTGCTCTAACATGTAAATAAAAGTGTTAAATTAAATCCCGACATCAGTAATCACCGTAGAAGCAAAGAAGAAAATAGTAAGTGCACTGATGGGTTTCAACAGCGTTTATAGTAACTAGGGAAACTAGCCAAGTAATGGGGCACTGTAATGGCTGTGGGGGGATAAGGGCTGCTGTATGTGTAGGGGACCCCAATCCATTACCCTGCCTAGGCCCCCATTTGACGATGATCCAGCTCTGGTCAAGAGTTATTATTGTATCCCTTTGTTACCACTAGCCATTTCATAGGTTCATTGGTTCATAAGTTGGTACTAGGCTATCGGCCCTAGGGCCTATACAAGCCTAGCCATAAACAATTCCCTGGCTATTTCTTCCCACACTATTTACTTCCCTAGACCCCTGTCTAGCAGGGCAACTGACATGATCCCTGGGGTGAATTTCCTTTCTCCCATCCAATCATCAAGGTTCCTTTTGAAGAGGGCCAAAGAGGCACTCTGCTTGACATGTATGGGCAATCTATTCCAGAGTCTGGGGAGTGTCTGGGTCAGGAACCTATCCCTCCAGCATGTTTTGTTCATTGTGATGACAAGGTTTAGATCCCAGGAACACGTGTCTCTGAGGGATTGGGATTTCTTTAAGAGTAGCATGTCCAACAGCTCTGGGTTTGACATGGCCTTGTATGTTAAGCAGAGATTGCCTCTGAGTAGACGATATGCAACAGAGTATAGCTGGAGTTTTTAAGGCGGTCAGCGTAGGGCATCTGCTTTAGGCCTGTGATTCTTTTAGTGATGGATTTCTGCGGCCTTTCCAGTTGTTGCAGATGTCTTGAGAGGTACATACCAAACGGGGCGTTGTATTCTATAATGGGTCTAATGAGGGATGAGTACAGTGGGACAATGATCTCCTTTTTTCTGGATGAAAAGCCCTTAGTGATGAGGTGTGCCACATAGAAGGATCTCCTGAATGTTGTGGTGATGTGGTGATCGAAGGTGAGACCACTGTCCACCTGTGTCCCTAAGTCTCTTATCACACTTTCGGTGTTTAGTGTACTGCCACCTATGTGGTAATTCATGGGTACATGTTTTTTTCCCAAAGGGGATAACTATACATTTCTTGGCATTGAGCTTGTGCCCATGGCTCTGGCACCAAACATCTGTTTCTGTAAGGCCCTTTTGTAGAGTATCCACATCATTTGGGGATTCAATAATGGCTCCCAGTTTGCAGTCATCTGCAAACTTTGTTAGCCAGAGTCCCTTAGTGTTGGACTGAACTTCAGAGAAGTAGATGCCAAACAAGAGCGGTCTCAGGACTGAACCCTGAGGTACTCCACTTGACACTTGTCTGGAGCTGGATTTGGAGTCGGCTACTTTTACAGTGTGGATTCTATCAGTAAGCCAGTTGGCAACCCATTGGGTGACGTAGGGATTAATGCCCAGCTTAGTAAGTTTATCTATGATTCCAGAGTGGGGGATGGTGTCAAAGGCCTTGGCAAGGTCTAGATAGGCTGTGTGGGCCACCTTACCCTTGTCCATCGCTCTGGAGATTGATTCGAATAAGTCAATCAGGTTCAGGAGACAAGATCGGCCCTTCATGAACCCAAACAGGGTGGGGTCCAGTGTTTGAAGGTTGCCATTGTCTTTGTTTATATGTTCCATGATAATATGTTCCATGGCCTTGCAGATAAGGCTCATTAGACTGATGGGATGGTAGTTTCTGGGATCCAAGGTGGATCCCCCCTTGTGGAGTGGGATAACTGGAGCTGTGCGCCACTCAGTGGGCATGAAACCTGAGGTGAGGCTATGATTAAACATGACACTTAGGTGAGGTGCCAGTTCATATTGTACTTCATGTAGTATACAGCCTGGGATGTCATCTGATCCCATGGATGCTGTATTCTTAACTTTGGAGAGTGCATTTTTTACCTGTGTGGCCATTATTACCAAAATTTGGCAATCTTCCGGTATTGAGATGGGTGATTTAGGGGGTGAGATGGGGTTGAAGTTGGCACTGAATCGATCTGCCAGGATATTGGCAATAGCCTTGGGATCAGTATATTTAATGCCATTCTGTTTTAGCTCAGAGCAGATCTGAGCATTGCCATTTAGATACTTGACATAGTTATAGAATGCCTTGTGGTTGTCTTTGGAATCTTTGGCAATTTTATTTTCGTAACTAGCTTTTGGAGGATTTTATGAGGGATCTCAGTTTCTTACTGAGGCTGGCAAGGGAGTTTTTGCATCCTGGGATTTTCCTCTTTTCTGCAACAGTTTCTTCCTTTTGTTGTAAAGTTTGTTTATGGCAGGGGACCACCAGATTGGCTTCCTTTTTTTGGATGAGAGCATCTTGGTTCTATTTGGGATGGCACAATTCATGCATGAGTTGATGTACTCATACAGTGCCTTAGTGTAGGATTCAGCAACTGAACTTTCAGTTCCCATCTGCATGGGTGTCATGAAGTTTGTCACTTATGACTTGAGTAGCGTGAAGTTGGCTTTGGAGAAATTTTTTATGGAGGTTTCCTTACCTGGGGTGGGGGGTGGGATGTGGATGTTAAGGGTGATTAGCTTATGGTCAGACCTGAATAATGAGAGGGTGACCATAGGTGTGGAGCATCGATTTCCCATGTTGGTAATGACCAGGTCTAGGATATTGGAGCCCCTGGTGGGACTATGGATTAGTTGATCCAGGGTGTTGGAATTTATGAATTCGAAGAACTGTTGGGCAAAGGTGTTGGTACATGAGTAGTTTTCCCAGTTAATGGCAGGGTAGTTATAATCACCCAGTATTAGGGGTGTTTGGTTCTATCTTAATATTTTCCAGTATGTTTAGAAAGGTGTAGTGAGAATCTTGGGGTATGTTGGGGGATCTGTAGCAAGCTACAATTTGGATTGCAGTATTACCTAGTGTTAGTTGCACCTGGAGAATTTCAGATGCATTGTGTTGCGCAACTAGCCTGGTGGTGTGAATATCCTTGGTGAATATTGACACTCATCCACTTTTAGTGTTTCGGTCCTGGTTTGGTGGCCGAAAAGTGTGGTAAGAGTTGTAGCCTGGTATTGCAGGGGTGCTCTCTGGAGCCTTGAACCAGGTCTCAGTTACTGCACAGATATCGATGTTCTCCATTTTTAGGAGTGCCTCGAGAGAGTGCATTTTGAGGTTTAAACTTAGCATTGAGTAGCATGACCTTCAGATTTTGCATGCTTGTACCTGTTACGGTGTTGGTTTTGTCCTTTGAACTTTGCCCAAAAAAGTCACTATAGGGGTGGCAAGAGCCTTAGCCAGTAACCTGAATCCCAGGGGCGACAGATGCAGACCATCTCTGGCAAAGCATCGTGGTCTGTCGATCATGTCATCCCAGGCAGACAGATACTGGATCCCCTTTGAATGACACTAGAAGCTTAGCCAATTGTTGAAGTCAATCATTTTGTCCTTATATTGTGGTATCATTCTGGGCGAAGGCAGGATGCTACTTAGGGCCTGGGTCATACCTGCCTGGGCCACATGATCTGAGAGCTCTTCCATATCTCTTTTCATGTAGTCCAGGGAGGTACGTCTCAAGTCATTCACTCCAACATGGACAATGACAGAGTCATATTTGTACTTGTTGTGGAATGACTTGAGTGCATGCGTTATGTGGTGGATCCTGGCACCCGACAGGCAGTTGACTGCAATTTTCTCCTTGTTCAACCTGGCGAGTGGGACATCGGTGTGCCGGACTATAGAGTCACCTATAACTAAAGTGTTAGGTACGTTGTCTTGCCTTAGGGGCTGTTGCTGGGTAGCACACTGGTGTTGTGAGCTATGTGACACTTTGGTTGTGATTCGTGTTTGTTTGCGTTTCAGCTTCAGAGGTCCTTGTTGCTTGGGCAGGTTACAGTTAAGGGCCTCTGCATATGTGAATTTAGTGTTGCTATATGTGGGTTTTGGCGGTGTGGGTTTGAAGGGCTATGTGTTGCTTGAGGTGTAGTGTGGGTGTTAACCTTCTCCTCTTGACTGTCTAGCACAATCTTGGGTGGAGAGAGCTTTGCTTCCATTTTGGCTATGTAAGTGCATCTCTCACAGGTTGCAGTGTTGGGTGGTAGGAGGAGAGGGTTGTCTGTATACATGAGGCAATTGCTGCATTGCCCCAGTATGCCCAGATTCACCAGGTGGACAGAGAACGCACCGGAAGCTGACACTTGGACATGCCTGGTTTGGTGCTTTTTTTTTTTTTGTAAAGTACAGGAGCTGTTTTCCCTTACCTTAGCAAGGTACTTTGCAATTATAGGCTGTTTAGTGCCTACTATTAATTTATCCTTATTAACAAGGAGAATTGAGTGCTTGTATCAGTTTAAGGCTTCCTCGTGCTTTCCAGCAGGTATAAGATCAAGTGCTAGTCACAGGGATGCTTAAAGGTAAGATGAAAAAAAAAATGCACACTGCAGTGTGCACTAGAGAAGTTAGATGTGAAAGTAGGTAACTTAAGTTTTACCCATTTAAAAAGTTAAGGTTTAGTGGAGAGTTACTATTTTTAAAACAGCAAGATGGATTGAAAGAAGTGGTCACTTTTGTATTCTGGTAGTATGGAATACAGTAGGATGGCCAATAAATTTAAATAGTTGAATGGGAGGGATTTCAAAAATGATGATTTTGTGATTACTCACACAAGCCAGTGAAAGTAGAGAGGAAATGAGATATATGTAACAGAGATGTGTGGCTCATATGCAGAGTCCTAACAGCTACCTAAACTAAGATGGATCAACCTTACTACAGCATACTGCTTTCCTGCTGTTTATCTGCACCACCTTCCCTTTGCCTTCTGTGTCTCTTCTGTTGCTCAAGGTATTACTGCTCTTAGAGCAATTACAAAAACTTTGTTTAAGGGCACTGAAAAGCCCAGAAGTCCATCTGCTGATTTTGCAGATGTAATCTGTCTTTGCTGCACAAATCAACACCTACATTGCACAGAGCACTGCTAACAACTAGACTTCATTCACTAATTCCAAGTGTAGCTCACCCGACTCTCAGTCATCCCCTCCCCATTTTGGCCCTCCATTAGCTACTGCTGCATGTAGTTGTTGTGTCACTCATTTGTCTGGTGAAGCACATAAGAGCTATTCAAACCTGACCATACTACCTTTGGCATTGATCTGCTGATCATTTAAATAAGGGAACCCTCATTCTCCTTCTAGTGTTTAATTTGTGTGTACTGTTATGTGGGACTCCTTCAGACTATGTCCTTAAGTAATTGTTTATGCTCTTTTCGGGCTGGTTATTCACTGTGCATGTGCACCCTGATTGATCCCACTAGTGCATGAGGTATGAGTGTGGAACTGCATCCTTAGTAAAGTGCAAATTCATAATAGTACCAAGTTTCCTGCACGTATTGGCGACTTCACTTTCCCTACTTTCATTCACCAGCTGCTCTACCCCTGAGCAATTATTTACATTCCTCTCTCTACCTACAGGACTCCCACACATAATGCCTCTTTAAAATTAAGGCTAGAATTTTTTCTGTTATGGCTACTACTCTATCAATGTATAACTACTGCAATCTTTTAGTAAAAGCTACCCTATATAATTCCTCTGTTTAAAGCCACTTCTCTACCAGTATATTAGTATCTTTGTTTCCCATGACATAATAAATATGGTAGGATTGCCTCCTCTCTCAGCCTCTTCTTTCTCAGTATTCATCATTTTGCCTTAGTCTAAACACTTCTTTTTACAAGTATCATGAATATGTACAGAAAACAATAACTTTTTCAGTGAAGAGATCATTGCCATTCATATCACTATGTTTATATACCACAGTCCCACAATTCAAAGTTCCTCTCAGCAATCAAAACATTGTCAACATTCCAGTGCTGTATTTATATTTGTCATTGCCTGTATTTAGCATTACCTGGCTCATGCAACTTCACTTCAATTAACAAATTCAGCTATCAGGACAAAATAATTTTCTTTTTTATTTATTTTTGGCTTACTGGGTAAGTGAACTGGTCCCATGACCCATTTTAGCCACAACCTCGGTGGCTAAGCACAATTTTTTAGAATATGTTACAATGGAATATCCTTTTACCAGGAATATTGGATTACCACTGCAGACATGAAGGTATACATCGGTGCAGCTGGCTGGTCAGGGAAAGGAGACATACTACGAGGTCAGTGGTTTGCCAGTTGCTGCCCAGACTGTTGGAGCACAGCAATCTATAAAATGACATATTATAACATTTCTGCAGATAATGCTGATTTGGGCAGCTTTTGTAATATTGACAGATGATATTACTGGTACTAAGATAATATTTTATTTTGATAATCAATTAATTGTTGCTATACTGAGCAAATGATCAGTAATTCTTCTAGAGCCAGGCATTGTTGAGAACTTTAGTACTGTACAGCCTAAAGATTAGCATGTTTTATTCTGCATATTGCTCTCCTGAGCAGGTCATGAGATCACTGATATCTCTCATGTCCAGTTAGATCACTGTCTCTCCCTTTTCTAGTTAGGTCACTGAAATTCTCTTCCCCATCCAGTTATTTCACCGATACCTTCTCCCAAATCCTGTTGCACATGTTTTAAGCATCAGCCAAGCCTGTGTGTTTGATAAACACATGCAGGTGGTGTAATCAAGGATTCTCATGAACTTAGTAATAGCAAGACTTACAGTGCTGTATACAGACTATTCCAATCATTCCTGAAAACATTTTTATTCAAGATGCATCCCTGGTTATTAACTGAGTATTAAGATGCCTAGTTCATATGTGGAGACCAGTGGAAGCAGTGAGAACCAATAGAATTGACATGGCTACTCTGCATTTCATTTTCAGGCTAAATGGCTACCTGATTTCACCAAGTACTGGGTAAGGCAGTTAGACAAGGGATAGAAGAAATGCCAGGCACACAGAGCACACCAAAGATGGCTGCTGGGGGGGGGGGGGGGCATTTACTGTCTTTCTTATGAAGGGATTGCATGCAATCAGAGTATGCCATTCTGGCTGCTCTTATGATCTTATTATACCCAGGAGTGTTTCGGATCAGGAAGATGCTATGCAATACATTAAGAGGTCTTCACAAGACATTATCATGGGAAAACATATACATAACGAGCAATTAGTTAATTCTATGGCTGAGAGGATATAAGATAGATCAGAGCTTCAAAGGACAAGCTGTCTTTGGTACAAATCAAAACACTTTCATTTGCCCTGTTACACTGGCGGCTACACTGCATGAGTTGTACAATTCAGATAGAAACAGAAAAGCTGTTTTCAAACTTCCTTTGAAGCTGCTGTGACCACCCAGCACTGCCAACCAGTAATCAAGGAGTCTCAGTCCTTACCACTGGCAACAGTGGGGGAAGTTCACTGACAGGATAACAGGTACCCACACTGTATTTCTGGATGCAGCTCTCTGCATCAAGGGCAATCTCCATTAAGAGCAAAGAGACCACAGTCAGTCCAGGGTTGGTTTCTCCCTCTTCCTCCAGATCCCCAATAAGACTCCCCACTGGCAAAGCTATAGAGTTGAGATCTCAGCTGAGTGACCAAGCCAAGACCTCCAGCATATTCTCTGTCCAACCAGTGCTTTGTATCCCTGCCCAAGTAGTCAACACACACACTGTTTGAGGTTTGATTTACACACACATACACACACACACACACACACACACACACACACACACACACACACACACACACACACACACCTAGGAAAGGGTGGCACAGGTTTACTAGCTATGCCCACTATTGAGCAGACTCTAAGGTAGTTTTTATTGCCACCAGTCACTCATGCCAGCTACCTTTTTTTTTATTTAACATTTGTTGACTGGGAAAGTCCAGCTAGGTTCCACAGAGCCTGTTTTCAACAGAGGCCCAGGAAGAAATGCTCCAGATGCATGTCTTTGGAGTGTGGGAGGAAACCGGAGTACCAGGTGGAAACCCATGTGAACACAGGGAAAACATGCAAACTCCACACAGAAGGCACCCCAGCCGAGAATAGTACCGGAGAACCTCTTGCTGTGAGGCAACAAAGTTAACCGCTGCACCACTGCAGCCTCTTACCAAAAGGTTGTCCAATCTTACTGTGTAATAAATATGTAAGTACTTTAAAAACTTAAATATCTCTACACATATCAGATACAATGAAAGGTTTAAATATATTTAATAATAAAAGTACAAGGCAATACTAAATATATATTCACAATGATATCAGAGTTTAAACCACAGAAAATATTTAAAATAACATTGCAGTACAGGCTCACACAAATAAAGAAAAAACATCTAAACTAAGCTTTACTATATTCCTGACTGAATCTAAGAGAATTATACTGTTCCCTAGTAACTTACTTCATCAGAGCAAGGCAGATGATGTGGTGAGTGTACTTGTTGTCAGGTCAAAGACAGAATACAGAATACTCTGTCTCACTAAGATACTTCTCAAAATAATATCTAAAATATTACTGCTGCAATAACTTGCAGAATGACATAATTTCTGGTCACCTGAATTCTAGTTCTCATGCAAACCCCCATTGCTGAAGCTGGCAGTATTTAGCATTTATATGTAAAAATACATAGATAAGGGCATTTGCTCAGACCTTTGGCAGATGCTAGAAGCCATTAAACAATTATATTCTTTCATGCTTCCAGACTAGCAATTAGTTCACTCCAAAATGATACAGAAAACTTCCTAGTACAGACTTTGTGTCTCGAGCTGCTTTGAAAACTTGAGAGATAGCCTCTTTATGGCATAGCCTTTATGGTGTAGCCTACAAAGTGATATAATTTCAAATATTTCTCTAAAGTTTATTAGACTGAGGTTAACTATTTTAAATGGTATACCTTCATATGTGCTAAAGTACATTTCTGAATGTGCTTAAACGTGAACCGTATAGCCAAATTCCGTCACGACTTCCCTAAATGTAAAAATATCGAAACTCAACATTCCTGATCACTCCACCGCTGAAATGACTGCTACCATGGGTCAAAAAGGGGGTGAGGGTTTGTAATTTGGTGCTTCGGTTTTTGCAATTTTCGAATTTCACTGTTCACAGTTCATGGCAGCAGCATCGAAGAGGTGGCCGTCGAACTTATGAACATATACCTTTTTAAACACAGCACTTTTGCAAATATCTTTTCAACACAAACATCTGTACAGAACAGTTTGATATACACACATGGCATACATTTCTAATACATTTGCAACACAAGGATCTTGTATGAATCATCTTGATAGTCACAAAAGACATATAATTATTTACAAAATTCACGCTAGCTGTGCTGACAGTACCTCCTTTTGTCACAGCTGCCATTATAGTATGCTGAAAAAGACCCTGGCAAGCCAAGTGTTTGATCCATTCTGATATTCTGCTCACTTATTTTGGATTGGTTAAGTTTCAGATTTAGATGGGTCTTCCATAGACATGATGAACAGGTTGGCCAATGGTCAACTATGACCTGTCTGAGCTTCAGTCAAAAATTAAAATGGGGGATGTCAGGGGAATATACATAAAGGAGGGGTCTTGAAGGGCATGCTGCAGACCTCTAGAGAGCTTATAATGCTTTATTGTTAAAAATATTTGTATATTCTCTTTCATTCTACAGAAAGGTGTTTTTAATTTGCCACTCATTGTCCCTTCTACTAGTGCACCCATTGATTCTTCTACATGCCACCCACTGAGTGCATCCACCTCTGCGGCTGTTCATTCCACATTGCCGATGTCAGACCCAGCCCCACTAGTTCATTCAGCTTCTGTTACTGGCCTCACTACAGGGGTGCTTTCTGTTATGCCTTCTGTTCTGCCACAAGATGCTTCCTCTTCACCATTACCCCCTGCTGCAGCCATTGACAACTCTTCACAGGATTTGGCTATTAAATTTGCTGATGTGGCATTGCCTGATGCTGGTCTTTTGCTTGGAATCACTACTTCTGCTCTTTCTTCCTCACTTTCAGGAAATGTGGACTCCCTTACTGCTTCAGTGCTGCCTGAGGCTTCCCCCTTGCCCTCCCCTCCCCTGGAGATAGACAGTGTGGTGGAGAACGAGTGCCAGATGTTAGCATCTCCTATTTTACACTCTATGGACCTGACTTCAAGTGGTGACTTTGATCCTGTTGAGGGCACAGCAGCTATTCTTTTGTCGGAACTGGACGATATGGATGTAGGGCAGCGTACGACTGACCGTGGAAGGACTGTTTCTTCTCTTTTGGAGAAGCTTGAGGGGGGCGAGTATATGGGTATGCAGGCTTGGGAGAGGTCAAGGAAGAAGAAGAAGAAAAACAAAAAAACTAAAAAAGTGTTTGATACTTAATCACTTGACTTATTATTAGACTACTTCTGTTATCCATTTTGGTATCTGGCATTTGCTCAACCTGATGGCTTGATGTTTTTTCTTTTGTGATTTATGTGCTCACTCTTTTTTGTATAAAGTTTCTTCTTTATGCTTTCAATAAACACTGTGTAATACTCTTACATTGGACAGAGAGTCCTGGTGGTTGGCAGCTGGAGTTTGAGTCCATGATCTGGAAATAGCACTGGAAGATATGGAGAAGAATATCATGACCCCGTCTTCAGTGGGTCATGCACCAGCTGAGTGAAGAATTCTGTCAGCCACATGTTATAATTGCTCTTTATGGAGGGAATGATCCAGTCTGCATACCATGAAAGAACTGATTTACACTATGTTAAAAGATTTATCTAGAATTAAGGAAAGGTACACACAGGTTATAATTAGCTCTTGATTACAAACTATAGAAAGGTCAGGAAATGTATTAATCAGACAGTGTTTGCATGGGACAATGGGCTTCCTGGTCCTGGAGCACAGGGAATTTAATGACAAAGATTCTACATTGTGTAGAGAAGATGACATTTACTGCTCTGGTAAAGATCTATATCTGTTCAGTGCATATCAGGAATTCTTGTTGCATGATATAACATGCAGCAGAAGAAGGGGGTGGGGTTGAATATAAGCTCATTTTGCTATGGTGGATTTTTGAGTGTAGCTTAAATTTAGATTTGGTGTGAAGCAGGCAGTATGGTATCCCCTGAGACTATGGTAACACTTACTTCTGGAAATGGGGTGAGACATATAGCACAGCCTTTTGGGGGGTAAATTGGATGAAGCTGAGTTGGATGAACTATGTGGATGAAGAGGAGAAACTTCTTCTCTGTCACAGGTGTGAGTAGAAGAACACTACATTGACAAAGGTATACAGATGTATTGGTTGGCAGTGGGTGAGAGCATTAGGTCAGAGAAATTGGAAAGCAATCTAAAATCGGAGGAATAAAGGCTGTCAGGGTATGTGGGGGCTTCAGGCTTCTGGTCACATGGAGGGATTCATAGGCCTCTGGCTAGGTTTGAAGAGTGATTACTAAGCAGTCATCTTGGTCTGAATGGTTAAAGATTCTGAAGAACATTGGGGGGGGGGGCATTTACTGTCTTTCTTATGAAGGGATTGCATGCAATCAGAGTATGCCATTCCGGCTGCTCTTATGATCTTATTATACCCAGGAGTGTTTCGGATCAGGAAGATGCTATGCAATACATTAAGAGGTCTTCACAAGACATTATCATGGGAAAACATATACATAACGAGCAATTAGTTAATTCTATGGCTGAGAGGATATAAGATAGATCAGAGCTTCAAAGGACAAGCTGTCTTTGGTACAAATCAAAACACTTTCATTTGCCCTGTTACACTGGCGGCTACACTGCATGAGTTGTACAATTCAGATAGAAACAGAAAAGCTGTTTTCAAACTTCCTTTGAAGCTGCTGTGACCACCCAGCACTGCCAACCAGTAATCAAGGAGTCTCAGTCCTTACCACTGGCAACAGTGGGGGAAGTTCACTGACAGGATAACAGGTACCCACACTGTATTTCTGGATGCAGCTCTCTGCATCAAGGGCAATCTCCATTAAGAGCAAAGAGACCACAGTCAGTCCAGGGTTGGTTTCTCCCTCTTCCTCCAGATCCCCAATAAGACTCCCCACTGGCAAAGCTATAGAGTTGAGATCTCAGCTGAGTGACCAAGCCAAGACCTCCAGCATATTCTCTGTCCAACCAGTGCTTTGTATCCCTGCCCAAGTAGTCAACACACACACTGTTTGAGGTTTGATTTACACACACATACACACACACACACACACACACACACACACACACACACACACACACACACACACACACACACCTAGGAAAGGGTGGCACAGGTTTACTAGCTATGCCCACTATTGAGCAGACTCTAAGGTAGTTTTTATTGCCACCAGTCACTCATGCCAGCTACCTTTTTTTTTATTTAACATTTGTTGACTGGGAAAGTCCAGCTAGGTTCCACAGAGCCTGTTTTCAACAGAGGCCCAGGAAGAAATGCTCCAGATGCATGTCTTTGGAGTGTGGGAGGAAACCGGAGTACCAGGTGGAAACCCATGCGAACACAGGGAAAACATGCAAACTCCACACAGAAGGCACCCCAGCCGAGAATAGTACCGGAGAACCTCTTGCTGTGAGGCAACAAAGTTAACCGCTGCACCACTGCAGCCTCTTACCAAAAGGTTGTCCAATCTTACTGTGTAATAAATATGTAAGTACTTTAAAAACTTAAATATCTCTACACATATCAGACACAATGAAAGGTTTAAATATATTTAATAATAAATAATAAAAGAACAAGGCAATACTAAATATATATTCACAATGATATCAGAGTTTAAACCACAGAAAATATTTAAAATAACATTGCAGTACAGGCTCACACAAATAAAGAAAAAACATCTAAACTAAGCTTTACTATATTCCTGACTGAATCTAAGAGAATTATACTGTTCCCTAGTAACTTACTTCATCAGAGCAAGGCAGATGATGTGGTGAGTGTACTTGTTGTCAGGTCAAAGACAGAATACAGAATACTCTGTCTCACTAAGATACTTCTCAAAATAATATCTAAAATATTACTGCTGCAATAACTTGCAGAATGACATAATTTCTGGTCACCTGAATTCTAGTTCTCATGCAAACCCCCATTGCTGAAGCTGGCAGTATTTAGCATTTATATGTAAAATACATAGATAAGGGCATTTGCTCAGACCTTTGGCAGATGCTAGAAGCCATTAAACAATTATATTCTTTCATGCTTCCAGACTAGCAATTAGTTCACTCCAAAATGATACAGAAAACTTCCTAGTACAGACTTTGTGTCTCGAGCTGCTTTGAAAACTTGAGAGATAGCCTCTTTATGGCATAGCCTTTATGGTGTAGCCTACAAAGTGATATAATTTCAAATATTTCTCTAAAGTTTATTAGACTGAGGTTAACTATTTTAAATGGTATACCTTCATATGTGCTAAAGTACATTTCTGAATGTGCTTAAACGTGAACCGTATAGCCAAATTCCGTCACGCCGACTTCCCTAAATGTAAAAATATCGAAACTCAACATTCCTGATCACTCCACCGCTGAAATGACTGCTACCATGGGTCAAAAAGGGGGTGAGGGTTTGTAATTTGGTGCTTCGGTTTTTGCAATTTTCGAATTTCACTGTTCACAGTTCATGGCAGCAGCATCGAAGAGGTGGCCGTCGAACTTATGAACATATACCTTTTTAAACACAGCACTTTTGCAAATATCTTTTCAACACAAACATCTGTACAGAACAGTTTGATATACACACATGGCATACATTTCTAATACATTTGCAACACAAGGATCTTGTATGAATCATCTTGATAGTCACAAAAGACATATAATTATTTACAAAATTCACGCTAGCTGTGCTGACAGTACCTCCTTTTGTCACAGCTGCCATTATAGTATGCTGAAAAAGACCCTGGCAAGCCAAGTGTTTGATCCATTCTGATATTCTGCTCACTTATTTTGGATTGGTTAAGTTTCAGATTTAGATGGGTCTTCCATAGACATGATGAACAGGTTGGCCAATGGTCAACTATGACCTGTCTGAGCTTCAGTCAAAAATTAAAATGGGGGATGTCAGGGGAATATACATAAAGGAGGGGTCTTGAAGGGCATGCTGCAGACCTCTAGAGAGCTTATAATGCTTTATTGTTAAAAATATTTGTATATTCTCTTTCATTCTACAGAAAGGTGTTTGTAATTTGCCACTCATTGTCCCTTCTACTAGTGCACCCATTGATTCTTCTACATGCCACCCACTGAGTGCATCCACCTCTGCGGCTGTTCATTCCACATTGCCGATGTCAGACCCAGCCCCACTAGTTCATTCAGCTTCTGTTACTGGCCTCACTACAGGGGTGCTTTCTGTTATGCCTTCTGTTCTGCCACAAGATGCTTCCTCTTCACCATTACCCCCTGCTGCAGCCATTGACAACTCTTCACAGGATTTGGCTATTAAATTTGCTGATGTGGCATTGCCTAATGCTGGTCTTTTGCTTGGAATCACTACTTCTGCTCTTTCTTCCTCACTTTCAGGAAATGTGGACTCCCTTACTGCTTCAGTGCTGCCTGAGGCTTCCCCCTTGCCCTCCCCTCCCCTGGAGATAGACAGTGTGGTGGAGAACGAGTGCCAGATGTTAGCATCTCCTATTTTACACTCTATGGACCTGACTTCAAGTGGTGACTTTGATCCTGTTGAGGGCACAACAGCTATTCTTTTGTCGGAACTGGACGATATGGATGTAGGGCAGCGTACGACTGACCGTGGAAGGACTGTTTCTTCTCTTTTGGAGAAGCTTGAGGGGGGCGAGTATATGGGTATGCAGGCTTGGGAGAGGTCAAGGAAGAAGAAGAAGAAAAACAAAAAAACTAAAAAAGTGTTTGATACTTAATCACTTGACTTATTATTAGACTACTTCTGTTATCCATTTTGGTATCTGGCATTTGCTCAACCTGATGGCTTGATGTTTTTTCTTTTGTGATTTATGTGCTCACTCTTTTTTGTATAAAGTTTCTTCTTTATGCTTTCAATAAACACTGTGTAATACTCTTACATTGGACAGAGAGTCCTGGTGGTTGGCAGCTGGAGTTTGAGTCCATGATCTGGAAATAGCACTGGAAGATATGGAGAAGAATATCATGACCCGTCTTCAGTGGGTCATGCACCAGCTGAGTGAAGAATTCTGTCAGCCACATGTTATAATTGCTCTTTATGGAGGGAATGATCCAGTCTGCATACCATGAAAGAACTGATTTACACTATGTTAAAAGATTTATCTAGAATTAAGGAAAGGTACACACAGGTTATAATTAGCTCTTGATTACAAACTATAGAAAGGTCAGGAAATGTATTAATCAGACAGTGTTTGCATGGGACAATGGGCTTCCTGGTCCTGGAGCACAGGGAATTTAATGACAAAGATTCTACATTGTGTAGAGAAGATGACATTTACTGCTCTGGTAAAGATCTATATCTGTTCAGTGCATATCAGGAATTCTTGTTGCATGATATAACATGCAGCAGAAGAAGGGGGTGGGGTTGAATATAAGCTCATTTTGCTATGGTGGATTTTTGAGTGTAGCTTAAATTTAGATTTGGTGTGAAGCAGGCAGTATGGTATCCCCTGAGACTATGGTAACACTTACTTCTGGAAATGGGGTGAGACATATAGCACAGCCTTTTGGGGGGTAAATTGGATGAAGCTGAGTTGGATGAACTATGTGGATGAAGAGGAGAAACTTCTTCTCTGTCACAGGTGTGAGTAGAAGAACACTACATTGACAAAGGTATACAGATGTATTGGTTGGCAGTGGGTGAGAGCATTAGGTCAGAGAAATTGGAAAGCAATCTAAAATCGGAGGAATAAAGGCTGTCAGGGTATGTGGGGGCTTCAGGCTTCTGGTCACATGGAGGGATTCATAGGCCTCTGGCTAGGTTTGAAGAGTGATTACTAAGCAGTCATCTTGGTCTGAATGGTTAAAGATTCTGAAGAACATTGCTAATGATGACATTTAAATGAATGTTAATATTATTGATAAACTTGAAATAAAAGGATATACAGATCAGTAAAGATGGTAATAAAAAAGAAGGTGAACTAGATTTTTTTCTGCTGTGAAACAATGTAGTAAATGTATCAACAGTACTGAAGATAAAGCGAACTCAGAACTACCATACTATGAAATAACCTGTGAAAAAAGTGTACTAAGACTGTTCAAACATGTTTGAGGTCAATAATGATTGGCTGAAAAGACAGGAGGGTGTCTGTGGTCACCGAGAGGTTATGGGGAGTGAAGGCCCAAAAGAAACTGTGATGAGTAACACTTCGATCAGAAAATAGCAAGCATTTGTCAAGGACATACAAGACAGTCGCCACGAGTATGGGAAATAAAATTGCTTTTGTCATAAAGCAGTGTTTTCCA
The DNA here is from genome assembly GCF_019279795.1 of Protopterus annectens. NCBI lineage: Eukaryota > Metazoa > Chordata > Ceratodontiformes > Protopteridae > Protopterus > Protopterus annectens. Next base: position 1,058,145,421 of record NC_056728.1, on the reverse strand, counting down.
TTTTCTTTCCAATAAAATGATGACACATTTATTAGCTTCATTGCTGGAAAATAGTGGCAGGATATTCATGTTGCAGTATACAGCTGAAATATATGGCACTGATCAAAAAATGAATTCAATGGACTAAAATGTTTGCACTGCAATAGCATGAAAGGAGGGTAAGATAATTTATCAGCAGATAGTTTATTCTACAATTCTGGCTGGAACATCTACTGTGGGAATAAACATTTAAAGAGCATATTTGAAAGAAAATTGTTTCTACATTATAAAAAGAGTGATATACTTAGCAGATATGCTCTGTGTTGCTACAAGTGAAATATCAGAAAATGAATTTTAGGTTTGATTTGCTTTTGATTAGATGGAAAAAGTTCAACTATCCAAAAGCTCATACAAAAAAGCAATAGATTTTATACCCTAATCCAAATTGCTTTACAATATTCTACAGGCATATCTAGCACCGGGAAGTTATAAATACCAAGTCTGAAATGTAGAGTTAGCATACTAGCTAAATGCTGGGATATATTTCAGGGACAGTCCCAGGGATTAATTACTGCTATGTCCACACTGCAACCAAGCCAACACTATTTACATTCCAAGTTTGATGAGCAGCAATTCTAATCAAATATGCATGTGGCCAAGCCAGTGTGCACAATGAGATACTCTTGTCATGAGTGCAGGACAAGTCCAAAACTAGACTGTGGCAAACCCCCTCATGGCCACTTCAAAATACAAGCAGATGAGGTAAACAATGATGGTGCATGAGCACCCACTTGTGGTGGATGCAAGTGCACAAACACAGGTGTTTATTATTGATGCAATCTTCCACAACAAATGCATACACAGGGAAATGTGCAGTGCAAAGGTAATTAATACAAATGCTGAGAGTGCATTAAAGATTTCACTTTTTATAATCACATAATCCTCAGTGATGGTGTAATATCAAAGTGCAAACATAGTCTCAGAGTAAAACAATTGACTGAAAAGCAGACTGAAGAACTTACTATGACAAAACCACACTTTCAATCAATGTGAAGTGTAAACAGAAGAGGTGGGATATAATAAAGTAATGTGATTTAACAACCTTCACCAGACCTGACAATATCTGAAATGTTGCAGTGGACCTGTGCTATTTCTGACTATCATTAAAAAAAGGAATATATGTTACCCTGAGGGGAGTCAATCCAGCAATTTATCCACATGCCGGTATTATGAGTCAAAGGGAGCCACTGCAGAAGTCAGAGTACATGAGATCATAAAACACACACTGGGAAATGCTGAACATGTGTAGAGGGATTATTCAACAATGACACTCATCAAAGGAATCAAACCGAGGACTCTAATACTTTTATGTTTTGTTGCACAGCATTAGCATGGTAAATCCACTGCAGCAGTCAGGATGTACGGGTTAGAAAACACATATTTGGAAAATGCAGGAATGTGGTAATCTGCAAACAGTAAAGCTATAAAACTGAATACAACCCCTAGTGTATGTGAAATTCACAAACATTTGTAATCTAACATTAAAAAAAATCCATAATTACAATGCTCCATCAAAACAGTTAAAATAATGGCAGTAGCTGTACTTTATTACAAATTTGTCATGCATATTGATACCTATCTTATTTCTCCGATTATGTGTCATGGATTTTTCATCATGTATGCCATTGGGAGGCCATTTTCACCCACCCTACATAATGTAAACTATCACATTATAGGATTGTCTACTTCCAGAGATGTTTATCAGATGATAATACTAAAAGAGAAACACATATAAATGGAATTGAACCCATCCCTGTTTCAGTCATATACTCCTTGTGTATTAGCAAGGCATGCCATCGAAGCAGTGGCATTAGAGGACTGAAACACATGATACCATGACAACCAAAGGCCAAAGGATACCTATGTGGTTTCAAACACCTGCCTTTTTTCAAAGCTAGTCTACACTCCAGGGCATTAGCAGGGTAAGCCACAGAAGAACGTACACCAGAAGTGCCTGAATATACACATTTCATAGAAATGTTAGAACAGTGTTGTAGAGTGAGAGATGAACAGCAGTTAGCAACATACCAAACAGCAGGGAAAGGGATTAAAACCCTACACTATGGCTTCAAAGTACTGCTTGAGTACACCAAGACATAGAATTTATAATACACTTCTCGTTTTAATGTCTGTTATAATTGAATGGTACATGATAATTAATATTGTCAGACTGCTACAAATTAGACATTATTAGAATGGAACCCCTGCCTGCCTAAATGATATTCTGCACACTGGCACATTATCAAGTGATGCCACAGAGACAGTCATGATAAAGTTGTATATAAACAAACATGCAAAGGGTATGTTAGAATACTGGGGAAGACTATTAAAGTGAGCATTGCACTAAACAGATAATAGTCATGGACTTACACTTCTCCCGATTATGCACAGACAATGTGCACATCACGTTTACTACTACACACACAAGGTGTGACAATGCAAGTATTAATGACACTGTATCTCAATAGTGCTTGATGTCATATATTGGCAGTCACCTCAGTTGTGCAACAGAAGCAGAGTTCTTATCATATTCAAAGGATTTTCCTCCATTTTTACCAAATAAAATGAAATGTGACATTTCTCTATGATTACATAAGAGCAATGAGGGTGCTCATCGCAAATTGTCATGCAACTTATAGTGCAAACAGATGATGTTCCCCATTATGAAAGCCTTTTCTGGATGTGTATGTGATGTGATAATGTGACAGATAAGGTTGTGACTTTATTGTACTTCACTATTGCTTCTTTGTGTAAAAATGAAAAATGAATAGGAGCAAAAAACTTACACCAATAAGGGGATCTTAACCCACCTCACTGCATTGACAATTTACACAGTAATGACTAAGTATATCATACGCATCCCATGCTTGTCATTAATATTTATATGCTTTGTACATACTTTATGGTAGGGATTTTTTCAGCCTGCTACAACATAGACCTGAATGGATCAAGTCACATTCCCATAACTTATGCATCAGCAACTGATACCACTGAAAAATTTACACAACAGTTTTCAGAAATTGTGCATTTAAAGGGATGTTAACAGTGTATGTGAGTGAACACAAGCATGGTTAAATGGATTACATTGTTCAGAGGATCAAAACCCTCCCCCTGTCACATCAAGGTAATATATCTTACATGCTATTTATGTAGAAAAAAAGTAAACGGTCTGGGCACACTGAAATCGGCTATAAATGAATTTATTGTAAAAAGTCCATACACAAGCGCTTTCACCCTTACACAATGCAGGGCTTTTTCAAGTGAATAAAAAAACTCAATAAAAAATCCATTTAAATATCCCTACTCACAAAAAGGCGCCAAAATGTTAGGCATACCCTCTTCCATTAGATAATACATTATAATTGTTAATCCAGTAAATACAACTGTCATCTATTATAAGCATATTATTTGTCTAAAACATAACATATTGTTTCAAACATTCCTAGTGTAAAACATCTCAAAATTAAAAAACATTATAATGTGTTAACTAAATGTTGATAAAGAAACTATTATCAGCAACTCTACTCATGTGTCCACATTTTATCATGATAGCTTACTTGTTTTTTTAATCAGATAGGGTTTTATTGAAATATGGTCATTTAGACCTGAGGAATCTGTTGCATTTAATTTTATTTGCAAAAATGTCTCCCTGCAGTTTAACCAGTTCTCCCAATCCCCCCCCCCCCCTAGGGTCCGTGGCAACCTGCTCTAAAATCCCAAAATAAAAGTCTTTGTTGCTTGGTTCCACATGAAGATGTTTATAGAGGGCATGTTCAAACTTTTTTCTTTATATGGTAAATATGCTCATATATATATATATATATATATATATATATATATATATATATATATATACGCTTACTTAATGTCCTTTCTGACTTTCCTATGTAGAAACTAGGGCAGTCTCTATATAGGGCCATATATACTATAACTCTAGTCATACAGTTACCCTTCCTAAAAATCACAGTGCTATTGATATCATGGTTTAACGTCACCTTTTCCTCATCAATAATATATTGACAGTAGTTACACCTTCCACATCTTCTTGTCCCAAAAGTTCCCTGAGGTCCATCATTGTTATTGTTCTTCTCAAAACAGTTTTTTTTAAATTCATTCCTGTTTTAAAAAGAAAATGTGGAGTTTCACCTACTTTGTGTGCTATATCCTGGTTGAATTTTAACATATTCCAATTTTTTTCAACCAAGTTTTTTATTTCTTTGGAAACATTACTATATTGTATCACTAAGGCTCTTCCAAATTGTTGTTTGTTCTCGTCTAGTTTGTTAGTGGAACATAGTTGCTTACTTCCTAATAAAGGTGTGTATTTACTTTCCTATCCCTCAATAATTTCTGTAGCTACTGTTTCTATTAACTTATTTGGGTAACCCCTTGCTCTAAATAATCTGGACATCAGCTGTATTACTTCCATAAAATCATCTCTTTCTGAGGTCATTGTTGCAGCTCTGACCATCTGGCCTTTAACTATGCTTTTTTTCTGCTTCCACGTGTGCGCACTATTATAGGGAAGGTATGAGTTACTGAATGTTTCTTTTCGGTGTATCCTAGATTTTAAGCACCCGTTACTTTTGTCCAACCTAATATCCAGATAGTCAATCCCTGTAGGGTCAAATTTGTATGTGAATCTTAAGAAACTAGTGGTGGAGTTCAAGTTTTCTATATAGGTGGTTAAAAGATCCCTAGGCCCTTCCCATACAACAAAGATGTCATCCAAATAACAACTATATAATTTTATATGTTGCCAATCAGTGGTATTGAATAAGTATGTCATTTTCCACTTTGAAAGAACCAAATTGGCATATATGGGGGCACATGCTGCCCCCATAGCTATGCCTTGAGCCTGTTTGAACATCGCACCTTCAAAATAGATGAACATATTCTCCAATACTATTCTCATAAGGTCCACCATTGCATCCACATCCACTTTGAGGGAAGAACTCTTTTCACTTAAAAGTGAATAAAACATTTCCAAACCTTCTTCCATAGGAATACAGGAAAATAAATCGACCACATCAATGGTCAGAAAAAATGTTTCCCCCTCATATATTCCTGGTGTTAGACTTCACAAGAAGTCCCAGGAGTCCTTTAGTAGATGTTCATAGTCTTCTATTATGTGTTTCAAAGAATGGTCTAAGAAAGTGGCTATAGGGTAGGTTTTCAATCCTTCACCAGAAACAATAGGCCTATATGGTGGGTTAATAGTGCTTTTATGCATCTTAGGAATGCCAAAAAAAGATGCAATTCTAGGTTTTTTAATCTGCAACATTCCCCCACACTGTGATCCAGCCTACTTTCCAGCATTAGTTCTTCCATTGCTAAGTCCACTTTTCTTTATGCAATATCGATTTCGTTGGCGGACACTGGCACATATATATTAATATCATTTAACATTTCTAAAATTTTACTTGAATAATTGATGGCACTAACTTAGACCATTCCTCCCCCTTTATCTGGTCTCATAATGCCAATTTCCCTATCAGTCATTAATTCTTGCAATATTTCTTTCTCCCTACTAGTAAGATTCGGTTTATGCCTCCATTTAGTCCCCCTGTTTTTGTTATTACTCAATGTGTAAATGTCAGATGCACATACAGCTTCAAAAGCTTCAGCTTCAAAAGTTAATAGAAACAGTAGCTACAGAAATTATTAAGGGATGGGAAAGTAAATACACACCTTTATTAGGAAGTAAGCAACAATGTTCCACTAACAAACTAGATGCGAACAAACAACAATTTGGAAGAGCCTTAGTGATACAATATAGTAATGTTTCCAAAGAAATAAAAAACTTGGTTGAAAAAAATTGGAAAATGTTAAAATTCAACCAGGATATAGCACACAAAGTAGATGTTTTTAAAACAGGAATGAATTAAAAAAAAAACGGTTTGAGAAGAACAAAAACAAAGGTGAGCTTAAGGGAACTTTTTGGACAAGAAGATGTGGAAGGTGTAACTACTGTCAATATATTATTGACAAGGAAAAGGTGACGTTAAACAATGATATGAATAGCACTGTGATTTTTAGGAAGGGTAAGTGTATGACTAGAGGTATAGTATATCTGGCCCTATGTAGATACTGCCCTAGTTTCTATATAGGAAAGTCAGAAAGGACATTAACTAAGTGTGTGTGTATGTATATATATATAAATATATATATATATATATATATATATATATATATATATATATATATATAGATATATATATATATATATATATAGATATATAGATATATATATATATATATGAGCATATTTACCATATAAAGAAAAACAGTTTGAACAATGCCCTCTATAAACATCTTCATGTGGAACCAAGCCACAAAGGCTTTTAATTTGAGATTTTAGAGCAGGTTGCCATGGACCTGGGGAGGGGGGGATTGGAAGAACTGGTTAAACTGCAGGGAGACATTCTGGCAAATAAAATTAAATGCAACAGATTCCCCAGATCTAAATGACCATATTTCAATAAAACCCTATCTGATTAAAAAAACAAGTAAGCTATCATGATAAAATGTGGACACATGAGTAGAGTTGCTGATAATAGTTTCTTTATCAACATTTAGGTAACACATTATAATGTTTTTTAATTTTGAGATGTTTTACACTAGGAATGTTTGAAACAATATGTTATGTTTTAGACAAATAATATGTTTATAATACATGACAGTTATATTTACTGTATTAACAATTATAATGTATTAACTAATGGAAGAGGGTATACCTTTAAAACTTATTGGCACCTTTCTGTGAGTAGGGATATTTAAATGGATTTTTATTGAGTTTTTTTATTTACTTGATAAAGCCCTGCATTGTGTCAGGGTGAAAGCACTTGTATCTGAACTTTTTACAATAAATTCATTTATATCCGATTTCAGTGTGCCCAGACCGTTTACTTTTTTTCTAGTTATTAGCATTTTACGGTCTGTGTCAATTCTTTGGTTTTGCTATTTATGTACTTTGTTTCTACTGCATGGTAAACAATGCTATTCACATGGACACAATGTATACCTCACTGGAGCTGAGCCCCTACAGACCTAGGTAACATTTTCTTGACCTATCTTGATGATGCCACAGCAGAAGTTACATAGAAGTCTTTAGAAAGCATACATTTAAACAGAAGTTACCAACAGAGTGTTTGAATGAAAATGATCAGTGCTAACCAGATTGCAGTAGTCATGGATCCACCTCTCAAAAGGTCACATCCAGGTAGTGTACCCTACATCTTATTTGGTCAATAAGTCATTACTGCATGATACACAGCGCTATTTACATGGATATAATATACTGTATATACCTCATTTTATTTGATCCCCTGACTACAAATTTCACATTCTTTTGACTAGTGTACTAACTACTGATGCCACAGAAGAAGTTACACAACAGCTCTCAGAAAGCAAATATTTGCAAGGAATGTTGCAACATTGTGGAAGACTTAAAAATGGCAATGTTAAATAGACTGCAATAATCAGGATTAACAACCCTCCAAATACCTATAATGGGAATTTAAACATCATAACAAGAGTGCAATGAGGAATGGAAGGTGTTCCAGATAAACCAGTGATTTGTAATTACGGTCATATCACTCTTGCTTTCTGTTGCGCCTTGAGGGTTGACTCTTTCATGAGATGGTCATTACAGCATTAGTACAATAAGTATGTTTCCAAAAATAATGCAAGGTATACATTACTGAAATGGATCGCGCGTCCATGCAAATGATATGATCCAGAGCAATGCAGTATAATGTGAAGTCCCAGAAAACTTATACTGCATGTGTTTGCCAACTCAGTTACATGGAATGTTCAAAGGTGATATCACAAAGCTCATGAAATAAGGACTGAGCAGTATATAGGTTTTTGACAAGGTAATAGATAAATTAATGGAGTGTAACCCTTGGCTTTTTTAGTCATACCCTCCATATCAGTGCATTATCCAGGGTTGCAAGCAAGGCTGTCTGTATATATCTGGCAACTGTACACTATTTGCCGTCTGGTATCAAGACAGTAACATTTAAAGAATTCAGTTATTATTTTTTTATATCAATCTGCCAATGCTGGCTGAAAGACATTTGCAGATTGAGAATTAAAATGTAAAACATCCCACACACAGTGGATTACAGTTCTGCAGCAAGTGTGCTGGAATAGACTCTTCAGAGCATTAAGATATTGATCCGTGAGCCATTATGAATATAGAATCACCTTACATTGTATTTATTTCTGCTAGAATTGCTTACTAACAGGCACTGATGCTTAACTGAAGTGTGTGAATAGTGATGAAGTCTTAGCACATGCATAAAAATTTTCTTTGTTTTTGCCTTAAGAGAACTAGGAGTACCCCTTGCTCAACAATGACCAGATATGTTGTTCTATGCCTACGGCCATGCACTGAATGAGTGCAGACTTTTAAGTCATTTATGGCTATGTGTGTGTCTGTGTGTGTTTGTGTGTGTGTGTGTGTGTGTGTGTGTGTGTGTGTGTGTGTGTGTGTGTGTGTGCGTGTGTGTGTGTGTGTGTGTGTGTGTGTGTGTGTGTGTGTGTGTGTGTGTGTGTGTGTGTGTGTGTGTGTCATATTTATCTATTTTTGTTTCAGCATGGGAGGATAGGATAAAGATGAAAATATGAAGCAGAAGGTTAATAATAATTTGGGTATGATCAGGAGGGAAGGGGGATAGGACCATATTTCTCAACTTATTTTCTAAATAATAATGTCCTGTTATTATTTTAGACTTACTTTGAAAAGTACATGTAAATAATGTGCTAAATTAACATATTTTGTAAGATAACCAACTGAACCAGATAATTTAAATAAATACATTATTCACATATATGTGAAGTTGAGAGTTATGTATGGGATGGAATTTTTTTGTGGGACAGATGCCCCTTTTTTCTTTTTCCATGACAAGGGAAATTTATGGAAGGAAGTCAGGGATAAAAGAGGTAGGTAAGAGTGGGTGGTTAGGTAGGAGGGACAGACAAACATGACTGACAGGGTGTCGGATAACACACTGAAAGAGAGGAAGACAATGGCAAAGAAGACATCAAAAGGCAGACAATAGTAAAGGTGTATAAAATGATAGGGTTTTGAAAGACACAGATGGGAGGGGGAACACCTGGTCTGAGGATAGGATGGGATACCAGGGACAGTATAGGGTACTCAGAGATACTTTCTCTGCCAGCTCTGACACAGTGGGGAATTACTCTTCAGACTATGAGCTGTCACCACTGGATCCTGATTCACTAACTACAGAGAGTCATAGGTAGGAAATTGATTCAACAAATCACTGGATCATGGTCTTAGTATGGCTGATGCAAGCATTGGACCTCCTGTCCAATATCTCTCCAACTAACTCTGCCAGGTCCTGATGGGTGACAAAATTGCCACCTTCATTGACACTGTCCCTGGCGGGCACCAATGTACCATTGACTGGGTGGGAGATGGTGGTGCAGATAGGGCAGCAAGTGTGGATCCAACTCTGTCAGACTGTGCACAGATGTGCTGGGTGCTTCTGATGGTGATGGGAGATGAATATGCTGCACATCCTTAAGTCATATGGGACCACAGCCACCTGTTCCAGGGATCTCAGTGTATATTATGACGTACATAGGACATACTGGGTAGACACATACACGTCTCAAAGGTTGTCACTCATCTGCATTAGGCTTCCAATGTATGTCAAGCAGAACACATCCATTAACCTTTTTGAGCACAGGCTGGCTGCCAACTATGTGGCAATGACAGGCCATATCAGAGTTGTTGGTCCAAGTCACTATGCTATTGCATATAATAGTAACTACCATCTGATACATCTATAAGTATAGCTCTGACATGTGACAGTTGATAGCCACTCCAGGTAAATAACACAGATTTTTAAAGCAACCAACACACTACACAAAATATGCACACTTCTATTTTTACTGCCTTAATTCATCTTCCCTAAGTTGAATTACAGTTTTTTTTCACTAGCTAAGTGTGTATGGGGGTAACAAATTCAAGTGTGTATTTCTGATTCCATATTTACTGGAAATCAATGCCACATTGGTCCTCATTATCAATGTCTGCAGAATTTTAAAGATACATTTATTGAACTATCCCCAGGGCTCTATACAGTTGCAGTCTGAGCAGAGCAGTTCAATTTGCAATATTACACTATATGTTTACATGGGTCTACTTTGTTTTGTTAAATCTCATTTCACTGAATTTCATTTCACACCAACCACTAAGCTGAAAACTCATTTCAATGAACTGCAGTTAGTATATATTGCACTGTGTAGAGTACTGTAAGGCAAGTAAAAGGTATATGCCCTTTTCCCCACTGTAGTGTGATCCTGGAGTTTGTATATATAGTTACAGGTGTGTGGGGGACACAGACTCCCACATTGGAGGGCATGGGGAGAGTAGCTCCGCACTTAGTTTGAGTACATCTTGTCTTCTGGAGAGAGTTAGCCATTGGTGTTGCAACTATGCATGTCTATTGTTTAAAATGTATTGTTTTGAAGTTTTTGGTAAAATACAATATAAAACAAACAAGGTGGGTGGCTAAGCCCACCACACCACCCAATCTGGGGGGCTATGCCCCCCCATACCTCCCTAACTATATATACTAACTCCAGGATCACACTACAGTGGGGGAAAGGGCATATACCTTTTACTTGCCTTACAGTACTCTGCACAGTGCCATATATATATCACAATGAACACTTTCCACCCACACAATGTAGGATAGGGAACATACAAATGGAATTATACTCCCATAACTGTATTCAATTTTCACTTTAAAGCAATGGAAACAATATGCATGCATGTCACACAAAAAGGACCAGGTGACCTCCATACAGTAGATTTGTTCCAGTTAGCTGTTCTCGTGTGTAGCTTGTGCCTGCAAAAACTGTGGGAAATCCAGACTGTGAGGAGAGACATATACAAGGCTGTGTACTCATCCTATCTTGCCTTGGCCAGGCAAGTCAACACAACCCAACATTAGTTTTCATTGATTAACTAACCAAGGGGAATACCACACCCACAGCTGGGTTGCAAATCAGATCATAGACCAACAATACTCAGTCAAAGTGGGAGACCTCACCTCAAGCAGCTGACCTGTCACCTGTGTTGTAACAGATGCGTCCATGTTGTCTCCCCACTTGTTGGCAATTTACATAGCAAAAGACCAATAGAAAGCAGAGGATGTGTAGCAAAACATATTTGTGCCACTAATGACTGCTGACAAAGCCATAGGTGTTATAATATCTGCACAAACATGCATCACCATGCCCTATATTAATATATGTTCCTTCTTCTTCTTTTGGCTGCTCCCGTCAGGGGTTGCCACAGCAGATCAACTGTTTCCATGTCTTCCTCTCCTCAGCATCTTGCTCTGTCACACCAACCACCTGCATGTCCTCTCTCACCACATCCATAAACCTTATCTTAGGCCTTCCTCTTTTCCTGTTACCTGGCAGCTTCATCCTTAGCATCTTTTTCTGAATATACTCTGCATCCCTCCTCAGCACATGTCCAAACCAACATAATCTTGCCTCTCTGGCTTTGTCTCCAAACCTTCCAACCTGGGCTGACCCTCTAATATACTTATTCCTAATCCTGTCCATACTCATCACACCCAGTGTAAATCTTAACATCTTCAACTCTGCCACGTCAAGCTCTGACTCCTGCCTTTTTGTCAATGCCACTGTCTCCAACCCATATAACATAGCTGGTCTCACTACCCTCTTGTAGACCTTTCCTTTCACTCTTACTGGTACTGGTCTGTCACAAATCACTCCTGACACTCTTCTCCACCCACTCCATCCTGCCTGTACTCTCTTCTTCACCTCTCTTCCACACTCACCATTACTCTGAATTGTTGATCCCAAGTATTTAAACTCATCCACCTTCACCACCTCTACTCCCTGCATCCTCACCATTCCTCTATCCTCCCTCTCATTCACACACATATATTCTGTCTTAGTCTTGCTGACCTTCATTCCTCTTCTCTCTAGAGCACATCTCCACCTCTCCAGGGTCTCTTCTACCTGTTCCCTGCTCTCACTACAGATCACAATGTAATCTGCAAACATCATATGTATGTTCTTGCTTATTTAAAAAAAACATTAAAGTATCCCCCCAATTATGCATCAATATACTCTGGAACACATGTCGAATGACAAATGTGTATACTGTGGTGAGAAAGGCATTCTCTATCTTACATCTGAATGGAAGGGCATTACATCAACAAGAATTTTATCAAGTCCCCTATACTCATCCATCATCAGCCCTATTAACATATATAATCCTCCATTTGATCAGTATTGTCCTACACACCTGCAGGAAGTTGACAGACATCAAACATCTCTGAGTAATAAAACATGTCTCTTCTGAGGGCAGGATGAGGTAACTGTCAGTGTATGCAATATCAGATATATATCTTTGATCAAATAAATATAAGCATTAGATAACCTTCTTTGGGCCAAATGAGATGAATATGCTGCACATCCTTAAGTCATATGGGACCACAGCCACCTGTTCCAGGGATCTCCGTGTATATTATGACATACATAGGACATACTGGGTAGACACATACATGTCTCAAAAGTTGTCACTCATCTGCATTAGACTTCCAATGTATGTCAAACAGAACACATCCATTAACCTGTTTGAGCACAGGCTGGCTGACCTGATTTGAAAATGTTATCTGCCATGGATCCCTGCTGATTCTATGCTGGACATGGGTGGTCCTTTCTGTAAGAATCATAGACATGCATTATACATGGCATTGCATATCAATGTACAGTATGACATACATAGGACATGCTGGGTAGACACATACATGTCTCAAAGGTTGTTGTCACTCATCTGCATTAGGATTCCAATGTATGTCAAGCAAAGCATAAACATAAACCTGTTTGAGCACAGGCTGGCTGACATGATGTGAAAATGTTATCTGCCATGGATCCCTGCTGATTCTATGCTGGACATGGGTGGTCCTTTCTGTAAGAATCATGGACATGCATTATACATGGCATTGCATATCAATGTACAGTATGACATACATAGGACATGCTGGGTAGACACATACATGTCTCAAAGGTTGTCACTCATCTGCATTAGGATTCCAATGTATGTCAAGCAAAGCATATCCAAAAACCTGTTTGAGCACAGGCTGGCTGACATGATGTGAAAATGTTATTTGCCATGGATCCCTGCTGATTCTATGCTGGACATGGGAGGTCCTTTCTCTAAGAATCATGGGCATGCATTATACATGCCATTCCATATCATATTGTGATGTATGAGCTACAGGTCTAAACACCATCTGGACAATACCTTTGTCACAGCCTATTTACCTCTGAACCTATAGTGATGTGCATGAAAAAGCAAAACATTGCAGTGTATTACTGATCTGAGCTTTGTCTGCAGTGCTGAGATACAGTCCAGAACTCAGAATCCAATGGGTTGACTTTAGATGTGAACACACAATTTAGCACTGAACAATCCTGAAAAAGAAGGTTAGATATATTACTGAGACATGTCATTGGCTGATTTCATAAGCCTTACAAAAGCATCAACTGTACAGAAGAATAATTATTATGCTAGCAATTGTCTAACTGGCTAACTACAATATAACTGACAGTTACAATAATGAGGACAACAGCACAAATAGTCATATAAAATAAAATATTAGATGTTGGTACTCACCCTGTGCATCAGACACATATCTTTAGTATCCCTGAAGCCAAAGGATAGACAACAGTGCTGTGGCACAGTCATCAGTTGCACAGGGTGGTTTGTGGTGTTGTGGAATTATTATGCTAACAATTGTCTAACTGGCTAACTAAAATATAACTGACAGTTACAGTTATCAGGAAAACAGCACAGGTGGACATATGAAATACATATTAAATGTAGATAGTTACTCTGTGCATCAGACACATATATTTAGTATCCCTGAAGCCAAAAGATAGACAAAAGGTATATGGCACAGTCATTATTTGCACAGGGTGGTTTGTAGGAGTGTAGGAAGCCTAGGCTGACACAAAAGGTTAGTGAGTGTGTGTATGAGTCAGTAAGAGCAGCAGGGAACTTGTAAATGTAGTGTGTGTGTGTGTGTGTGTGTGTGTGTGTGTGTGTGTGTGTGTGTGTGTGTGTCAGTAGGTACCCTCCATGTGACAATGGTGTGTGAGTGCCTGCATGAACACAGCCAATCTCATTGCTATCCCTAAATATCTGTATGTCGGACTGCTGTGAGCCATGCATGGTACAGCTGACAGTTCATCATCTTTGTCCCTGACCACGAGAATTGGCTCTGCCAGGAGTTGCACTGGCACCTCCACGCCCAAGGTCAGATGGTGTGCTACTACCTGAGGGGGTGACTGATGACTGCTGGACATCCTCCCTTCATGGGAAAGGTCAGGACCATGAACCCATGGTCTGCTATGACTGGGTGTGGAAGGCAAACTGTCTGATGGAGCAGCGGATGTACTGCCACTATGGGAGGTTGATCAGCCATGGCCTCATTGGCTCTCAGCCGATGTAGTTGCTGACCTATGCCTACGGGGTCGACATTCCCCTCCCAACAGATGTTCCAGCTCAGACAATGTGCATTCTATGACAGATGATCTGCGCTCCCTCACGTCCACATCCTGTTCATTTATTTTTTATTTATTTCTTTTCCATTTGTTTACTGGGAAGGTTCAACTGGACACAGGTCCGTTTTCAGCAGAGGCCCAGGGAGAAAAGCTCCAAAATGCAATTAGCATACGTGAGAGAAATAAAATAAAGCAAACATATTAAAAATAGTGTATGAATACAGAGTAGAGTAGAAATTAACAATTCATAAAAGTAGATAAGTAGTGATGTATATAATAAACATTAAAGCACACTATTGATTAAAACATTAGGTAATGTGTGCTGTTTTAGTACAGGGAGTTATTAGATCTATAAGTTAAGTTTAGTAAAGGAGTTAAGTTTGGTAAAGGGAGTTATTAGTTCTGTAAGTTGTATCAACAAGTTAACATTCTTTCAAGGTAAACTGTTCTTAACATGTCATTGAACATGTCATTAAACTGATCCAGTACATCAACAACAAAGTTGAGGCAGTCAGAGATGTCAAACTGTGCCACATCTAAAACCCTTAGACTTCTCCTGGAGTGACATTCTAAATGTTCTTGTGCCTCCATTATGGCCATAAACATACATCAAATGACACGTGAAGACACACCTGCACCAGGTGGTGGAGGGAAAGCAGGCCTCTGACAAGCACTACTATCAATCTGCCTGTGTGGCAACTTGCCAACAGTTTGTTTAGCTATGGACAGTGTCAACAGAAACTGAAGCCATGGTAGCCACACTTCCCTGGTCTATGTCCTCACCCTCCAACTGTCCAATATGTGTGGCCTCAGTGACCTGGGTATGCGTAGGCATACTGGCTGTGTTCGGGGATTCTGAGTCTGGGTGCTGGATGTCAACTTCTATGTCAGATTCAGCCTCTCCAACCCCCAACTGTGCCTCACTTTGGCCACCATCATCATCAGACTCTGATGAGACACTGACATCAGGTGGCACAGGGGACTCAGAACTCCAGCCATGTTCACCTGTGATAATAAAAAATAAGATAACATTAATGCCTGCACTACTTTTCTGCAATTCTTACTAGGTTTATGGGTTCAAAGGTGTGTACTAGGCTAATGGCCCTGGAGCCTTTACAAGCCTAGCCCATAAAAGTGCCATGGCAATGTGCCGGCCGACATTAGTTCCCAGTGCCTCTATCAAGTAGAGCCACTGGAGTAATCCCTGGGGTGAAATTTCTATTTCCCATCCACACATCAAGATTTCTATTGAAGTGGGCCAGTGAGGTGCTCTTCTTGACATGTATGGGAAGTCTATTCCAGAGCATGGGCAGTCTCTGTGTTATGAACTTGTCCCTCCAGCATGTTCTGTTGATTGTGGTAATGAGGTTGAGGTTTCTGGAGCATGTGGTGTGGATGGATTGGGATTTCTTTAGATGTAGCATTTCTAACACAGCTGGGTCAGACATGGCTTTGTAAGTCCAGCAGCGATCACCTCTTAGTAGATGATATGAGACAGAGAATAGCTGGAGTTTTTAGAGTCTGTCCATGTAGGACATGTGTTTTAGGCCTAGGATCATCTTTATGAGGTAATTTTGTGGCCTTTCCAGTTGTTGCATGTGTGTAGTGAGATACATGCCAAATGGGGCATTATACTTGATGACTGGCATTATAAAGGAAGAGTAGAGAGACATGATGACCTCTTCCTTCCTGGGTGCAAATCCCTCGGTAATGAGATGAGGCACACAGAAGGACTTTCTGACCACAGTGGCAATGTGGTGGTCAAAGGAGAGGTTGCAGTCAAGCTGTGTCCCCAGATCTCTTATAACAGCTTCAGTGGGCTCCCATCGATGTGGTAATTAGTGGGAAATGGGTTTTTCCAAATGGGGATGACAACACATTTTTTGGCATTAAGCTTAAGTCCATGGTTTTGACATCAGTCATTGGTCTCAGTGAGGCCTTTCTGTAGGATGTCTACATCACTTGGGGAGTTAATAATAGCTCCCAGCTTGCAGTCGTCTGTGAACTTGGTCAGCCAGAGTCCTTCCGTGTTGGCCTGGACATTTGAGAAATAGATGCCAAACAGAAGAGGACCCAGGACCGATCCCTGTCACATAGGTGCCAGAACCATAGGTCGAGGGAGTGCCCTCTTCCCACTTTTACAGCTGAATGACCTGATGCATGTGTCACACGCTATTTAAACACAAAAGTGCGTGGAAACAACTAGCTAATCTGCTGGCAGATAATTCACAGTAAGGAGGGGTTTATTTATATGTTTCCCCCAAGGCTGTCCATTTATTTATGTAAGTAGCTGGTGCTCCATTGTTTATTTATGTAAGTCGCTGCAGCTGGTGCTCCATTGTTGTTTATTTATGTAAGTAGCTGGTGGTCTCTTGTTGTTTAGTTATGTAAGTAGCTACATTTAACTGGTGGTTAGAATTTCTGAGGCTCAAACTCTGTACCTTAGGTATAGGAGCCTGCATTCTCTACCCACACTTCTGATTCAGGGAGTTCAGTCCATAGGTCTCAGCTGTCTATATTTTCACAAAATATTTGGTTCATACTTTTGGTCTGTTTCTCTTAAAATTTGTGGTTTTCTAGCAAATCAGTGAGAATGGAATTCACTAAATAATGATAGCGCTTTATGTTTCAGTCTTCCTATCTTTTTTGGAAACACATGGTAACACAAAACATTCAGTCTTCCTATCTTTTTTGGAAACACATGGTAACACAAAACACTGTTTTAGCAACTTTCTAAGATTATACAAGCAATATTTAAAATGTGTGCCTAGTTTTGGGCCTTTGCCCCCCTCCCCCAAATAAAGATTGGCTTTTTCCAGATTTCTTCTGCTGTGAAGTTGAACAATGCTGCTGTGTCAAGTGGATGCTGCAGTGGTAGTGTTGTCGCCACCCAGTAAGAGGCTCTTTGGTTTGATTCTTGGCTGGGGTACCTTCTGTGTGGAGTCTGCATATCCTCCCTGTGTTTGTGAGGGTTTCTTCTGGGTGCTGCAGTTTTCTACCCTGTTAAAAAGGCATGTGTCTGGAACATTTCTCTCTGGACCTCTGCTGAAAATTGGCTTTTTTCAACGTTAGACTTTCCTGTTAGATAAATAAAACAAATTGCAAGGAGCTGAGGGCTTCAGGGGAAGAGAAGTTTAGTGCTACTTATTCCAAAGCTGTCCACCTTGTTAGTAGCACAACAGGTAGTAGTCTTGCTTTTGATGCAAAAGTCTGTGGGTTCTACTCCCACAGCATGCAGATAGATCACTGATACTGTACTGTGTCGTACTTTAAAGGTAGTGGACACTGCAGTTCTGTGAATGTCCTCCTTTGGAGGAATTACCTAGTAACTATGAACTTGTTATCTGTTTGCCATCCATTCTCTATTGCAGTATTACTAGCTTATCATTTTGTAATATAACATAGGCAAATTATTCTTCAAGGGGAACAGCCACTTTATTTGTAGATGAAACAATGAAATATAAAGTTGTTTCCTCGCAACAACCTCTTCATTAGTCACATATCCGTGTAATGTGGAATTATTTACATGACTTACTACTGCAGAGATTTTGCATATTGACTGATATTGGTGGATTGTAATGACAGAAGTTTGAGTGGCCTTTTATGGTTGAAATTTTCTGAAAAGGGTAATTTCGTCATTATTGGTTCATACATTTTGTTCCATTGCTTACTAGAAGACTGCTCAAAACTACAAATTTAAAACACATTCTAACAACTGGTGCTGTATTATACAAGGAATATAATTTAATATAATCAGAAAGGTGAATCAAAGAATGCATACATGTATGCATGGCCCTAAAAATGTATTTGAAAACAGCCCAGAGGAAAGTGTGAAAGGCTCAAAATCATAGGCAAATTTTAAGCTTTACTCTTGTTACCAAAGCAATGGATGAAGGTAAAACAGTTCACAGCACATTATCTTGACCTGACCAAGCCTTTTGACACAATCCCCTACTCAGGTGTAGTAAAAAAGATGAATAATGTAGGAGCAAACACTTGCATCACTAGCTGGATTGCCAATCACAGGATGCAGGAGATCAAAATAGGGGAAGAGACCAATCACCAATGGAGTCCCCCAGGGTTCGGTGCTTAGACTTGGCATATACATCTCAAAAGTAAAAGGAAATACCAAAGGGCTTTGGCCAGCTAAGTTTGAGATGACTGCAAGCTAGGAGCAGTTACTGAATCCTCAAATGACTTAACAATCATGCAGGAAGGTTTGTCCCAAATAAAAACTGGTGTCAAAATCATTGCAATGCCCTCTGAAAACTAACTCAATTGTTTGGCATTTGGGAACTTGCGTGTACAGTGACCTTACTTTTGACCAGCATGTGCCCATGCGTCCTTCACTGACCCTGTCCTTGTCTTGTATGTCTTGTCTGTCTGCAAATGCTTCCTCACCTTCCCAACTTGCCTGCCCGAGCCTTGCCTATGTCCCTTCTCCAACATTCCCCTCTCTCCTTTAAAATAAAAAGGGCACCTGTCCCAAAAAAAAAATATTGTCCTATAAATAGTTCTTCATTTCACAAATGTGTGTACTTGACACACCTAATTTGGTCCAATTAGCTTCACAACGCAGTTATCTTTCTGCCGTCCCTCTCTCTGGAGGTGACAGCCCAAATACAGCTTAAAATGTGTACATGTACCCATGTGTTACTGTTGAAGAGATGAGTAGCTGAGGTTCTATCCTACACCCTTCCTGCACATTCCTACCTTCCTGTCACTTTGTTTTTCCCCCTGCTTGCTCCTCATTTCACCACTTTTCTATCTTCCCCATTTCTTTTCTTTACAGAATTACTGTGCAATGGTGCACAATGCACATCATTGCTAAGCAATGGCAAAGGCATAGAGGAGCTTCTTCATTTATTTGGTATGGATTTTCCACTCAGTGGTGCACATTGCACAGAAAAGCTTAAATGGGAAAAATGTTGCTGCAAAACATCATTCCAAACTGCCAACACATATACAAAGAAAAAAAATGAAATAATTACATGATGCTATTTTCGAACCTGGTACCATCTGGACCATAAATGTTAGGTGAGGTCCTGTTCTGATGAGCTAAACTAGGACCACACCCCACACGACACTTAATGAAGCAACTGGTGTTTATATAGGTGCGGCAACATACCAAATAACAGTTTTTGTTGATTATGCTTTAAATTAGTTGATACTCAACTTACTGTGCAGCCCTGTGTGTGAAAACAGTGATCATTTGCTTTGTATTGAAGTCTGTGGTACTGACTTCTATGTTTTGTGTTATCACTTCTGCACATTCATTTGCAATGTGCATCAGCCATCAGATATCACATAAGGCACAAAAAATAGGGAGGATGTGACACACAATGCAGGGTGATGGTTCAAACAGTGACATTGTAATGGGCCGTAAAGCATTACAAGTGAAATAGCACGTGTTTGCTGCCAATAGCAGTAAGCTAAACACTGAGATACAGCTGAAATACTCTTTGCAGACTACCATCAAGCACACACATTTAAACAACTGCATTAGCTTGCTTAATGGTAAACAATGTGCACCTGCTATAAATGTATGAAAAAAGTGATTTCCAAAAAGTGCAGTTACAACTCAGGTTCAGTTGTGTCAGTTGCAATCTCACAATAATATAAATAATGTATGCATGCCCTGGATTAGAGCCCCAAACCATCTGCATGCCAGTCAAATGCTCTACAAATGTCACCACATGTATTTTACTGCTGCATGTGAAGAAAACCGCATAATAATGCATCGCTATGTTGCTGAGCAATGCTGTACAATGCATAGCATCACAGAAATTAGTTTAATTCGGAAAATACAAGAATTACTGTATATGCTTTATTATACAGCTGTTCATTAGCTTATTCTGTGGCTTAATGGGTTAATGCATTGTTGCAGAGATCTGATAGTGTTGGGTACGAAATAGGGTAGCGGCATAACTTTTACAAGTGTGTACTTTAGTTTTATATAAATTCCCATATACTACTGCCACTTAATATTCCAGTGAAATAAAACAGTAATTCTTAAATCTGGATTTTCAGCAGGATATACATCTATATACATATACAGATATGGATCTACACAAAACCTCCATGGAGTTTATTGAATCCTGGGGACTGTCTTTACATACTCAGTTCCTAAAAGCAGAGAAATCATTTTGCAGATTAGAGTTAAGTTGACAGGATTTTTGTTGGCTTTCATAGTATTAAGTCAATGATGTACAATATGCAACTTGTATTGGGTAGACATGATGGTAAGGAATTAAAAGTCAGAACAAAAGGGGTTGAAGTGGAGATTCCTGCAGTACACATTTGGGGTAAGGCCAAAATCTGAGCCATTGTTATTTAACTGAACTGTAAAAGGTCTGTAAAACATAGTAATCAAACCATTGCTATACTTCAGAAGCTTATTCAGTTCAAACTCATGTCTATGGTCCAAAAATTGTTCCTTTCCATTCATCTGTTTCTATAATATGATATATTTGGTGAATATATTTCTATACAGCAAAGCTGGTACTGTATATGGGTCTGAAGCCATGATGTCTGTCAGTAGGTATATCATATATGCTAAGGTAGTCTAAGATTTGATTATATTCCATTTTCACAAGGATTTTTGCAAGTTGAAAAACGTTGCTATGGGCCTATAATTATTAGCTGAAGTGAAGGTGAGATACTTAGGGAGGAGTATTAAAAGAGAATTCATAAAGCTTCATGGGACAGGTTTAGTTGTTAAGGTGAGGTTGAAAATGTGAGAGAGTGGTGCTCACTGTAATAGATTACATACAGTAGCTGATATGAAATGATTCCATTTATACAGCTATCACATAAATGAACAAACTGAAATTTAAAAATAATTCAAATGAAGGAAGAAGAAAAGCTCAAACTATAAATCAATTTTAATAGAAAGTGATGTGCACTTAGCATGTCAAATTCTATTGAAGCATCAACAGATTTTACAGTTTCTTTGTTGAAATTTTTACTTTGATGCTGTATAACCAACTCCAAACATCTGGTATTATTAGCAGTTTTCCTATTTAGCATAGAGTCTGACAGAAAAGGTAACATTAATTGCTTATTTAATAACTGAAGTCTTTGAGTGAGCATAAATGCATACATTATTTTCTTTGTGCTTTACACCTCCTCACCTACCACTAATCAGCCTACAGGTGAGGGCTGATCTCATGAAGGAGCCTCTCCCTTCATTAGCCATGACTACTGCTGCTTCTGCACACCTGTCAATGACTTGCCTGAAGTCTTAATTAGTATAGTGCAACAGAGTATTTTCTCCCTAACATACAATGCTTTTCCTTGTATCTGATGTGCACATCTGTGTCAGTAAAGAGGCCTACTATGCCATCCCACTGATTGTGTATTTTCATGCACACACACACACACACACACACACACACACACACACACACACACACACACACACACACACACACACACACACACTAACGAGGGCTATCATCATTAGTTTTATAATCTAAGCCGAAATCACTGGTCTGTGCTGCATCACCAGATCCAAGCTAGGTATCCCTAACTGCAGAGTGCAGACAGTCACTGGAACCACCATTCCCACCTTCCAGAATGGCTGTGCCAGCATCGGCCACCTACGCTTACTTCCCCTGTCCCAAATTTTTCAGCATCCAAGTGGTTATTTGAACATGGATCATCTTGTTTATTTTCAGATCATTATCTTTTTTTGCAACAGAGCTTTGCTTATAAGTGCAATCATTTCTCTTATCAATATCAGCTAATGAAAATGAGCTGTAGTTTTTAATATGCATGAGATCAGAGCTTTATTTGTTTAATAAAAACATATAAGAATAAGAATGATTTATGTAAGGTTCCATTATTCTGTAAACAATATCATTAAATAAATCAACTAAGATATTTTGTAAAGTATACCCAAAGACTATCAGGGTAAAGTGATCTATTATTTTTTAGGTTGGCACTTACCTTCTAATACTGGATCATTTTGATTTGTTCTTCCAGTATCACCTTCATGTTTTCCCTAAAGATGAACTTTCATATTAATTTATTCAAATTTTTATTTAAAAATATTATCAATAATAGTATTATTCATGGTGCAATACATGCCTGGGTTATGTACTTATCATGTATCCATACTCAATATTGTGGTGCAGTCTCAGTTTTTGTCAGAGATTTCATATTTTCCAATGCGATACCCAAAGATCCTCCAAGTAAGCCCACTGGACTTCATCTTACACTAGGTAAGAAGGACCTTCAACTCATAGCTTGTTACAAGTCCTCTTCTGTGGCTCCACATTATCATGATAAGTTCCTGGCATTCCTAGAAAACATCACTATTATATATGGAGCTCTAATCCTCTGTGACTTCAACTACCCTTCCTTAGACTTTATTTCTCATATTTCTAACTCTGGGTGTGCACAATGTCTCATAGACTAGGTGAATGAGAATTCCCTGGTTCAAACTGTATGTAACCCCACAAGGGGTAGAAATATCTTGAAACTAGTCCTTACAAACTCAGCTTCAGCCTGCTCCCTACCAATGTTTGGTCTCTTAAGTCTGATCACCAACTGGCTAGCTTTACCCTCAAAATGCCTTCATCCTTGGTTACTGTGATAAAAGGAGATACTGACAGCACTTTTTCCTTTGCCCTTTTCCACACTGGAGTATGGTATATTTAAGTAGGGAGGATATCGAGGGCAAAGTCCCCCACATGGGGAGTGTCGGGGTGAATGTCACAAGTTGGATGGGCTAAATTTAGTGCGGTTTGTTTTTGTGGTGGTATTGGACAACTGATTGTTTTCCCAGTGGGAGGTTACAATGCTTAGTATGTTCAGTACCTTGGTATGTTCGGTGTTGTCGTCTCGTTTATCTGGGCTTCAGTGTTAAGGTAAGTCGATCTCCTAAAGTAGATCTGTGTATAGATATATATATATATATATATATATATATATATATATATATATATGGGTCTACTTTGTAATTTCCAAAGTCCAAAATCTCGAGTTTCAAAATACAGATCACAGAAACTTGAGATTTTGGAATTCTGAAATTACAAAGTAAAAAAAACAAAAACAAAAAACAAAAATAAAAACACAGAAAACTGTTTTTGCAGGTCTTCAAGCCTCCCTACACCCCCCATACCCCCTGCAACTTAAATATACCTTCTCCGAGATCGCACTACAGTGGAGAGAATGGTAAGCATAATGGGAGCATTACCATTCTCTTCAATGTAGCGGGATCTCAAAGATGGTAGATTTAAGTTGCAGAAATGGGGTGCAGGGGTTTGCCCTGCAAAACATTGTTTTACTTAGGTTTTTTTTTGCACCACTTTGTACTTTCAAGATTCCAAAATCTCGATGTTTTGAGTTTGATGTATCAAAACTCGAGATTTGGGCTTTCGATATTACAAAGTGGACCCATATATGTATATATATATATATATATATATATATATATATATATATATATATATATATATATGTGTGTGTGTGTGTGTGTGTGTGTGTGTGTGTGTGTGTGTGTGTCTGTGTGTGTTTGTTTTTGTAGATATACACACACACACACACACACACACACACACACACACACACACACACACATATATATATATATATATATATATATATATATATATATATATATATACCTAGCACAAATGTAAAAGCACTTTACTTTTGGATTTTTCCTTGCATTTTGTTTTATCAAATATCACATTATATTATGAACGTGTAACATGGAGTTAAATACAAGAGTAGGAATTTTGTTTTTAAATCTAAAAAAAAAAATTAAGATGAATTACAGTAATTGCTTATTACAGAGAAGATGTATGCAACATCCTAACTCCACAGCTATCTATGGTAATGAAACAGTAATAGAATATATACCACTATTATTAAGACTAGCCATTGTTAGTGGTATTTCCATCTACAGCAAACAATGACCTTGAGCCTGTCTTTGATTTAACTTTCTTCCCAAACTAAAATAATCTTTAAAGAAAAGAAAAGAGAAGCCAAAAGAAACCACAACAAAACCACAAGATCTTTATAGATATTTTCCCACATAAATATCTATAATATTGTTTTTGAGAGCAGGAGACGTGCTTCATAGTTCCCTGTTCATGCAAAACAAAAACGTCTGCGTCACATAAGGACATTTAAAAACATAAATAGTAAACACTGTGTCCTACATATTGTTAAATCCTATATGACTAATCTAGTTATATCAAGGTAAGAAAACTGCAGATATTTTATTTGATTTGTTATAGAGTTAACGTGAGCTGTTCAAAATGCCAGACTATTAATGTAAAGCATATGTTTTATAGAAGGAAGTCAAATTGTAATGAACTTAGAATATGAACATCTCTGATGCAACACAGGCAGGGCAAGGCAAACAAAAAGGGGTGAGGAGTAGCCATACTCTTTAAAAACACACTCAAAGTAAAACCCCTAGAAATCCCACCCCCACCATTTCATAACGTAGAAACTGTAATCTCAACTCTAGCTATAAACAACACTAAGAAAATAAACATTATCTGTTGTTACATTTCCCCAGGTCTCCCACCACAGAAGAATTATTACAATGGATCTCAGTCAAACTTCCCAATGAAACTATTCTCTTAGGTGACTTAAACACAAACTGGTTAGCTTGTAACTCCAACAACCCCACCAACCATTTTAATCTCTATGGCTTTACCCAGCTCACTCAAGAACCTACTAGAGTAGAC
Source organism: Protopterus annectens (assembly GCF_019279795.1). Lineage (NCBI taxonomy): Eukaryota > Metazoa > Chordata > Ceratodontiformes > Protopteridae > Protopterus > Protopterus annectens. The sequence goes on along the minus strand of NC_056728.1, from coordinate 1,058,120,081 downwards.
AAAAGATCACACAAGCAATCAGTCTTAGACTGGACACTAGTAAACTACCCAAAACATTACTATTGCACTGGATGGCTACAAGACACCCTGAGTGACCACCTCCCCACATTCCTATTGTGAAAAAGCTCTAACATAACCAACCCTATTATTTTTAGACAAGTCAGAGATAAAAGAAAACTAAATACGCAGGAACTAAACCACATCCTAAAACATTGTAATTGGAACCCACAACTAACACTAGACTTAGACCAAGCCATAGACTACTTCAATAACACTTTCAGTAGCATCCTCAACTCAGCTGCACCCATTAGAATGATCAAAGTCAAGTCAAATTATGCTCCATGGCTAAGCAAGGATACAAGAGCCCTGCTAAATGCCAGATATAGAGCATGGAGAGCCTGGAAAAAAGACACCAACCTAACCAAACAAAACTACCAAAAACTAAGCGACCAAGCAAAAAGACAAACCATACTTGATAAACAAAACTATTTCCTCACCAGTCAAACCAAGCACACAAGAGACCCACAACATTTCTGGAATTCCATCACCTCCCTACTCAACCCTGGAAAAATATCCACCCCAACTCCCACCACCAATAATAACACCACAGACATTGCATCACAATTTCACCAGCATTTCAATCAAATAATTCTATCACTGTCCTCTCAGATCCCCAAAACCTACCACTCAGACCCACCTAGCAAGCCCCTTAAGAATATCCCCTCATTCACACTCTCACCTGTCCCCACCACTACTATTAAAAAACTCCTACAAAAACTCAAACCCACCACCCTTGCAGCAGACAACCTACCTGCTGACTTCCTAAAAATGGCAGCTGATTCCCTCTCATACCCAGTATCTGTCCTGATAAACTGCTCTATACAGGAAGTCTACATCTCCAAACTATGGAAAGTATCTAACATTATCCCTCTTCACAAAGGAGGAAACTCTTATGATTTCTCCAACTACCGCCCAATAGCCATCCTACCCCCTTTTATCCAAAACACTTGAGAGGTGTATACACTCCCAAGTTGTGCAATTTCTAAACTCTAACAACCTCCTGTCACCCACTCAACATGGCTTCCAATAACACCATAGCACTACTACCGCTCTTCTGATCTTTTTACAAACATAGTGAACCTACACAGAAACAACAGTTTTGTATCAGCAATATTTCTAGACTTATCCAAGGCATTTGACATGGTGTCACACACCATGCTACTGGATTCCATGTCCTCCCTATGCTTTGCCCCTTCCGCTATAGCATGGTTTAAATGCTACTTATCAGACAGACAGCAGTCTGTTCAGTGGCAGAATACACTATCAGCCCTACTCCATACAACCATAGGAGTCCCACAGGGTTCAATATTAGGACCACTACTTTTCTCCATTTTCACTAACAGCCTCCATACCTCCACCCAAAATGTCTCACTCATACAGTATGCAGATGACTCCACTCTCATCTGCTCTGCACCATCACTCACAGCCCTTCAAAAACTTACACAAGACTCCTTCACCTCAGTAGAAAACTGGATTACCCAGACTCAACTAATCCTTAATCCCAACAAAACCAAACTACTCATTTTCTCCCCTAACAAATCTAAATCTATTAACCAACTTTTTACAATCACTGCCAAAAATGGTGCCAACATCTCACCCACAAACCATACCAAACTCCTTGGCATGGAAATCGACAACAAATTACTGTTTGATGTGCATATAGCACAAATCATAAAAAAGGTCCACAAAAAAATTGGGGACACTATATAGACACAAAAAAATTCCTAACTGACCAAGCAGGTGTGGCACTTGCCCAAACACACCTTCTATTTACTCTAATGTATGCTGCTCCGATCCTTACCCACATAAGAAAACAGGACCTTGAATAACTTCAGTCATGCTACAATAAAATTGCCAGATTCACTTCTAAATCCAACTACAAATCACACTACTGTCATGCCCTGCGCAAACTGCAATGGCTAGAACTACCCCAACTACTCACCAATCATCAACTAACAATTGCCTACAATATTTTGAACTATCCTCTCAAAACCCCATCTCTTAGTTACTAACCAAGCAGACATCAAATTGTCCCCTATGCTCTTCAGAAAAAAACACTACTGTCTATCTCTAAAGCCAACAACTCTGCAGGCCAAGCCCTATTCTCCCACAGCATAGCAATAACCTTCCCCCTAGCCTTACCTCTTCTACATCGGCCAATATGTTTAAAAGCTCTCTAAAAGTCCACCTTATGAATTAATGGATATGCCCATGCATCACATAACATTGAAACATATCACTTGCGACCATGATTTCTATTCTCACTGTCTGATATAAATATTATATTGTATTTCTGTTTGACACTGTATAACAATTATTCAATCTGCTGAACTTTATTGTGAACTGAACATAATCTATGTCTGAACATTTGATGTGTTGAACTTATTATAAACTGGACTTAAAACGTATGGAGATTTTTCCCTGGGCCTCCGCTGTAAATGGACCTATGTCCAGTTGAACTATCCTGGTAAACAAATGTAAAATAAATAAAAAATAAAATAAAATAAACACTTATACATGTTGGGTAATTCAGTTCTTTACCTAGCATGAAGGGTTATAGCTTGGTCATCCATGCTGTGTACTCATTACTAAACAGTGATTGCAACCAATTTGTCTTCACAACACCAATATTTTTTTGTTCATTAGTTGGGTTCTCTGCATCTGTAAACTATCCAGCCAGTCACCATGACTCTGTTTATTCTTTCCTTAACTAGGAGCAGCCTGTCACCCCTCATCCAGGAAATTTCTGTAATCTTCTAGTGCTCAGCTGCACTTGCCCTACAGTTCCCAAGGGGCAGGACTAATGGAGCAATGTGAAGGCTAGTCATCTGCTTCTATGAGAGAGACTACCACCACAGCCCCACTACATTTAAGGCAGAGGTTTCTGGTCACTTCTGGTCTTTACTGGCAATTGTAGGCATGGTGTGATTACCAGCATGCATGTCTCCACCCATCACCTCTGAGAGGATTCATCAGGCAGGCCTCATCATTTTCAACTCAGTAGCCATCTTCTCCAGCACCTGGATAATGAATTGAATTCAGGACATCAGGGCCACATCTCTCTCTCTCTCTCTCTCTCTCCCTCTCTCTGTCACAGAACTGGCAAAGCCACTGAGTATTGTTATGCTATTTAAGAGGAGTTAATAGATGAACCCCACGTGTAGGGCTCTTCCAAAATGCTGCTTCAAGGTAAAGCATATGTTGCTAGCAAAATTCAGGAATAGTGTCCTTAGAGTAAACATGGAAGAGAGACCATAGAATTATTGTACGGGGGGGGGGGGGGGGGGGCAGTGGCCAAGACGGCCTTTGCTCTGCTTCATGCATTTTTTTCCTGACAAGAATATTTTGTCAGTCTCATCAGAATGCCATCAGAAGTAATATAGTATTGAAGTAGAAGACAAAAGGAATATTCTGGTGTAAAAATGTACTTTTCAAAAATGTTCATGTCATTTCATGAATAAGAAATCTTCATACAGTAAAGAAGATGAGTCACTTGAAGCCTGTGACACAAGAGAGCTTCATAATAAAGGAAATACAATGACTTATTTCTACCATGCAGGAGTTAGTTACAAAAACTGACAAGGTAGATATATAAAATGGACAAAATAAAAGAAAACTGATCTAAACAAATAGAACTCATAAATGAAATGATAAAGCAACAAAAATCACAACTAGAAAGCTTGAAGGAATCTGTCACAGACATAGATGGCAGGTTAACAGAAAGAGAAAACAGCAACTTCATTAACAGAATGAGAAAACAATATCAACTTCATTCTGTAGCAAAATAAGTTATTGGAGCAAATAGATGATTTAGAAAATAGAGCGTGTAGAAACAACATCAGAATATATGGACTATCAGAGAAAATGGAGGAAGCAGTATGATAAATGTTGTAACAGCCTGGATTCTGAAAGTTTTAAATCTACCAGAAGCCTTTTCCATTGGAATTGAAAGGGTGCACAGATTTTTGGTGACTGTTCCCATAAACAAAAAGAATGTTCATCCAAGCTCCATCAAAATCAAATTCATATCAAAATAGGACAAAGACTTAGTTTTAAAAGCAGCATGGTCTGCTGCACCTCTAAAAATTGAAAACTAATACATCAGATTTGGCAATGATTATTCTTCTTTAGTAATCAAGAATAGGAAAGCCTGTATACCTTTGGTGAAATGTTTGAAAAAAGAAGGAATCAAAACACATCTTGTCTACCCTGCTAAACTTTGACTTTTTCTACCTGAAGGAATCAAAACCTTTGATAATCTAGATGCCCAAGCAACTAAAATGCTACAAGAATAAGCTTTTATTTAGGCAAAAAAAAAATTAAGTTCTAACCTTTGTACTGACTGTAGGTATGTGTCGGCCTGTAAAATCTGATGTTTGTACCAAAAATGTCCCACTTTGGTCATTTGAAAAGGTGGCAACCCTAGCTGCTGTTATAACATTAAAATGGTTTGTAATACTTTTTCTTTGCAAATAAAGACTGTAATTGTAAAGAAGGTAAAAAAATATGATAGATAGCTATGTCTGAATTATTTAATGTGTCTAAGAACCACTTCATAATATAACACAGTGGTAAATTGGTTAAAGCTGCAGCCAAACTGAATGACAGCACTCCAGCATTTCATTCATATTAGTTTGCTCTAACTATTAATTAATACTATGAAGCTAATTTTGTAAACTTGTATTGTAAATAAGTTGGATAAAAATAAGTGATAATGTTTTCTCACCAACAAAAGTAATACATATGCATTATAATATAACAGAGCATGTTATGTGTGCCATTAGATTACATTTTATATATATATATATATATATATATATATATATATATATATATATATATAAATGTTTATTCAATTTTCATGTTTGTAAAGAGTTATGATGAATGGTTATTTGACTGATAGCTATGCGATATTGTCTTGTTTAGATTTCTGCTGAGTAAGAAATATTCTTATAAATTTCACACTTAGGTTAATATAACAGGAGAGGTTAAAATTCTTTATTATTACACATTACAATAGTGTTATTTTAAAAGCTAATAATTTTTAGGTAGAAACATATAAAGTTATGTTTATTCTTAATTAGCTAGATTTATATTGACTGCCAGTTACCACCTTATTTGTGAATGAAATTTTCATATACAGTAAGCCTATCACTTAATACTTATGTGCTGTTAGGTCAAATTTTCTTAATATATGCAAACTTTTATTCTACATTCATATAGCATAGAGGTACAATGAGTGTCTATTTGACTGGTAGTTACCACCTAATCCATGAATGAAATTTTCACATATAGTAAGCCTATCACTTGATATTTATCTCTCTAGGCAAATGATTCTTCTTTATTCTCATATAATATCTATTAAATATTTAGATGTTTATTTGATAGAAGTAGTAGCAAAATAGTGTTTGTTTTTACATGGTTTGGTTATAAAGGGCTTGAATGGAAAGTACAAAATGCATAATAAATGAAGCAGCCAACCGGATAACTAGAATATAATTCAATTAAGAACACTATATTTCTTCTGTTCTAAGTCATTGTTTTTATCATTATCAATGCCCTAGTTTCTATGTCAGTAAAACAATCAGAAAACTACGTGAACGCATCATAGAACATAAATCTGATATTAGAAGTTGTATTTTAACAACTGCAACACCAAAACATGTCATGGAGTCAAATAATACACATAATTTTGTATTCAGAGTGATAGACGGATAGATAGATAGATAGATAGATAGATAGATAGATAGATAGATAGATAGATAGATAGATAGATGTTTTACTAATATAAAGGGAGGTGATAAAAACAATGACTTAGAAAAGAAGGCATATAGTTAGATAGTTAAACTGCAAGCTGATAAATATCCTGGCATAAATTCTACAATATCTATTAAACCTATCTTAAAGCACAAACAGTTGTGCTTGAAGAAATAATGTATATATAGAGACATGAGGTAAGAATATGCACTTTTTGCTTTAGCACTTTAAGTAAATTGTGTTCTTAATTGAATTATATTCTAGTTATCCAGTTGACTGCTTCATTTATTATGGATTTTGTACTTTAATTAAATAAGGATGTGTTTAGCAGACTTGTATCACACTGACGAAGGAGTGATCCAAAAGCTTTGTGGTTTGTAACTTTGCTGCTATCTATCATTTTTATGTGTTTTAAAATAAACTGTTTGGACATAACTTGCCAATTTTATTTAGTTTGCTTTGGACTGATTTTGAACAGCAGGTGTATTGCAGGCTTAGTATTTTCTTGATCTGATGCAGCTGTACCAGAGATTTGCCAAAGGGGACATCCCTTACAGTCACCTAGTGGGGGATGCTGGTTACGCACTGGAGCCGTGGCTGCTGACACCCATCAGAAATGCACACACACCCAAACAAGTGCTCCATAATGAGGCACACGCACAGACCAGAATTAAAAGAGAGCGTGAGTTTGGGATGCTCAAGTCATGGTGCCGGTGCCTGGACACATCCGGTGAATCCTTGCAGTACTCACCAGCTACATGTACTCAAATTGGATTGCATGTGCTATGCTGCACAATATAATCCTCTAGAAACAGCTGCAGCAGGAACAGCATGGGGCCGGGCCACACAGCCTCCCACCATTGCCAAGGCCTGCACAGGCACAGAGTGACTCGGGGGAGGAACAACCTGAGCCTGCCCCAGTAGGCAGAAGGAGGCATGCCCAGCATCCTCTGGCCTTGGCAAAGAGGCAATGCATAGCACATACACTGACACAGGAGGAACCCAGGGAATGACACCTCTCTCTGACTCACACATACAGTAAAAGGGATGCCAAACATAACACTACCTGTACTCAACCATGTGTAGGGACTGTACTATGAGCATCTGACATAGGCAGCCCTCCAGCACCATCCTCAGTACTGGCACACCCACAAGGTAAGTCACACTCCTTACCAATTGTCGAATGGAGTAGTATGTTGTTACCTGTATCTATGATATGGATGTGAGTGTACAAGGGAATTGGGTAACTGAATGGGATGCCAGCAGATAGCAGACACCTATAGTGGCAGCATGAGATCGGCAACAAATACTGGTGTCACCATAGTAGCCAGTACTACACATGGTGACAAAACCCACTGCAGGAAATGTGCTGGGCCACATGTGTGTCCATATGACACACACATGCCAGTCAGGGAGGTTCACATACTCAACAACAGTCTCAGCCAGCAGGACAGGTGTAGACAAACACAAACAAAGGCTGTGCTAAGGCCTCTGAATGATGCCTATGGGTAACCCCCCCCCCCATCCCAGCCTACACAGACAGACTACATCAGGTCAGGTAGTGGGATATTAGTTCTGAAAGTTAGGAAGTCAGAAACTAATATGTAGGTCAATCAAACCTAAGACCTGTAATACACTGATATGTCTCTAATCAGTATGATAGGTTAGAAAACAGAATGAAATTGAGTACCTGATATACCTGTACAGTCACAGCAAATGTGTACAAGTGTCAGGTGTTCCCCCAATCATGTGTGACAATGTACAAACAAACAAGTGCTCCTCCCCAAATCCTATGGAGACATGTAGTAGCAGTCAGGTGTGCCCCCCAATCCTATGTAGACATGTAGTAACAGTCAGGTGTGCCTCCCCAAATCCTATGTAGACATGTAGTAGCAGTCAGGTGTGCCCCCCCAATCCTATGCAGACATGTAGTAACAGTCAGGTGTGCCTCCCCAATCTTATGTAGAAATGTAGTAACAATCAGGTGTGTCCCCCAATCTGATGTACACACATTGTAACAGTCAGGTGTGCCTCCCCAATCTTATGTAGAAATGTAGAAACAATCAGGTGTGCCCCCCAATCATGTGTAGCAATGAAGAAACAGTCAGGTGTGCCCCCCAAATCCTATGTAGAAATGTAGTAACAGTCAGGTGTGCCCCTCCCAATCTGATGTAGACATGTAGTAACATGTATGTGTAGGTATAATACCAGTGGAGCACAGATGCCCAGAGGTGGCCAAGGTAGCAGGATAGATTGTAGCATTTGTACAATATGCAGGTATGTGTGTGTTTCATATTGTGTGAAAGTGGTCAGTATGTATGCATGCTAAGGTTTGACCTGGTGGTCATTGCCCACTACTGCCAATGACAGGACCATGTCCTCGCAACTGCAGTGCCAAATAGAATTCCCTCCAATATAACACATGCTAGCAGTAAGCCATCGTAAATGTATGGTGGTAATATGTGTCACCATCTGAAAGATGGACATGGCATGGTTGTTGGGCTAGGTATACAAGCAGTACACAGGGAAAAGTACTCCAGACATACAGTATATAATGTGTAACCATGAAATGGACACACCCTTGGAATTGCACATACAGGTATGCATCACATTATCTGGGCCTGTAGTAGGGAATACCGGAGTTGTCTGGCCGAACACTTGCAGATCACAAAAGTGATAGGACTGATGCATTGGGAAACAGCTGATGTACCTACACAAGCCAGCATAACTGGAATGCCCCATGCATATCTGTGAGTCAGATGCAAGTAACATCCATAGCACACATGCACCCAGCTCACCCAAACACCACCCACAGGTGCTTCTCTGGTTGTATCCCTGCTGTTGGGAATGGCTACAATATGACCCCTACCTGTGTATGGCACTAGTGAAACAATGCAGCATGCACTGCAGGTGTCCCATGCAGGTGTGTCCCTTGCTGTAAGTAGCACCCTGCCAGCATCCACACCACCTGATCAATACTGAGAGAAGGTATTGACATGAACATCTAGCACACCTACACTGTCACCTCAGGGGAATATACTGTATGGCAGTCTGGGACTGTAGAACCAAGAGAATGCAATGGACTGCCACAGCTGGCCTGCATCACCACCAAATGTCCTACAGGCCTCTGCCAAAAGCCCATGTCTCACACATACTGCCAATGCATATCATGTCATGGTCACCCAAATAAAAACATAACACACTCCACATAAGCCATATGCAAGGCCATGTGGACAAGCCACAGTGACATGTCCACCATGTCCCACTGTATGAACTGTGGACCAACACCAAAACACAGCTGTGATGAGGCGATAACTTTAGGGAAAGTATCAGAAAATGTATTGCATAATGTATGGAAGAGGATAGCATAATGGGGGGGTGGGAGCATGGGCAGCATGGAATGTGCAAGGTCCATCACACAGCTGTATGCACATACTATCCCTGGGTGCAAACACATAAATAGGTTGCTACAAACTTGCCCGTACACCACAATAGGGGTAATGTCCTGACTTATGACCCCTGCCTCTGGATAACCTGTGTCAATCTGTACAGCTGTGAGGTACTGCCACATCAAGATAAGGCCATACTGTCATGTTGATGGATGTATAAGTATGGGATCCTCTGCCAGCACTGTACCAAGGTGATGAACTGGATACACAGATGTTGCAGCACGTGTCTGCATGTCCCCCTCCAGAATGCCATAACTCTCCATGAATATGTAGGCATTTGCCCACAATACTGGACACAGCTGCATTCACCCTTGTTCCCCAGGACATCACTGTGAGCAAGAATGTCCACCTGATAGTACTTGAGGACATAAAATATCACAGTGTATAACTGTACATATATCTGAATATCTCTGCTAACACCAGTACCATTTAGCAGAAGCAGCACAGACATAATCACCTACAGTACACACTATCCTTTGCACAGTTTGACCCTATATTAGCAACTGATCTACATATATCTTGCAGAAACAGTTTGCTACCTGTAGGTGTAGAACACAAAGGTCTGCACTGGAGTACAAACTACCTGGAATGGATCCACACATTCAATACAGAAGGGCATATTGGGCATGCTCACACACTTAAACAAATGAAACCCATGTCTGCAAACAACAGTGGACCATACATATCTGACAGTTGCAGATGTTAGTGGATACACTCCTCAGTATGCACCAGTCATGGTTTGCACACACATTGGATAGGAATACACACACATATCCAAGGACAACACACTATAATAAGCCAAAAGTAGACATACATAGATGTGTGGAAGAGAGTGACAGTGACAAAGAGCCTTCCATCATGAGGCCTGTACCACCCAGCACACAGCCAAATGACTACAATCACATGATGTGTAAATGTCATTCACTGTAGAAATTAGCCACTGAAATACATCAGCAGTATAGACTCTGTGGTGCAAGTGCTAGCTGTACAACATGACTGTAAAATGCAGTAGTCATTTAGCAGTTGTTTACATGTACCTGTGGAATATATACCTGTGTGTGCCTGCTTGTGGTTTGTCAACCTCTAGATGAATGGGTTATGACCCATGCACAAACACTGCCCTCCCTGTAGCCCTACTATGACAAGCCTGCTGATGTCATCCACTTTGAAATACACCTTTGGGAATAAAATAATCCAGTAATCTCTGTGGTGCATCCTAAAACTGGGTAATGCTGTAGTGTGATAAACTAGCTAGGTAGGCGTTCTAATTCCAGACATGGCAAATGTGCTTGTGTGTATGTGTGTTCCTGTGTGTATAGGGAGCAATGCTTTTTAGGCTAGTCACACTCATTACAATTCAAATGCCCTACTTTGGCAAGCCTGCTGATGTCATTCATTGTGAAATACACCTCTGAGAAAGAAGGAATCCAGTAATCTCTGTGGTGCATCCTGCAACTGTGTAATACTGTAGTGTGATAAAATAATTAAGTAGGTGTTTTAATCCCAGACATGGCAACTGTGTGTCTGTGTAGGGAACAATCCTTTTTTGGCTAGTCACACTCATTACAATTCAAATGCCCTTCTTTGGAAAGCCTGCTGATGTCATTCACTGTGAAATACACCTTTGGTAAAGAAGGAGCCCAGTAATCTCCGTGGTGCATCCTATTGCAGCATTATGCTGTAGTGTGATATAGTACTTTTGCAGGGGGTTCTATTCCCAAATATGACAAGTGTGGATGTTTGCTTGTGTGTGTTTCTTTGTCTGTGTAGGTAGCAATGTTTTTTAGGCTAGACATACTCACTACAAATCATATGGCCTACTTTGGCAAGGCTGCTGATGTTATTCACTGTGAAATACACCTTTGGGAAAAAAAATACTCAGTAATCTCTGTGGCGTGTCCTATAACTGTGTAATGCTGTAGTGTGATAAACTAGTTAGGTAGGTGTTCTAATACCAGACATGGCAACTGTGTGTGTCTCTGTGTAGGGGGAAATGCTTTTCAGGCTAGTTACACTCACTACAATTCAAATGCCCTACTTTTGTAAGCCTGCTGATGTCATTCATTGTGAAATACACCTCTGGGAAAATTGCAGCCCTGTAATCTCCGTGGCATGTCCTATAACTGTGTAATGCTGTAGTGTAATAAACTAGTTTGGTAGGAGTTCTAATCCTAGACATGGCAAGTGTGTGTGTGTCTGTGTTTATCATTTGCATCCTGTGTGGAGGTGTAACAGCTGGACTCACTGTGGAGCAGGTTTTGCAAATCTCTTATATGGTAGCACTATTATATGTCACAATGTCCACCTTACAATGATAACAGATCTGAAATAGCCAAGAGGCTGGGGTGGCAATCCATACCCCTACATGTGACATCAAGGCCTGGTGAACAAAGTTAGCAACCCTTGTATTGCACAGAGAACACTCTCAACCCATGTCTCATACACAAACACACTTGCCTAGGAAACAACCGCTATGTTGGTAGTACCCTGCATATTGCCCACAGATAGTAACCATGGTGTGATTGCAGTGGACTACAGAGGCCATGCACCCTGTCCATCAGTACAATACACACATACATGCAGACAGTGCGCCTTCACTATCTTCCTAACTGGACACCTGCAACACCTGTGGTGCCATCAAATGTGACCCACAAAGGACATACCATGCCTTATACACATGCACTGTATGAACAGATGCCACTGACACCAGGGAGTACCTGTATCATGCTATCAATGTGGGTGCAGGGTCAACATGCTGTCCATTACCTGTTCCCGATACATGAGGCCAGGACAGGCACATCTGATGATAACAATCTGTGTACACAACATAGGCCAGACACCCCAGGTGTAGTTCCACATGTCATTGTACATGCATGTGGGATGTGTGCACATCCCAGACAGTGCCTATGTCATGGAATAAAGAACACATACATGGCAAGCATTGCACAGCAATGGCCACACACAATAGTTACTCAGGTGACTGGATGGTGAATACAATACCTACCTGTGTAGGCCAATCCAGACACTACACCCCTGAGCCACACTGCAGGCCATTGTCGTGGCCTGATGCCAAGGTATACCCTTCACCTAGCCTTGTATAGTGTTCTGGTACATTCAACTGCTACACACTCGTGAAGCAATGCATGCATGTGTGTGTGTGTGTGTGTGTGTGTGTGTGTGTGTGTGTGTGTGATGTATGATGTATGATGGTTTTGACCACATTCACACTCACTACAACCCCCATTGGCATACTGAAGCATGCTGTCTGATGTCAGACACTTTCACATACACTTTGCTCCTATAACCTCTGGATAACCCCTGTGGTGCATGTGATACCTGCACAGTACTGTATTGTGGCAAACTAACGAGTTAGGAAGTGTATTCCTGACCCTGGCAAGTGTGTCAATGAGTGTGAGTCCCAGAGAGAGAGTGTGGCTGTGTTGACATTTACACCTGTTCATGTGGACAGGCATGTGTACTACACCTACCGCATCACTACCATATCACTGTTTTAGATGTCACTCACCATCACATATATGTTTGAACAGTTCCTCAACATGTAAGCTATGTAGCACATGCAGTAACTGCATAGACATGTAATAGCAATACATAGTCAGTCAGGGGTTTGATACCCTGTACTGGTAAGTGTGTGACACAAACATGCTTAGGTTTTACCCTCCCACCCCCTCCCTAACTTACTTTGTCTCTGTCTGTCTCTCTGACTCCATGTCTGGTGGATGTGGAGATTTACACCTGCTTTACTTAGGCAGCAGCATGTGTTTGTAAGTGATGCTTCTAATCAGCTGATGGCCTCTGCACAAATTGCAGCCCTCCTCTAGCAGATTGCTTGTGGAACAGCTGTGGTAACATTACCATAGCCAATTGCAAGGAAACACACTCCACTATCTAGGAACATTATGTTGGTGTTGGGCTTTTTCATTCACTGTGAGCAGGACCAAGATCTGGTGTTTGGCAAACAGCATCACAGATGGATTGGGGATTTACCTCTAACAACATACACTGTGGAAACAGACCAACACACAGGAGGGGGGTGTGCCTGAAATGACTACATAATGCAAGTGTTGCTATTCTGCATTTGGAGTAATGTCAGTTTAACAGTGTGTGTGTGTGTGGATATGGCTGGGATACATGTTTTAATTCCTGTCATGACAGTGCCATGTTTTTGAGGAAACCCCCATCTGTAGGGTCATCTGCAGACTGGACAGTGTGTTGTGCCTTTTGTTTCTGTGTTACTCACAGAGCACCTATCTGAGAACTGCAGAAGCATAGTCTGAGGATTGCACTCAGTACATGGTGACAGCTATGAGAGTTACCGACTTGATATCCCTCATAGGACATATGTCACAACAATCCCTGTTACAACAGTAAATGTATGAAGTTATCACAGCAATATGTAAATATTGGCCCTGTGTTTGTGCCTCCATCCACATCTCTGTCAACCTTTGTACATATGTCATGCAGTAAGAGGTGCATATGTTCTGAACACCATTATTTATTCACATCATATCTGATAACAAGCCGGTGAGATAACAGACTGCTACACATGTTATGTATAGTAGGGGTTATATTTGAGGACATAACCTGGGCATTCTGTGGTTGTGTGTACAGTACTGAGGTCTGTGTACTTATGGTGATTGTTGACAGTGTGTGTATTGTGAAGATGTACCTTGGCCTGTGTACAGACTGTAGTAGATGTCATTGTTCTTGGTCCTGTTCTATCTGATGTTACATGCTGCTCCAGTGTATGTTACCCTATCGGCTTACATGTTTGTAGGGCCAAACACACACATGTCCCATACAACACACAGGCATTGGACCACACTGTGTAGTGGCCCAGTATATGTAGGGTTAGTGTGTGAGTGGCACATGTGAGGATGGTGTTGATCAGATAGTCCATATACTGTAATATTAAGCTAGCTTACCATATGTGTCTGGGGCTGTGTTCACATTGGTTGTGGTTATGCACTTTCACACAGGTGTTTGTTACTCTGTGTTGTGACATGCCTGTAGAGCCTGCTACATATGCAGGTACATGTGTATTCCCCCATAAGAAATGTAGGCCAGTGTTGTGGCAGTCTGTCTGTAGCCTGCAAAGTGCTTTGTTACATGCCTTACAAAGAGTGATGTTATGTCATATACTTGCCAGATGTACTGATGCTGGGCCACCATAACAGTCATGTATTTCTGATAAAGCAGTGGGATGCTGTACAGATGTATGTCACTAATTAGTGGGTAGTATGTGGCCATGTCACCTCTGTACCAGTGGTTATTATGTGTCAGGACAGACAGGGGTGTGTGAATGCATAACCTATGGGGGCAAATGTATACCAGCATTTACGTGATATACCCATCTACATGACTGTTAACATCCACATTGTCAGGCTTGGTCCACATGTCTTGCACTAAGAGGTTCTGTGTATACCTCTGGACTGACAAGAGTGTATCAGACTGTCTACATTTATTGGCCATATCTCTGCTGTAGTCCACAGGGTCATTACTGTGCTAGCAGTGGTACTGTACTATGATGTCCTTAGGATGTCTGTCAGTAGCCAATGGCACACATGTTACAAGCAGGTGTCACCTCCCACACACAACATGTCTGTCAGGTCAACCCCTATTTCAGTAGCAACAGTCTACATATATACCTACAATACATACCTGACATCCCCTTGCACTAAGAGGTTGGTATTATTGGGGGTGAGGTAAGACTCCAGTGCATGTTCTGGACATATGGGGTATATATATGTGTATATAATTATCCATATATCTATATAGATATATACACATATACATATTGACATACATAGATGGATATGAATATATATATATATATATATATATATATATATATATATATATATATATATGTGTGTGTATATATAAACACTCAGATATATACATATACACAGCAATATATGTCTACACATATACAGATAGAGATACATATGCACATATACTTATGGATATCTACATATATATTAACAGCAATAGGTATATCAGAATAGATATGTATGCACATATAGTTATAGATATCTACATATATATCTACAGAAATGGGCATATCTGTACACATAGGATGTGCATATCTCTCTCTCTCTCTCTCTTTATATGTACATATATATATATATATATATATATATATATATATATATATATATATATATGTATATACGAAGAGAACTACACATGGCCATATATATGATGCACTATACAGATGTGTATACAGACATATGCATGAAGATACATGTTTATGTATTTCTAGACATATATCAACATATCATATGTATATATCCATATTCCTGTCATGTGTAAACCTCATTGTGTATACCCTTCCAGATGTATCTCACCGTATGCATCTGATATGTGTGCATTATGATAAAACAACGTATGTGATACAACATTCATTTTAATAACAAGAACTACACAATTGTGGAAGAAAAGACAATTGTTCAACACTAATCAATATGTGTATTGACAGATTTATTGGAAAAAAACAGCTGTCTTCACAGTGGTCATGGCATAGTAGTTAAGTGTTGTGACTATAGTGTACAGGGTCCTGGGTTCAAGACCGGCAAGGGCTGTTCATTTTGTTGCTGGGCAGAACAAGGGCTGTCAGATACAGAGTGGTTAAGGTGGTTTTGAGCAGCTTTAAGTGCGTCTGCATGGGATTGCATGACAGGAAGTGCTGCTAAGCTATGGGTAAGCGTACAGGCACTTACACAGTGTAGGCTTCACTTACCAGTATGCACATCAGCTTAGCTGTTATACTGGATCAATGGGATAACCTGCTAAGCATGGATTAGCCATAGTAACCAGTTCACACCACCCAGTCTGACAACCTTGGAGGGTAATGACATCTCTAATAAGTGTATTTAATGACATGTACAGTTCATGTGCCTATGTGCTGTCATTACAGTAGCAAAGGATGCGAGTGTCATGTCTGGAACACAGACATATATGAGGCCTGTACAGCACTGTTATCCATGTGAATGTGTTACATACAGGGGTAGTAGCCCAGGGTATGTGCTGGCATGTAGTGTATCATGGCAGTACTACTGTTGACAGTGCTTTTCCAGGCAAGAGTAGAGTGCTAAGTGTAGTACTGACAACAGGCACACCTGCAGGCATAACTGGACTCTGAGGCCTCCCTGTTGTATCCCTGGTGTGTGAGCTGTGTCACAGTATATATCCCCTACTGTATAATGATCCGACATGTGGAATGTAACTGTAGACTACTGTCTGTACAGCACATGTTAGTGAGGGCTTCCAGCATGTAGTTATGGCATACATATTGTTGTCAAATGTATATCTGTCAACACATTCATCCTATTGTATAGCTACTTGCCAATCTGATGACTGTCAGTCCCTGTACAGACCTGCAGATGGCAGGTATCCAGCTGGGATATGTACAGGCAAGCTATGCTTGAGTGACACTTACATGTCTGCCCAGCTGTTTAAGAACTGGCACATGTAGGAAACAACACCGTGTACGCATCACATGCCACGGGTACCTCCACTACACTACCACAGTCAACAGAACATGCTTGGGTACAAGTCTCCATCACAGACACTAACCATGTGTTGTAATACATGTTACATACATGTCAACTTGATCACCTCAGTGGCCATGCGCAGGAGGCACGCAGAGGATTGGCTGATGCATATCACTCACACACTAAGGGTCAACACAGTGGTGTCTGTTGATAGATTGCCTGCTGCCACATGGCAGGTGGTGGGACAACACTGTACACACAACCCCTACACAACCCCTCTCCCCTTGGACAATAGCTAGGTACACAGCTATGACCACCTGCAGCGATGCACCCCAGTACTGACACATGTGTATGTTTGCATTACTGAGTATAGCAGTGTCTGTGTGTAGCACACCTGTACTTGGGATTTCCATGAGGGCCTTCACAACCACTGCAACACCCATTGCCATAGTCAGTCGTAGCTGCTACTGTATAGAACATTACATGTACCCTGTTATGCTCCTCTACATAACAGTTACATGAGCCTTGCAGTACCAGCACAACAGTGTTGTACAAATGGGTTGATAGGCATGGGATACCCATTGAGTTCTGGCAAGGGTGTGTATGTGTGCATGTTCGGATATCTGTAGGGTACAGCATTCCGAGGCCACATACTCCTATTACACTACGCATTGCCACACAGTAGTACAGATAGTGTTGTTGCTGCTCGTAGGTGAGGCATGACAATGCAAAACCCTACTATGCCTGTGGCATGTGCATTAGATGCATATCCCTGTAGTACCACTGTTGGGATATACAATGGGTTGTATTGCAGTCATGGGCAATGTGTGATGGTGGGTATGTCAGAGTGTCATCATGGGTTTCAGGGAGTACAATATCCACTGGGGGATGTGGGTGCTGTGTGGTGCACCCAGTATATGTCCCATGTACCACTTTATGGTTACCACTGTCACCATCAACCATGCAGGTAAATGATACCACAATCCAGCCCAGTTATGCATGTTCAGTGTGCAGCCTACATGTAACACACTGGACACATGGTCAAGTTAGTTAGCTGCGAAAGAGCCAGGTCTCTCGGACGTGTGTCTGCCTGTTATGTGTCTGTTAATGTGTATATGAAGCTATGTCACACTATGTATTGTCCATATACACCCATTACATCCCCCATTAGCATACTGTACAGGTCTGGGGATGTTCTGCATGCAACATGTAACCTAGGACACACCTCACCCTAAATGTTGTGTGGTGTGTGCAATGAAAGCCACACACTTCAGTAGCACCACATACTTAGGTAGGGGTCTAGTCCCAGTGTTGCCAAGTAAAGAGTGTGCGTGTATGTGGATGGGTCTACATCAGGTTGCAGATTATACATGTCCCAGCAGGTCATCTGTCCATGTGGCATAGGCAATAACAGTTATACAAACCTGTGACATGTGTTCAACTG
The DNA here is from genome assembly GCF_019279795.1 of Protopterus annectens. Lineage (NCBI taxonomy): Eukaryota > Metazoa > Chordata > Ceratodontiformes > Protopteridae > Protopterus > Protopterus annectens. The sequence continues at coordinate 1,058,101,857 of NC_056728.1, read as the reverse complement.
TATACACACACACACACACACACACACACACACACACACACACACACACACACACACACACACACACACACACACACACACACACACACACACACACACACACAGACACACATACATATGCCACCTTAATACCTACCTATCCATGACTTTACAGACAGTCCCAAGTATATTCCCATGTGTTCTCCATCCTGCATCACACTTGGTAGCATACACTCATTAATACCACTCATTAATGTATCATTCCTCTAAAAGCCTAGGCAAGTGATCACAACACAAGACCTGTTACTCTATTACCTCCCCTGACCTGAGTGGAGTAGTTTTACATGGCCTCATTGCTGTCATTCAGTGTTCACCCTGTGTATGTTCAGACATCATGAACATGGTCCCTATATGTGGGGGGCTACTATGTTCACTCCATAATATCACGCACTGGAGTGTCATGTGTATGTATTGCTCGGTACATGCCAGATATGCTGCTCAATCAGCCTATCATGTGACAACTGTAATATATGGATACACAACCCTGGTGTTGTCTAGTAATTTCCCAATGCATCTGTAGTGTTGCATACGTGGGTTGTCAGTCACCTCTCTGCTGAATGCGATATTAAGAGTATACCTGGTGTCTACCTTCCCTCCCAATGCCTCTTCCATGCAACAGACCTTATTATACTATCAGCTGTCCTTTGATTACATGCATGACAAGTATTCCTGGTGTGTTATGTGTCAGTCCATGTCCATGTACTGCATGATCTCAAAGTGAAGTACTGCTGTATGAACAACCCCACAAACACACATGTGCATACATGGACACCCACACAAACACATACACATGCACACATGCATCCTACATGTATCAGACTCCCTCCACTTCACCAGAGTGACCCTACAGGCAAACTAACCACCCACCGAGGCACACACACACATACAGATGAGTTTACACAATGATAGTACACACACAGTCCTCCTATTACCCATCTGTCAACATGCATAACATATGGTATATACCAGCATGCAGTGCAGCTACGTCAATCTATGCTAGCAAGAGTATACATGTGTGTGATGCATGTGCTGTGTTACTAGGTGATGCCCCTTTCCCTGGATAGCACTGCACCCATATACACAGTATTGCTGTGCACCTGTTCTGCACCCAGCCATGTACTGTACACCACACCTCACAGGTGTACAACCCATTGCAGAATATGTAGTAGTGTGTCAGTTATGTCAGCTTTAATGCTCACAGCCCCTATGTTTTTCAACAACACATGCCTGGGATGATATGTGGACAGATGCCATTTGTGAATGTCTGATGTCTGGTTTACAGCTCTCACCATCAGCGGACCATGTATGACCAATCCAATACTATTACACTGACAACCATCAGAGCATACCATGGCTATGAGGAGCGTACACACCCTCATTGGTATGACGCACTCTTCCTTGATGTGCCATGGGACTACATCCCCGCATATATTAACAGTACATGAGCCCGATATGTGACATATGTCCTGTACATTCACATGCAGTGTCTACGGAATGTGTTAGGTGTGTGGATGCTAAGCACGATGCATACACTCCATGTGTGAATATGTGTGCACACCCTTATCATGATGGTTTGTTGCACATATTGTTATGTGTACTACTGCAGTCACTGCTCCTGGCAGGGGTATATTAGAATGGTAATGTAAACACCAACTCGAAAACCAAATCAATTCCAAAAAACACCAATTGCTCAAGAAGCAAAAAGGAAGAAAACCAACACTAGGATGATAGTAGCTCCATTTAATAATCCATTCTGGTACCTCAGCAATTCGCCTTCAGTGGAACAATTTAAGATATGCTAGCATCCTATATAAGTAGTCACATAAATTAACTCATAAGCCTTAATTGGCTGTAATTACATCTACTTAAAGTGCAAATGCATACATAGTATTAATATACCCATACATATCAAATATCAAATGTGAAATATATCAAATTTTAAATATCAATTATTCAGTGAAACAAATTAATAAACTGTATGCTGAAAAAACTAAGACAACTTTACACTGATGCATACCTTTAAATGCATAAAATGTTTGAAATACAAATGTATAAACTAGCTAAGAAAACAAGCTAATAAACAAGTTAATAAACAAGAAGACAAAAGTATCAACAGACAATGACACCATCTAAATTCACCCCCCTCGGGTGTAAGGTATGATAGTTAAAAATCATCCTACTTTCCAGCCTATTTAATTCATTTTTAAAATTTCCTCTAGATGAATGAGGTCTGGCTAAAACACTGAAGTTGAATCCATTAATATCTCCATTATGTACTGTAGCAAAGTGGAAAGCTACAGGGCTATCCATAGTCTTCCTCCTGATGTCCCCTAAATGTTCCAAAATACGAACCTTAGCCCTTCTTGTGGTTTTGTCCTGTATACCATGAGGGTACAACACCATCACATCCCAAAATGTATATGACCCGTGATGACATACAGTCAAATTTCTCAAAGGCTACATACTTTCTACCATTTATTTTCTTCCCATGCAAATTACTAACCTTATCACAATCTTAACAATGTCCACCCAAGCAGCCGCTACCCCAAAACAAAACACGTGCAACACATATCTCACAAAGCCAGTGTGCCAAACAGTCACAGCCCTTAAGACTAAACAACACACCTGATACACTTGTAATAGGTGACTCTATCGTCAGGCACACTGACGTCCCGCTCACCAGGCTGAACAAGGAGAGGGTCACGGTGAGCAGCCTGTCGGGCGCTAGGTTCTGCCACATAACACAAGCACTCAGGTCACTCCAAGGCAAGTACAAATATGACTCAGTCATTGTCCATGCTGGTGTGAATGACCTGAGACATACCTCCCTGGACTACATGAAAAGAGACATAAAAGAGCTCTCTGAGCATGTAGCCCAGGCCGGTATGACCCTGACCTTGAGTAGCATCTTACCCTCACCAAGAATGATGCCACAATATGAAGAAAAGATGATCAATTTCAACAATTGGCTTAAGTACTGGTGTCATTCAAAGGGGATCCAATGCCTTTCAGCTTGGGATGATATGCTCGACAAGCCACGATACTTCGCTATGGACGGCTTGCACCTGTCACCCCTGGGCTTTCAGATATTGGCAAAGGCTCTTGCTACCCCCATAGTGCCTTTTTTAGGCAAGGCTCAAAAGACAAACCCACCTCCATAGGTATCACAAGGGATAAGAAACTAAGAGTAATGCTACTCAACGCCAGAAGTCTAAACCTCAAGATGCACGCACTTGAAACTCTCCTTAGCATGGAGAACATCGATATCTGTGCAGTAACAGAAACCTGGTTCAGGGCTCCCGAGAGCACCCCAGCACTACCAGGTTATACCTCATACCATGCTTTTCGGCCCCAAAACTTGGACCGAACCACAAAAGGAGGGGGAGTATCAATATTCATCAAAGATACCCACACCTTCAGGTTGGTGGCAAAGCACGAAGCATCAGAGACTATCCATGTGCAACTAACAGTGGGTAAAATTGCCTTCCAATTTATAGCCTGCTACAGACCACCCTCCCTAACCCAGGAACCCCACTCAGCCTTCCTGAGAACACTGGAAAATATGAAGGTCTCTCCAAACACCATTATACTGGGTGACTTCAACTACCCAAACATAGACTGGGAGCATTACTCTAGCTCCAACACCCTAGCCCAAAGGTTCCTAGAATTTATAAACTCAAATGCTATGGAACAACTTGTTATGACTCCCACAAGAGGGGAAAACATACTGGACCTGATCATCACCAACATGGGGACTCTATGCTCCAGACCAGAAGTGTATCCCTCACTGGTAAGATCAGACCATAAACTAATCTCACTGGATATTCACATCACAACCCCACCCCCTGCCCAGAAAACCACAGTGAAAAACTTCTCTAAAGCAAATTTCACACTCCTCAAAACGGAGGTGGAATCCTTTAAAGGCCCCAGGCCTGTGGAAAATACGACCCAGACCGCAGAATCCTTTATAAACGCATTCTATGAACACCTTCAGGAATGCATGGATCATGCGATCCCAAATAAAACCAAGACCCAATCCTCCAAAGGCAGACGTCCTGTCTGGTGGACCCCAGCCATAAACAAACTATACAATAGAAGGAGGAAGCTACTAAATGATAGAGCAAAATCCCAAAAAGGGAAGGCATCACTGATCAGTATTAGCAAAAAACTACGGGCACACATAAAATTGTCTAAGGCCAGCTTCGAGAGAAAAATTGCACAGGACACTAAGGATAATCACAAGGCTTTCTTTAGTTATGTTAGGAACCTGGGTGGTAATTCCCAGATATGCTCAGAATTAGTCCAAAATGACAAAAAATACACCGAACCCACAGACATTGCCAACATCCTAACTAACAGGTTCAGCGCAAACACCCCCCCCTCCCCACCAAAAGGGCAAATATCTATCCCAGCAGAGTGCTGCCCCCCTGACATCTCAGATGCTCAGGTAAGAGCCCCTCTCCAAAGCAAAAACATAGCATCAATGGGACCAGATGGTGTCCCGGGCTGCGTCCTACATGAACTCCAAGAAGAGCTAAACCCAAGCATAAAACTACTGTTCAATCTTAACCATACTACAGGATATGTGCCCAAAGAGTGGCGTACAGCAACAGTGGTCCCTCTCCATAAAGGTGGTGCCTCAACGCATCCTGGAAACTATCGCCCCATAAGCCTGACTAGCTTGGTCTGCAAAGCTATGGAAAGGATCATCATGGACCTCATAAATAAAGATATTGGGGACCTACAAACACTGGATCCTACCCAGTTCGGCTTTGTTAAGGGCAGATCCTGCCTCTTAAACCTGGTTGATTTCTTTGAAACAGTCACCAAGGCCAGTGTGCGGGGGAAGGTGGTCCACACAGCCTACCTGGACCTCGCAAAAGCCTTCGATACAATACCCCACTCGGGCATTATAGATAAGCTCACCAGCTTAAATATAAACCCCTATGTCACTAGATGGATTGCAAACTGGCTCAAGGACAGAACCCACATGGTTAGAATTGCTGGAGCCATGTCAGACTCCAAACCAGTTGCAAGTGGTGTCCCACAAGGCTCAGTCCTGGGACCTCTCTTGTTCGGTATATATTTCTCAGAGGTACAGGCCAACACGGAAGGACTGTGGCTGACCAAGTTCGCAGATGACTGCAAACTGGGCGCCATAATTGACTCTCCAGCTGACACAAGCATCCTCCAAATGGGCCTCATAGAAACAGACAACTGGTGCCAGAGCCATGGCCTCAAGCTAAATGCCAAAAAGTGTATAGTCATCCCTTTGGCAAAACAAAGTGCCCACAAATTACCACATAGGTGGTAATCCATTAAGTACAGAAGAAGTAATTAGGGACCTGGGGACCCAAGTTGATAGCAATCTCACATTTGACAACCACGTGGCCAAAGTGGTTAGAAAAACATTTTATATAGCCCACCTAATCATGAAGGGATTCACATCTAGATCAGGGGAGGTCATCGTGCCTCTTTACTCATCCCTCATCAGGCCCATAATTGAGTACAATGCCCCTTGTGGGATGTACCTTACCAGACACCTGCAGCAACTGGAAAGACCCCAAAAGTACCTCACCAAGAGGATCAAAGGGCTCAAACAGATGCCATATGTCGCCCGGTTAAAGAAACTCCAGCTCTACTCAGTGGCATACGGCCTGTTCAGAGGCGATCTGTGCCTGACATATAAAGTCATGTCCAACCCGAAATTAATGGACATGCTGCACCTCAGAAAATCCAAATCCCATCGAGCTACGCGCTCGAGAGACTTGAACCTCAGCACTGAAATACATAGGACATGCTGGAGGGACAGATTCATAACCCAGAGGCCCCCTTCACTCTGGAATAAAATCCCAGTCCAGGTTAGGCAGAGTCCCTCATTGACTCTCTTCAAGAGGAATCTTGATGAGTGGATGGGAGATCATAGGTTTACCCCGGGTATCACTTCTGTGTCACTGTTAGACAGAGGCACAGTATACAACCCTTGAAAAAGGGCATAGCAAAATAAATTTAAAATGGTTGGCGAAAGCCAAACACATTCTGGCTAGGCTTATAAATGCCCTAGGGCAGATAGCCTAGTATGAACCTATGAACCTATGAACCTATAATCTAAACATGCCTACATTCATATCAGGTGAATATTCCAACTTCCTATTCAATAACACTTTCAAATTCTTATATCTGCTATAAGAGAAAGTAATGCGCCTTAGAAATAAATGCCCAATGGAAATATCATCACAAATTACTTGCCACAACTGTTTAAGAATCTTTTCAACAGTCCCTGAGAATTCTGAATATTTGGAAACAAAAAATATTGGTTCTTGTTCTAGAATATTACATGAATGTTCCCTATTTCCACCTCCTACAAACTTCTTCCTTTGTGTTAAACTGCTATAAATGTTATGCAGTATGTTCTCATCATAACCTCTAGATAGCAGTCTAGAAAGTATGTAGCCTTTGAGAAATTTGATTGTATGTCAGCAGGGGTCATATACATTTTGGGATGTGACTGTGTTGTACCCTCATGGTATATAGGACAAACACAAGAAGGGCTAAGGTTCGTATTTTGGAACATTTAGGGGACATCAGGAGGAAGAATATGGATAGCCCTGTATCTTTCCACTTTGTTACATTACATAATGGAGATATTAATGGATTCAACTTCAGTGTTTTAGCCAGACCTCATTCATCTAGAGGAAATTTTAAAAGTGAATTAAATAGGCTGGAAAGTAGAATGATTTTTAACTATCATACTTTACACCCTATGGGGATGAATTTAGATGGTGGCATTGTCTGTTGATACTTTTGTCTGCTTGTTTATTAACTTGTTTATTAGCTTGTTTTCTTAGCTAGTTTATACATTTGTATTTCAAACATTTTATGCATTTAAAGGTATGCATCAATGTAAAGTTGTCTTAGTTTTTTCAGCATACAGTTTATTAATTTGTTTCACTGAATAATTGATATTTAAAATTTGATATATTTCACATTTGATATTTGATATGTATGGGTATATTAATACTATTTATGCATTTGCACTTTAAGTAGATGTAATTACAGCCAATTAAGGCTGATGAGTTAATTTATGTGACTATTTATATAGGATGCTAGCATATCTTAAATTGTTCCACTGAAGGTGAATTGCCAAGGTACCAGAACGGATTATTAAATGGAGCTACAATCATCCTAGTGTTGGTTTCCTTCCTTTTTGCTTCTTGAGCAATTGATGTTTTTTGGTATATTAGAATGGGCCATCTGCATTTGCCAGTGTATATTCAGTCTTCCCTACACGTCCACCTAATCTGCATGATTGCAAGGTCTACTCATATACACATCCCTTGGTTTTTACACACTGCCATCACTATTGCTGTGGGGGTAGGGTTACATCTGCCACAGTTCCTGAACCTGACTGTGTGCAGATACAGCCATTCTAAGCATCCTTGGGATCCCTGCTGTAGTGCACTGGTGTGTCATGCTGACACCCCCCCACCTTCAGCCTTTTTGCAGATGCTTGACAAATAAGGTCTACACATGTGTGTCAGTTTGCAGTGTCCCATACACTGAACACCACATATTACAGCCTAGTCTCAGCTGATAATGTGGACCACAGTAATATGTTATGCCATAGTGTAACTCTGCAACAGTTGCCATTGCACTACAGGTATATACACTGATGTTGCACTGTATACGGGTGATGTTTAAAACATGTCCCTACTGTAGGCCATGTCTCCCGCCATTATGTTTGTCCCTGTGGACACATTCCACAATGACAGGATGTTAGTTATCTTGCAGGTATCTGACATACCCTTCCAATACCACATCATGGTCACCACTGTGATGTCGTGCATTTAACAGCAACCATACATGCACATGTACAACATGCATTCTGGGTAGGAGTAATAGATGTGTGCATGGAATATACCATAGCCATTACATGCCCGGTGTATTGGCAAGCATCAGCATAAACCATACTCACCAGCTACAGGCTGCTGCCTTGGTGATATACCAGCAGGACCTACATAAGAGGGTGAGAGATGCAAAGTTAGTGGCCACACCTGTGGCATTGCTACAGGGTGGGTGCAGCATTACAATACACAAACAGTACATGTCCACAATACTACCACATATGCCCATCTGTTTATCACTACTATGCAGCCACAAGCTATATCTATGACATGTCAGATATGCATGATCTACCTGTACAGATGCAGATGCATACACCACAGTGGTCTACTGATGTGCTCTGTGGTCTTACCTGCACGGCCCTCAATCAGTGTGTAGGTAGAACCCACCTCCACAATGGTGTCCGGCAGTTTTTGGCTATATGGACGGCAGGTGTCACAAAGCTTGCTAGGAGCTCCTCAACACATGTCGGGGGGGATAGATGGATGGTATGGCACCCCTGTTGCAAGGTGATCCCCCTGGACTGCAGCAGCATACAGACGGGCATTGCGAAGCAGGTCAGAACAATGATGCCGGACTTGCTCATAACTGTGGTTGTGCAGTCTGACATAATTGTCCCTGTGGACTAGGTCGTTCCACAGGGTGGTCTACTGCTACTGCTTATGGATGGCCCGGCCAAACAAGACAGAGTAGTGCTGCATTGGGTGGTTTACTACAATTTCATTCTCAGCAGCTGAGTAAGCTGGGAGACTTCCATGTGACATCTTGCCCGAAAGACATACAGATGGAAACAGGTGTAAGCAAGTCATACAGCAAGGATAACACAGTTCTTAATACACATCACTGTCACCCCCCACCACAATATCAGCGACAACAAACTGTACACACAATTCAATAGGTATGGCTACAGCTTACCTACTAGTGGGACAGATATTGTATTGTACCACACTTTGTGCAATGTGTTAGTAGACATGTTCCTTGTGTGGACACTATCATTGCTGGCCTGTTACAGACTATTCACCTGCATGCCATTGTCAGGGCCACTATGGTTCCATATATGCCTGTGGTATGCCTGCTATGTGATTGCTGCAAATCTGACATTATGTGTTATTGGGGATATCTATGCATGCTGTTGGACATATTTCAGGATTGTGTAGACTATTACTACCCACATATGTTCTATAACAGTGACACAATAGCATATTTATGGACTATTGGCCAGCAGAATCACCTCTCCAAACTCATCTGCCCATGTTACCTGGTCACATCACATGTGGGACCCACCCTGGGGCCTCCTCATGTACTGGTCCAGCAATACCTTCAGGTGGAACCAACTGAGGGAATGTTGTCCCCCGTGGGGGCACACACAGACATGATCTTGTTCTCTGAGGTCAGGTCCAGGGTCTGTTCCATAGCAGGCTCCACAGACACATGTGGGATGTGCTACATCACCTTAAGGCACCCAGTACACATTCACAGGGTCCACATGCTCCTCCTGCTCAGCCTCCAGGCCAAGCACCTTTGGGACATGGACTGCTGTTGTGAGTAGCAGTGGGTGGGAGGCTTGTTCCCATTGTATCCATATTGGGTCCCATGGGGCTTCCACATCACAGACCACACACACCATCCAGGGTGTTTACCCACCTCATGTGTCACATACCACTCATGTAGGCTGTCAACTATATCTACCAACCCTGACCACCTCCACAACTATATCTGCCATACTTCCACATACTCCCATTCCATACTTCACAAACAAGGGCAATGTGGTCCCAACGAGGAGTTCACATGTGACATACCCATCCATGTTGCACACACTGACAGCTGTAGATATCTGTGTGTATTGCTATGTGTGCTGTTCCCTCACATATAGCATGCAGCACTGTGCTTGTAATATAGGGGACATGTATTTACATACATATATGTTTGTGTGTGTGTTTGTATATATGTAGACGTGCATTTAGGTATATATCTATATATGTGTAGATATATATGATGGATATATGTGTTTATATATATGTCTGCACATAGGTATCTGTATATTTGTGGACCTACGTGTATATATATATATATATATATATATATAGATAGACAGATATAGAATACATAAATATATATGTATATATATATATATATATATATATATATATATATATATATATATATATGTACACCCATACATACCTGTATATGGGGTACATTCAGACATCAGGTCCACAATCTCACAACACCTTCCTGCACAGCTGCACTGTTCTGACTTGCTACAATGCTACAACACAGGCAGGTACCACATATGGACAAAGCCTGACATTAGGGGGGTATATGTATGGCCAAATTGCAGGTAACCGTATTACACACCTATGGCATTCCAGCATGTTACTATACAGGTTAACCTGAGTATCCTGCAAGTGGTGAGCTGTGGAACCCACGTGTCCTTCATTATGGCATTACTTCCACCACCAGCTATTGGTCACAGTAATATACATGCTTCCCATTACACAACACACACTATGATGGCTTGCATCTTATCAGTCAGTGCTGCTCTGCATGGTTGATGGGTATAGCCCACTACCCACAGGGACAGACTCTATTGTCCAAAGCAGTTGTTCAGCTGATCATCATTACAACAGCACCTGATGGCACATATAAATCATTCCACATCATCTATCCCATTATTATGGACCAAGTACTACAGTGAATAACATGCTATATACCTGAGATACCTGTTGTGGGAATGATGTCTCTCCTGGATAGTTTGCTGGATGGATGTTTTTTTCTTTTTTGTTGTCTCTCTCTCTCTCTCTCTCTCTCTCTCCCTCTCTCTCTCTCTCTCTCTCTCACTCTCTCTCTCGCTCTCTCTCTCTCTCTCTCTCTCTCTCTCTCCAGTTTGCAGGTGATGGCCTCTGCACCAATCTCTATCCTCCACTTGCTACATGCATGCAACATTCTGTGTAGTACTTTCAATTACCACTGTCATGGCAACCCACTACTATAAATCCCTACATCATGTGGGTGTGGTCCCTATACCTTTTCTGTATGGTGGACATCTTTTCTGTGTGTGGGCAGCAGTGTTACACACAGCAGGTAGCAATACCTCTTACAAGAAAACTTGCACACTCAGGCCAGCTACATGTTTGTATGAGGTTCCAGAAATACAGACAGAGTGTGAGTAGTGTTGTTGTATGCATTATATTGCACTGGTGTTACAGGGTTTGTGTGCACATACTAGTTTAACATGGAATGCAGTCTGTCTGCATAGCTCTCAACTGTCGGCCTATCCACTTGATGGCCAGAGGTGTGCCTGTTATGTTTTGTCTGTCCACCACACAGATTTTGTGTCAGATATATCATTGGCAGTGTGTGCGTGTTGAGTGCTATCAGTGCATGGCTACATCCATTTGTGTTTCTAACTTCATATGCCTGACTAAGGGTATTTGCAGCCTATCCTGTAACACCAGTTACTTGCTTAGTGTATGACAACAGTATTTCACATATGGGCCTGTGTTCCAGCCTCTGTCCTCCACCTACATACCAGGCTTTGTCCATATGACATGAGTTGTTATGTAGTGGGCTGTGAGTATGTCAGTCCACTGCTGTTGTGGCCCCCACACATATTGTGGGGTATGGTCCATATATGTGCAGCCTTCATCTACACAATACATGTGTGCCTTTATGCACTCTAGAAGCCAGTGTATGTAACAGTGGTATATGTCACTGTATGTCAGTCTATGGAGGGATGCACCATAACTAACCTAGGCTGTTACAACATGTGGGGGTCTCAGGGGTAAGCTGCCTTAAGGTATCTGGATGCACATTACAATACAATGCACCTTGGGTTAATGCAGGCCTACTGCTTCCTGCTATACATACTGTTCTGTTTGTCAGTGTGAGTGTGATTGTGATAGTGTCAGTTATGCCTTGTTATGTAATAGATACATTCCATTGTGTCAGCTGTGGTCCTTACCCCTAGGGATTGTGTACAGAGTGTAGATAGAGGCTGCTGGACTATACCTCTGCATTACTTACTATTGGCTGATTTCCAGAATACTGTATTAATATAACTGTTTTGCAGTAGCATTAGTCTGTTTATATGTATGTCAGAGTCTAAACAGCTATATGACATGGCATGTACAACTGTAATAGTACACCAATAAAGCTTTCTCATGTATCCAAACCTGTGAGTGGTGTTATATCCTTTGACCTCTCTGTGGGTATATGTTGCAGGCAAAAATTGTCATTTATATGGGTGGCTCATACACTGTCCAGTTGGTAAGGTGGCAACTGTAGGCATAGTGGGTATTCCGTATTGTGTGCGCCTTCTACATATGTATCTTCCTATACATATCTCTATGTGTGTATGTGTAGTTAAATATATATGTATCTATATATATATATATATATATATATATATATATATATATATATATATATATATATATATATATATATCTATATATATCTGTATATATGTGTCTGTGTATATGTATCTTAGGAATGTTGATTGCTTTCACATTGTACATTCCCTACAGTAGCCAGACAGTACTGTATGATATGTTACTCATACCAGCCTGACATCATACAGGTGGGATGGAGTACTGTTAACATCTTGTGCCCATGTTGTGTCAGGTCCTGGTTATGAGATTTGCCACAGCTGATATTGTATTTCAGGGCAGACGTGTTTGGCTGTGGGGGGGATATCTATACGTACAAGACATAGGTTGTTCGGGCCCCCTCACCCCCATTAATGGTGCACGTGGACATATATGTTTTTATGTTCTCTTGTATATCTATAGATATATGTCTGTTATATACATATATATATATATATATATATATATATATATATATATATATATATATATATATATATATTTATGCTTATATATATATATATATATATATATATATATATATATATATATATATATATATACATATATTGCTGTATATATAGACATACAGATGTAGACATATATATTTATACAGGTATGCATATGTATATGATTGCGGTGGTGGTGCTGTGGCAGCATTGTCACCTCACAGTAAGACTTTGTCCTGTTCGATTCTCAGCTAGAGTGTCTTCTGTGTGGAGACATGCGTGAATGGGCGTACCTTCGTTGAAGGTTGTGCATCAGGGCCGGCAACTCGGCACGTAAAAATCTACTGCCAATCATTAGTGGACCGGAGTTCCACTGTAGTGACCCCTAACCGGGAAAATCTGAAAGACACAACACAACACTATAAAGATATGTTATCTCTAGTTAGATATAAATATATATATATATATATATATATATATATATATATATATATATATATATATATATATATATATATATATACAGACACACATACATCAACATTTTTAAATACAATTCCTGTACTGTTGAATGACTTTGCTGCATGATATGTTTGTGAAAACATCAGAGTTATGTATATCTGACATGGCTTAGTGGTAAATCACTTTTGGTATGGCGTGCAGGGTCCTCAGTTCAAGATTTGCAGAGGTTGTTTATTTTGTTGCTGGGCAGAACAAGGGCTGTTGGATACAGAGTGATTAAGGCACTTTTAAGGCAGTTGTAAACGGGTTTGCGTGGGTTTGCACAGAGGTAAGCACTGCTAACTTCCAGTTACAATTTCTTATACTGATTTAGCTTCTCAATTGCTTAACCTATGTAGGCATTGCTTACCTCCACGCAAACAGGCTTATACCCACTTACTGCTGCTTAAAAGTGCTTACTCCTGCTTATCCTGTGCTAATTTCTTTAAAAGAAAATAAAAAATGGTTGATAGGAAAGTTGCGAAAAAGGGGCACAAAGAGGCAAAGACAGTAGGGAAAGTAGCTAGGGATGTGCAGGATGGGTGTAGGGAATGTCCATAGCTGCCCATTTCTTCTACAGCAACAGCTGTGCATATGCACTGAATTTGGAGGTAGATTTGGATACTCAAACTCCTGAAAGATGGGTGAGGACGATAATAATATGTTGTGATGCCAATTATACCAGATTACATGTGTCCAGTGGACATGTGTGTGAAATGGACAGCTATGTATGGGGTGTGATTTGTTTTTTTTTTTGGGAACAGATTGCCCATATTTTCAGGTGAGAGTGGGATGTTGGGGAGGGATAGTAGGTATGTTTGAGGAGGTAGGTTGGGTAGGTTAACAGACAAGACAGACAAGATGCATACAGGAGTGGTATATGACACATGTGGTGGGTAAACACCTTGATGGGGAGGGGTGTTGGGAAATTGGAAGCCCATGATCCCCTAGTGGAAACAGTGGGACTGAGGTCCCCACCCATGGGCCACCACTGCACCTTCACAGTCCCGAAGGTAGCTGTGCTGGGGTCTGAGTCAGAGAGCCAGGCCAACCCTCTAGTTATGACACACTGCCCTCAAGCTGATGTAGCAGATCTCCCACCTCTCTGCGGAGCTCGCTACGCACCACAACCCAGACCTGGCGACGGGTGAAAGGTTCCTGTCCACCCCCTCTCCTGGGGGGGTGAGCCCCATTCTCTGAGGCAGTTCCACCTGAAGGTGGTGCGGGGCCAATGGACGAGGAGGTCCCGGATCGGGTCCCAGACCTGCTGGTGCCCGGTGCCACGGCCAGCTGAGGTGGGTCAAGTGAATCCGCTGGGACCCGCATTTCCTTACATGCTATGGTGTTTATGTTTTATCAACATATGTGGGTTAGTAATAGTCAACACATTCCAGGATTAGGTATAACAGCAAGCATTGATATTCCCATTAACCCAGACACCAGATATGGAACAGTTGCATAGCAAGCAGAACACATGCATGTATGCGACCACAGTGGTAATAACAACAGCATGCAGGTACATTAAGGGCACAATGCCACCAATGTTGAAATATTTCAACATAGCACATGCATAGAAACAGATTTAAATAATTATCAAACAATAGGACATATGTCCCAACATTACAGAGAAGTCATTACGTACCAATTGAGTTTGGTATTTAGTGTATTGTTGGACATATGGTGGGGGGGGGAGATGTCAATTAACAACTAGTATATTCCTGTACTTTGCATTACTTTCCTAGTTAGTGCTGCTATCTGTACCTTACAAGTATTACTACACTACACTATTGCCTTAGTTTGGACAGTGATATGGCTGTTGGCACCTATATACATGAACTGGTTTTACCTGCAGTATACACCTCTTACCTGGTATACCTGTGGAGGAATTGTTTGTTAACACAGACTAACTGTTTCTACACATGATCACAGATTCCAGGTTGATGTTATGCACATTCCTGTCCATCTCTTTTTGCATGGACTCTGGCCATGTCTTGACCACATGCAGGTAAACCGGGACATAGATAGACTATTGCCCTCTTCAACCTTTAGTGACTTACAACACTCTTATATGGGATTTCCTAGACAGTTATATTATGTAGCACAGTGTGGGTGACAGTGATGAGTAATACCTTATTATTCAGAGCAACTGCAATACTAACAATGTCATACAATACCAAAGTAAACAGTACCAGTACAGGGTATCACTCTTTTATTTCTGGGCACAGTGTCCATATCTGATGGACCTGTGGGAGCAATGTTTGTTAGCACTACCTAAATGTTGTCACACAAGGTACCACATTTCACATTAGTATTATGCACTTACATCTCACTCTGTTACTGTATACAGT
Organism: Protopterus annectens; assembly: GCF_019279795.1. NCBI lineage: Eukaryota > Metazoa > Chordata > Ceratodontiformes > Protopteridae > Protopterus > Protopterus annectens. Next base: position 1,058,086,248 of record NC_056728.1, on the reverse strand, counting down.
CTAGTCACAGCTTGACAACATGGGGGTGTAGATGGGACATACTTGGCTTATTAGTCTCATAACAGTTTGGGGAGTTGCTAGAGTGACAGGTTTGTTCTTACAGCTGTGTGACAATCAGTTGTATTTCTTGTTTGCAGCCTATACGTCTGGGATCATCCCACTGATTTCCCAGGGGGAGACAGCAACAGGCAGCAGATGTGGGCCAATTTACTGGACATTCTGGACATATCTGCACAGTTGTGGGGTATGATTCTGTATGCAGACTACTACCACTCCCAAGATTTGAACCATGGCTGTGTGTACTAAAAATACAACAGTTCACATCTCAGTTGCATGTGCTATTTGGATTTTGTTGTCTGTCTTTTCACTGTTTTCTGTCAATGTCAATCTCACTTGTACTAAATGACCTCTGGGGATTACACCAGTCATATATGGACATTCCTACACATTTTTTTATTTATGTTGCACAGTGTGGGTAACAGTGCTTAATACAACAGTACTATTAGGTGATTGCAAATGTACATTACCATATGATACCAGAATAAACACATGCAGTACAGCAGTTAGACCTTCATTGTCAGGCTATTATGCCTTTATTTACATACAACCTATATGAGACTCTTCATGCCATATTCTCTGGTGTATGCAGTACTTGCCTTAAACAATACATGTTTTATGCAGTTAATTACCTTACTAATATTGTTATATTTATTTTCTATGACAGTACATGCAAGAGTATTACTAACATGCCTCAAGTCGCAACATCTCCAAGTGACATCCATGGCCCTCATGGTTCACAGCCCGCTCACTTGCCAGTGTGAAGGACATAAGAGGAATATTTAGCCATACCTATCCATAATATACATGAGCTGGCAATTATTAAACAGGTAGTGGAGTAATACTTACACACAGCTGGGACCTCCCCTATACTCCTAGCCTCTTGGAACCACTGATCCAAGAGAACCCCCTTTCACCGCATCAGGTCAACATAGTGATCCCTGACCTGCTCACCAGTTCGGGGTATGCCAGTGGCACTGGTGAGGTCATGGGCGAGACATTCCCAGGCTTCCGCTTTATATTGGGAACCATGGTACTGGCCCTGCCGCAGTCATTAATCATGGTCTTTGACAAGGAGTCCTGTCATGACTTTGGACTCCTGAATGCCCCAGAGCTGCACCCAAAAGTGCATTCCCTCTCCCATTCCAGACATGGTGCCTGCAAGGGGAAGCTACAACCAGTTACGAGATGTATTCCCACCTGTTGGGTTTAAATAGGGCCGATGTCCTGCACTTTGCAGTGATTGGACGGTTTTGAAAAGACTAAGCTATGGGCAAACCTGCTTCCCTAAGGTTAGCATTGTTTAAAGGGGTATACCAATGGACAAATTGAGTTGAGTGGGTTTGTGTGGGCTTGCACAAAAGTGAACATTGCTAACCTCCAGTTGCATATGCCTACAGAGAGTTAGCTTCAATATTGCTTAACCTGTGTGCGCATTGCTTACCCCCACACAAACGGGCTTAAACCCACTTACTAGTGCTTATATATGCTTACTCCTGCTTACTACTGCTTAATCATGCTTACACTTGCTTACTAGTGCTTACTCTCGCTTGCCACTGCACTAATTTAGACAGTAATGTCTAATGGTTCTTGGGAAGGTGGGGGATTTGGAAGCTGTATGGAGTTATCATTCATTACACATTTTACCTTGCATTTCTACCTCTGATTCCTGTGTACATATACTGTATGGGGCACATGTGATTATCTGTGGACATTGCAACATTTTGACACTGACACCTCACATCTGCATGTAATGCAGTACTCCAGTTCAGAAATGTATGTTATTTCGTAGGTTATGCAACTAAAAATATTGATCATAAAGTGATTTGACATGGAAAATGGAATGTGCTGCAGTGGGACTCGAACCAGGAATGATTGCACACAAGGCGAATGCTCTGCCAACTACACTATTGCTGTGCTGCTTCATTTGCATATATCTTGCTTTTTATCCTCTTGTGCCAGTTAAGCTGCATTAACTGGAGCTAAGCGATGGGCAAACCCGCGCACCTATGGTTAAATTTCATCTGTTTCATAAAAAAATATATATTTGTTGTTTTAACTATTGCTCTTGTACACGTGGGGGGATGCTGCTGGGGGTATGCATACACCTATGAGCGGTCTCGTTCATTCTTTTTGGACTTGTCTGCTGTCCTTCATTGCAGTGGCATGTATATTCTGAGAGCTCTGCTCTCAGACACGCCTCCTGCACTCTTACATGCTCCATGTAAGATTAAGAGCTCAGGCAGCACACCTTCATTAATATGCATGGTGCGCTGCCGTCATGCTCCTGAATGTCTGCTTCTGTGCAGGACTAAGCTAGTCCTGCACAGAAGGATTGTAAATCCGGGGGTATGTTTTAAACTATTCCTGATGTTACACCTTGTTCTGCAGTTATTTTTGGCTGTTTGAATTATGCTGAGAGGTTAAGAAGTTGATGGGGCCTGTGAGAATGTACACAATGCCCAGATGTTGTTTTTGTTTTTTTTTCTTCCACAAAAATGTGAGATCATGCAACACATGCTGCTGCAAAATCTTATTCTAGCATTGTTATTAGTTTGTAAGCCCAGTATCTTAAATCCGTACTGTAATGCCCTTGTCTTGTGGTAATTTTGCTTCATCCAGACTTATGGCAATGTTTAAAACTCCCGTGATATGCCTATATTCTGTGTTTAGCTTGGCTAGAATTGGTAAGTTAATAGGTTAGAATAGGGTTAGGGTGCTAGAATGCTACAATGCTGCACACTGTTTAAATGTTTGCCTGGTAATTTTAGTCTGTTCCTCATCAAAAAATGTAGGCTCATGTAATGCTTGCTCCTGCAAAATCTGTTCTAGTTGACAAGTACATTGTTTTAAATCCCTAATATTATGCCGCTGTATCATTTTTATCAGTTTGTTTACTTCATCTAGCATTATATTGTTGAGATATTGGGGGAGTAGCTGTGAGAATTCTGCAGAATGTACTGTTTTACTGCATGCTAACGCAAACCCTACTATTCTAGTATCTTCAAAATTCTCATAGCAATTGTTGAAACTGTTCTTGTTACATATTTCTTCAGCAATTGTTGGCTTTGTCTACTAGAATTATTATGATGAGGTTGAGGGTAGGTACTAGGAGAATGTTGTAGAATGTTTGCTTGAATTTTGGTCTGTTCTTGCTCACAAAATGATTATATAGTACATTGTCGATGGCTGAAGCTACTAGCAAAAATGGACTTTATCTTTCATAGTCTCCACATAATGCATGGTACATTCCCTGGCTATATGTTTTTGTCCACAGTTCTTGTGCTAAGGGGGTTGTGGGAATGTCTATTTCCTGATGTTTGATTGGCACTTCTACAGCCCTCACAAATGAGGTTTTCTAGCAAGTCCCTAATTTTACTCATTTGTTCTACCAATTATTTTGGTTTGTTCAAGTGTGCCAAGAGATTGAGAGGTCGTGGGTATGTGTATGAAAATGTTGTATATGTCATGCAGTGACTGTCATTGTGACACTGAATTCTTACATTTTGCTGGTTTGTGATTAAAGTAGGAACAGTTTTTGGAAATGTTTTTTTTGCTCCATAACCTTTTTCTTGCCTCATAGTTTGGTGTGTTCCCCTTAAAACCTGTGACATTCCTCCTAGCCATTTGCTCTTTCAGAATTTAGTTGCTTTTTCCAGGGAACTTGTAATAGCAATATTTTACGTCTTGTGGGGCCACTTCACATTTGGAGGGATGAAAGGGAGAGTACTGTGCAGAAAAAGCTCAGGTTCACCTCCAGTGTTTGGTATTTAACTTAAAACTGTAACTTGGGCCTTTCTCATTAATTTTCTTTGCCTACTGGTCAGTCATTGTTCAGTCTTTGGTCTACGTTACAATAGTAACTGATGTCAATGGAAGTCATTATGCAATATGCATTTTGTAATGCACTTGACTTGTGCCTATTGCCTACATAACTTTTTTTGCCTACTGGTGACTGTTACTCAGCAGTTCTTTGGCCTACGGTACGATACTACCTACTGTATAGCTTGCATTTATGAAGAACATTCAGTATTAGGTCGATCATTTTTTTGTGCCTAAAGTCATACTAACAAGACTTTTTGGAACCTGATCCATTTTTCTGGTTTATATGACTGCACTGCAGTTCTTTTGCCTACTGGTCCTTGTTTCTCTTCAGTTCTGCCTACAGTATAAAATGGAGTCAACTTGATCACTTGTTGGGTGTGTATTGCACCCTGGATTGTGTAGCTCTTGATTTGGTGTGGTAGCTTCAGTTTTTTTACTTAACTGGAACGCATTTTGCAATAGTCTTTCATATCAAGATATAGTGCAACCTTGTTATAGACCATATGTTTGGGGTTATTTCCTTTTTATTATGACTTTTTGTAAAAGCAGTAGTGCAATCCAGTAAAGGATGCCTGGAGAGTAAAGCACAATAGTGACTTATAGTTAGTGATTTTACACTGGTTGACTAGCTTGGAGTTTCTATTTCACATAGAAATGGGCAGGTCATAGTTGAGGGGTTTACCATAGTGGGTCCACTATTGCCATGGGAGTTGTTTATGTGTAATCTGGAAAATGCCATCCTTAGAATGTGTTCAGAATGCTAACATTTGTTATTACGCAGTCCAGGTACGTCAAAGAAAGTTGCATAACATGTACCTCAAATGTAGTGCTTTTTACTAGCAGTATGACAAAAGAGCCCAATGTCTGCATATGTAGTAATTCAGCTTTACTTCCATTCCCAGTTAGAGATGAAGCAAACATATTGTCAGAGCAGCAAAATGAAAGCTTCATCAGCAGCAGAATGAGGAAGTGAAGAGACAGGGTTCCATTATGAAATTGTTTTGTGGGTCATCAGAGAGGGGGAATTCAGGAAATAGTCTGCCTTCAGGACAACACAATTGTTCTGCATTACAGTCTGTCCACTGTGAGGCCAGCAACCTTATGATAGAAAGTGACCACTCTGTTGCAGCTGCTCTACAGACTACCTCCTGTGAATCTACAGTATTTACCATGGGTGAAAGCATGTCAGAAAATGCAGACTCAGCTGTAGAGGTATTGCCTGGATCACCAGAATTTGACACAGAAGGAGCCCATACTTTTGTAGTGACAGTTGTGGCCTATGACTTCTAGGGAGTTTGAGGTATGTCTTTTGAGGATCTAAGAAGTTGACCAGACTTGATAAGGGATGAGTTTAGGGTAGCTGCCATTCAGCATGGACCTGTGCAAGGGGTGTTGCCACAGTTCCCAGTCAGTGAACAGAAAAGATTTACTTCAGAGAACTATTTCCATGTGCTGTCTAATGGGGAAAGAGCAAAACACACTTGGCTGACATATTCAGTCTCAAAAGATGCACTGTTTTGCTTTGCATGCAAATTATTTGGATATTCTAACCATCTTCTCAGGTTAGGTGGTGACAGAGCAGGCATTGAGATGTCTAAAGCTTTGCACAGCTATGACAGAGCACCAGAGCATGCAGCATGCATGCTGAAGTGGAAGGAGCTGGACAATAGAGTAAAAAGTAGGCAGCCAATGTACGATAAGAGACACGCACTGTTTGAAAAGGAGATAACTTACTGACGTGGTGTGGTAGAGCCCATTATAGCTATTGTCCAATACTTGGTGGAATGGAACATGGCATTCCGTGGTATGAGTGATGCCCTGTACACCTATGGCAATGGCAATTTCTTAGGTCAAGGACAACTTTTAGTACAGTTTGATTCTGTCATGGCTGAACATTTGCATTGCATTAGGAATAAAGACGTAATGGATCACTATCTTGGGAAGGACATACAGAATGAAATTATCCAGCTGATTGCAAATGCTATTTGAAGGACCATTGTAAGGAAGGTGAAGGATGCTAGGTATGTTTCTATGTTTCTTGATTGCAAGCCAGACATCAACAATCAAAAGCAAATGACTGTAGTAGTTAGGTATGTGGATATTTCAAGGACTGCAGCCACAGTTGAGGAACAGTTTTTGGGATTTGTGCTTGTGAATGATACAACTGGGGCAGGACTTATAAAAGCACTTCTTCAGACTGCAAAATCATCAACTGAACATTAATGACTATCGAAGACAAAGATACAACAATGGCAGCAACATAAAAGGGAAATGAGCTGCAGTGCAGGCCCGGATAAAACAGATGAATTCAAGGGCTTTTTATGTGCTTTCTGCCTGCCATAATTTAAATCTTGTAGTTAGTGCTAGAGCACATTCATCACAACAGGCAGTGTCATTCTTTGGATGTCTGCAGAACATTTACGTACTTTGTTCAGCATTAACGTGCCGATGGCAGATCTTGACACAGCACATAAATGTCACTGTGAAGCCACTGTCAGAGACTCACTGGGAATACAGGATAGACTCTGTCAAGACAGTAATATTTCAGTTAAAGGGAGTCATGGAAGCATTACAGGAGATAGGTGAAGCAGTACGTACAAGTGAAGCTGCAACATATCAACAAGCAAGGAGACTGTGCTCAGAACTTATGTCATACCAATTCATTGTATGTTTAGTGGTTTGGTATGATGTGCTGACAGAGGTAAATCATGCAAGCAAAGTTCTGCAGAGTCCATCTGTTGATAGTTCTACATGTGTCAAAGTGCTGGCATCAACTATGGACCTGCTGAAGAATTACAGAGACAGAATTTCAACATGCCATGGGTGAAGCCTCCAAGATAGCGGAAGAACTGAATATCGGCATCACATTTCAAGAAAAGAGGCAGAGGAAAGTAAAGTGCTTCATTGACTATGAAGGAAAAGATGAGACTGTACAGGATCCAATGGTGAATTTAGATGTAGAGTTCTCCAATGTGCTGCTGGACACAACAATCCAATCATTTACTGACTGGATGGAGCAGCTTTCAGATCTTGATAAGGCCTTTGGATTTTTATCAAATATTAAAGCCTTGAGTGACATTCTAGAAGACATATTAATCTAACAATGCAAGGTTCTGAAAGAACAAATGACTGACAGGCTAAGTGGCCACTGTGACATTGATGACTCTGACCTTGGCCATACCTCTCAGCTGTACAGATTTTCACAGACTGTCCAGATGTTTGCCTCATAGTTTTGCTCTGTTTTTCATAAAATTGTGTTTTCTAGCAAATTAGTGGCAAATAATTAAAGAATGAAGATAGACAATAATGACAGACATTTGAGTTCCAGACTTCATACCCTTTAGAAAATTCATGCTAATGCAAAACCTGTTATTCTATCAACTTTCTAAATTTTCAAAAGCAATATTTAAAAATTGTCTCTACTTTTTGGCCTTTGTCCCACTTTTATTTATGGTTTTGTCCAGATTTCTTGCTATAGCAGGTTGAGAGGAATGCCTGGTACATGAACTGAAAAGCTTTTCTCGAATGACTGATAATGAATCATCACAACTGACTGTGTTAAATTTCTTCATTTGCAATCACTTGCAAGACTTCTATATAAATACTTATGCTTCACTGCACATTTATTTGACTGCACCTGTTTCAGTGGCTACTGCAGAATGCAGCTTTTCTAAGCTGAAACACATAGACATACATACATTCATCAATGATTCAGAAGAGACTTCCAGGCTTAGTTGTGCTCTCAGTTGAGCATGAAGTGGGACAAAGTGCATCTCATGGCAGCCTCATAAGAAAACTCGTAAGATACCAGTGATACTTTAGGTATATGCTCATGTTTCTGAAACTATAGAGATTTTAGGCAAAGGCAGCTAGGAGTTGCAGGACTCGCTGTGAGGCCAGGACAGTTGGGAGCAGCAGGACTCATCGTGAGGCCAGGGCAGTTGGGAGCATCAGGACTCATCATGAGCCCAGGACAGTTGGGAGCAGCAGGACTCATTGTGAAGCTTGGACAGCAGCACAGGAAGAACAGATAAAAGTGGCAGCAATCAGAAAAGCTGTGGAGCTAACTACTCACTGAAGACAAATGACACTCTGGTGGTCTTGACTTCATCTGTTTCTCTGTGGGTTTGAGTTTTCCTGTGTCAGACTCAGTAATCCCCATAGCTCTCTTGTGCTTGGGTTTGAGTCTGCCTGCCTCAGGCTCAGTAAGCCCCATGGCTCTCGTGTGGTTCTTTGGGATTGAGTCTGTCTACCTCAGGCTAAGTATTCCCCATGACTATCTTGTATGTTTCTTTGGGTTTGAGTCTATCTGCCTCATGCTTGGTAATCCCCATTGCTTTCCTTGTACGTTTATAGTCTCTTTTATGTCTGTCCCATAGCTGTCTTGTGTACCTCTGCAGTGTGACTGTTCTGCATGTCAGTAACTGTCTTGTGTGATGGAGTCAGTTTATCTAATACTATTTATTTCAGTCTTGTCATATTACTGTCATTGTCCTGTGTTTAGAGGTGGTGTCTCTGTTTTTTGATAGTGCTGCCTTAGTCTTGTGTGGGTTTCTGTTCAGTCTTGCAGTAGTTTTGTCCTGATCCTGTCTCTGTATTGTGGGGTGGGTGCCTCTCCCCTGTGTGTCAGAATCTTTGTGGGTGTTAATGTTTAGTCTTGCTGTAGTGCTGTCATCATGTTTGGGTGTCTGTCCTGTGTGCAAGAGGCTGTGTAACTGTGTGTCTTGTGTCTCTGTTCAGTCTTGCTATAATGCTGTCTTATCTTGTGTGGGTGACTGTTCAGTGTGTGGGAGTCTGTATGAGTGTTCAGTCTTGTTGTAGTGCTGTCTCTATCATGTGTGGGTGTCTGTCCTGTTTGCAACAGTCTCTGTCTTGGTGAGCTTCTGTCCTGTGTGAGGCAGTCTGTGTGGGTGTCTCTGTTCAGCCTTACTGTATTGCTGTCTTTGTCTTGTGTCTGTGCTGTGTATGGGATCCAGTGTGGGTGTCTTTGTGTGGGAGGTAGTGTGGGTGCCTTTGTCTTTGTGTACGTCTGTGGGACAGGCTACCTTGATGCAGTACAGAGGCTTGTCGTAATGTAACAACATTGCTACTAAATGCCAGTGATAGCTCTCAGTCCCATGGCAGAAAAAATCTAGACAAAGCCACAGATAATAGGGTTACAGCCACAAAGATCACTACAAATTTTAAATATTGCTCTTAAAAACTTAAAAAGTTGCTAGAATAAAAGGTGTTACCATTCATGTTCTAAAGAAAATGAAGTCAAACTCAAATACCTGTCATTCTTTAGTGGCCTTACAGAGATAGATGCTTGGTGCCAGAGCCATGGGCTCAAGCTTAATGCCAAGAAATGTATAGTTATCCCCTTTGGGAAAAACCATGTACCCATGAATTACCACATAGGTGGCAGTGCACTAAACACCGAAAGTGTGATGAGAGACTTAGGGACACAGGTGGACAGTGGTCTCACCTTCAATAACCACATCGCCACAACAGTCAGGGAATCCTTCTATGTGGCGCACCATATCACTAAGGCCTTTTCATCCAGAAAAAAGGAGGTCATTTTCTGACTGTATTCATCCCTCATTAGACCCATTATAGAGTACAATGCCCCATTTGGTATGTACCTCACAAGACATCTGCAACAGCTGGAAAGGCCGCAGAAATATCTCACTAAAAGAATCACAGGCCTAAGGCAGATGCCCTATGTTGACCATCTAAAAAAACTCCAGCTATACTCTGTGGCATATCGTCTACTCAGAGGCGATCTCTGCTTAACATACAAGGCCATGTCAAACCCTGAGCTGTTGGACATCCTCCACTTAAAAAAATTCCAATCCCTCAGAGCCACATGCTCCAGGGATCTAATCCTTGTCAACATAATAAACAAAACATGCTGGAGGGGTAGGTTCCTGTCCCAGAGACTCCCCATACTCTGGAATAGACTGCCCATACATGTCAAGCAGAGCACCTCCTTGGCTCTCTTCAAAAGGAACCTTGATGATTGGATGGGAGATAGGAAATTCACCCTGTGGATCACGTCAGTCACCCTGCTAGACAGGGGTCCAGGGAAGTAAATATTGTGGGAAGAAATATCCAGGGAATTGTTATGGCTAGGCTTGTATAGGCCCTAGGGCCGATAGCCTAGTACCAACCTATGAACCTATGAATTCAATCCTCAATGATTTGCCACAAAAAAAGCCAGAAAACTATAAATTTTGAGGAACAACCAAAAATGAGTCACATCTGGACATTCTGTGAAAATCTGTGCAGTTGAGGAGCATGCAGTCAGTGCATATGCACCTCTGAGTGGCTACCTTGCTGTGATACAGGGGTTTGTCATAATGTAACATTGGTACTAAATGCCAATCAATGTGAGCACCTATGAGTAACTACCGTGCTGTGGTACAGGAGTTTATCATAATGTAACATTGGTACTAAATGCCAGTGTGTACCTTGGCACATCAATTCTTAATGATCTAAATGTAGTGACACTATAGTGGTTGTTAAATGGTGCTGGATGAGCTTGATAGGTAAGGGGGTGTGACAGCAATGTGGTCACACTTTATATTCTTTTGAGTAGGGCCCCCAACTTGAAACATGTTGGGGCCCCCAAAATGCTAGCACTGGCCATGCTACCAAAGGAAGACAGAATAAACTGTAATGAACCTATCAAGATCTGGGTTAATACTACTTCTCAGGAAGCAGCTTAGGCTTAGTGCTAATCTTTGATTCTGGTGCGAGAATGAGCAGATCATTACTGTGTATCTCCACTACCAAACCCCATAGGCACTGCTCCACCTTTAGCCCAAATTAGTACACCCCTGGAGTCATGGATTTGCACTTTTCTACTGCTTCTGTAGCTATCTTAGCTGAAATGGGCATCCTGATACAATATAGCAAGTGTCTCATGTTTACTGACAACTATCTGTGACTTAAACAAACTGACACAGTGTGTGAGAGATGTAGTTATGTGATGTTATTGAAAGCAAAGTTCTCACATAAAGTCACTACAGTTAATGAACAGGCTGTCATGGACACACAATAATACACTATGCCTATTAAATTCAATGCAGTCCAAACACATAGACCAACATGTACTGAGGCTCTTAAAAGTAACCTACCTGTACCACACTCTGTACACTGTATGACTCTCATTAGACCCATTATAGAGTACAACGCCCCTTTTGGAATGTACCTCACAAGACATCTGCAGCAGCTGGAAAGGCCACAGAAGTACCTCACAAAGAGGATTACTGGCCTCAAACAAATGCCCTACAATGACTGTCTCAAAAAACTTTAGCTTTCCTCCATAGCATATCGCCTACTCCGTGGTGATCTCTGCCTAACATATAAAGCTATGTCAAACCCAGAGCCATTGGACATGCTACACCTAAAGAAATCCCAATCCCTCCAAGGTACATGCTCTAGGGACCTATACCTTGTCACCACAATAAACAGGACATGCTGGAGGGATAGATTCCTGTCCCAGAGACTTCCCATACTCTGGAACAGGCTACTCATCTATGTCAAGCAAAGTTCTTCATTAGCACTCTTCAAGAAAAATCTTGATGAGTGGATGGGAAATAGGAAATACACCCCGGGGATCACTTTTGTGTCTCTGCTCGACAGTGGCACAGGAAAATAACTTTCTTGGGTGGTGTAAGCCAGGGAACCTTGTTGGTTAAGCTTACGTACGCCCTTGGGCCAATAGCCTAGTACCTACCTATGAACCTATGAACTTATGAACAAAGGCCTCCTAAATGTAACCTAAGAAGCAAGCACCTTCAACAACCTCAGAAACATTCAACTCAGGCAATAACCACCATGAAATATACATCTAAAACTCACTGTGCAATTGTCTGTCAGGTGCCAGGACTTGCCACATCACACATGCACTCAAGTTCATGCACCAGAAGTATATATATGCCACAGCCATTGTACACATTGTAGTAAATAACTTTGGACTACATGAAGGGAGACATGACAGAGCTCTCAGAATATGTGACCAAGGCAAGTACGAACTTAGCCTTGAGCAGCATTTTATCATCACCAAGGATACCACAAAAGGAACAAAAGAGTATTGACTTCAAAAATTGACTTAGTTTCTGGTATCATTCAAGGGGGTTCCAATATATATCAGTCAGGGAGGAAATGGTAGACAGCCCAAATTGCTTTGCCAGTAATGGCCTGCACCTATCTACTCAAGGCTTTCATATATTGTCTGAAACCTTGTCCAATCTATAGTGATTTTTTAGGCAATTTCAGATTTCAAAAGCTTCCACTTTAACAATGAATAATCGAGGTACTGCTGCTCAAAGCTAGGACCCTCAATAAAAAATGTCAGTCCTTGTGTCTTGTTATATGCATCGTCATGGATATGTGGTTCAAGACCATTGAGATCACTGCATCAGTGCAGGGTTTCCACATCTACCACAAGTTAGGCCCACACCATTATATGAAGGCACTAAAGGCAGCAGTGTCTCTGTAATTGGAAAATGCAATTTAACCTCCTGGCTCATTAGATAGGACAATGACCTGGAACTCCTCCACGTTCAGCTTACCATTAACAAAATCCTTACCATATCATAGCTAACTACAGATCCCCTTTTATGCCTTCCTTGGCCCATACCTCCTATCTACCAGTATGGAATCCCTATCATTAGGCCAAGCACTCTTAGGGAGTTTCAACTAACCATCCATTAACTGTGAAACTTATACATCCCCTAACCTGTATGGCCAGAGATTTTTGGACCTCATAAAAACAAACTCTCTGTACTAGTTAGTCTGTACCCTCAACAAGGAGAGACAAAATCCTAGACTTCATCCTTACCAATGTCTGATGACTCTGTTCCCAACCAGTTCTAACTTACGTCCTAGTCAGATCACACCAGACTATAAATCAATCACATTCCTAATAAGACTGAAGCTAGAAACATATTCAAATACCTCAGTATTCAGAGATTATGTGATGGCAAATCTACTAAAAATGAGCAATGACCTGGCAACATCCCCCTCCAACCTGATGACCCCACTACATATACAGAATCCTTTACCATCTTTATGCATATGTTAATAGCTGCCAAATTTAAAAATAACCCCCTAAACAGGCGTTACAATAAAAGGAAAAAAGCATTGCCCATAATAATAAATGTCAACAACACTCTTGCTGAACTAAACAAGGAACTCTGGTTCCTGATCAAATCAACCAAAGTAAGATTTGAGGTAAAAATAGCCACCCAGGGAAAACACACCCTTAAAGATTTTATAACTATGTTAGAAACCTCATAAACAATAAAAAGCACTATACAGAGATAGTAGCAGTAAATGATATCACATAATCATGTGACATTGCAAATCCACTAGCAGATAAATATAATTTGAAATTTACCATCCGCTCTCTTCCCTACACTCCCTCATTATAGCCCAAAAACTCCTAAAAGCAAGTCCTCAAAGCACTTTCCAAGGCAAAAAGTACTGCTTCTATGGAGCCAAATAACATACCATTCTACCTGTGAGCTAGCTGAACCTGTCAAACCCCTACAGAAGGTTATTCGATGTCAGCCACTGAGCAGGCTTTGTGCTGTACTAATGGAGGACAGCAACACCCAGCCTTCTACACAAAGGTGGAACGTCAATGAATGATATTGTCTAAATGTAGATATGAGATTGCTATGTAGGAATGTGCATTAGGGAGACTGTGTCTAAAAAGCTGCTAAAGGGACAGCAGAAGTTTTAGCTTCCATGCTAAGAAGTGCAATCTTAGCCTAAGCAGTTTCTTCAAGGATATCTGCAGGTACAAGTAAAAGACCCCCCCCCCCAAAAAAAAAAAACTCATGATTAAAATGCAAACAAGGTTTCTTCATTCACCAAGTTTTATTTAGTACTTGATTTTTTTAAGTATGGACACGAAAAACTAATGAATGTGGCCATGTGGATGCAGGCTAGATATCTGTGTGCATGGTTTATATCATATGATAACACATTTTTCAATATAAGAACTTCATCAACATTATGTTCAATGTATTTTAGAAAAGCTTGTCTTTCAAGACCATTGGAAACACCATAGATTATGAACTTTTTAGTCAAGTAAGGCAATTAGTTGCAACTGATGCTTTTCAGCCATGAGCAAGAAACACTCACTGGTTAAAAAATTTGCTCAGAGTTGCGCAGTATAGAAATGGGTTGTGCGATATACTAAAGGGAGCCTAAGGGAATGAAAACCAGGACTACAAGATTAAACATACTATCATATTATGGGCTTAATTCTGTACATTAAACTGACAGATAATTTTTTACACTTCTGATTATGCTGTTTAATAGTTTAACCAACACTGTGTGAATATTGTTTTTTTCTCATTTCACATTATTTCACATTATAACTATTGTTAATAATGTAGTTGAAATATGTCTTCCATTTTTACCAAAGTGGGGTTTGCCACCTGTTCATCTGCCATTGCCTTATATTCCTGTTAAAATGTGAGGAAATTACTGATTCACAGTAGATGAGAGCTGAAGGATAAGAGATTATGTGTATGTGCGCATTGAGTGATAGTCTGAACCATCTGGATCTATAACATTCGCTACAATTCTGACCTACTACAGTCATGTGTTTTCTCTCCCTTTCTGTCTCTGACTCGCCCTGCTACTTTTATTTCTCCAAAATTTTCCTATTAATTTCTGTCCTGTTACATCACCTCAGTAGTCATTTAACAAGCTAATCCTAAAGATCAGGTTATGCATAATGCAGCAAGGAATTTAACATCTGCACCATGTTATATATCATGCCAGCCTGGCCTGTCAGAAACTCTTGTGTGCACAACATGTTTGCTCTCAAATGATTACACTTAGTAAATGGTTTATGAATAATTAGCAAACAACTTTTTCAGTAAATAAGTACATATGTCTTCATAAGCATTTACTGTGTCTAACAGGTAAAAAAACAAACATTGTGTACCTTAGAAGTAAAAGAGTTTCCAGGCATGGTGATTTTACTCTTTGTGTTGACTAGAAAACAAACTAATTATTTTTGATTAGCATTGATTTATTTTGTCCAGCTTACCACTAACTTCAGATCCCTGCCTCCCTCTATAGCCTTATCTTTCCAGTGTCACTGTCATATAAGGTACCCTGGTGTATCCCTTTGCCAGGTGGTTGCCATCCCTTGTGACTAAATGGCCTTTTGGTATGCAGGCTAAATCTGTCTGTTCCCAGTTGAAAAAAGAGGGAGCTGGGATAATTTTACTAGAATCATGGTTTGTTTTCTTGTAAGCGCTAAGCAACTCTCTCCATGCTGGTATCAGCTTGAGGCTGGATGGTCAGTGAGGAGTAACCCACAGTGCATGCCACACCACTGGTCTCATAAGGATGGGTATACCTGCTTTTATCCTGTACTCCAACCCTGAGTCATCTCTACTATAGCTCCACTACAGAGGCACCAAGCATGGTCCAGCCCCCCCCCCCAGCAGTGGTCTTAGTTCAGCTGGTGCCCTAGGCAAAAGGGCTCCATGGCGCCCCCACCACCACCACCCAGGTGCCCCCACCCTGGTCTACCTACACCAAATAAATACTGGAAAAGCGCCCCTTCTACAGTGGCACCCTAGGCGACTGCCTAGTTGGCCTATGCCTAAGGCCGGCTATGACCCCCCCCCCCCGATAAGCATGCCCACTTTTCCTGGCAACACCATCATGCACATAAGATGCGAACTAGTCTCGGGTTGCCTGTGTCATAGTCAGGGTTTATCTTTCTACATCACTGGGCTGGCTAATTAGCAAAGATCTGGTGCTCTCATTGATCGTCAGAATAAGCCTGAGAAGGGACTCGTGTCCAGTGGGGCTTACCTGATTAACACATGTACAGAAATCCAGTCCCACGAAGCCAAAGAGGACTTAAAATTAACACTCTTTATTTGAAGAACAACGTTTTCGCCACCGCTATGCGGAAGCTTCCTCAGAAAAGTAAACAATACATTTTAAAAAAACCCACGTTTTATATCAGTGGTACATGATGTCACTTCCTATAAGTTTTGTAAACACCATAAACAACCAAAAATGAAAAAGAATTAATAAGTGTCGCTAACATGAATACTTAAAATATTTGTTACATATATATGGTCTTCTCTAAAAGATACTATAACTATTAAAAAATTATTTTATTCCAACGTTCATGTAAATGAATGTTGTAATATTTCTTCTATTTTAAGATATAAAAGCTACATGAGATGATATGGATCTATTTTTAATAATAGCTTTTCTTTTTATGTAACAGTTCATATATGGATAGATTACTATAGTTAATGGGGAGTATGTATAGTGACTTTTAGTTTACATTCTCATTTGTTATGGGAATGATATGTACATTGGAATAAAATAATTTTTTAATAGTTATAGTATCTTTTGGAGAAGACCATATATATGTAACAAATATTTTAAGTATTCATGTTAGCGACACTTATTAATTCTTTTTCATTTTTGGTTGTTTATGGTGTTTACAAAACTTATAGGAAGTGACATCATGTACCACTGATATAAAACGTGTTTTTTTTTAAAATGTATTGTTTACTTTTCTGAGGAAGCTTCCGCATAGCGGTGGTGAAAACGTTGTTCTTCAAATAAAGAGCGTTAATTTTAAGTCCTCTTTGGCTTCGTGGGACTGGATTTCTGTTGATTAACACATGTATTAAAAAGAGAGAGAGCCATCAAAGAGAGAGGGAAGAGAGGGAACAGATAGGAATTTATCAAACAATATCAGTCAATTTTAAGATCGTAGGTCAAACCAGGGTTGTGTTATTAAGACTGCAGATTAAACACTTGCAGGCAATGACAGCTGGAATGTGCTTGTCTTTTATAGAAATTCTTATCACAGTGTGGAGATATTATTTGAGAGCCCGAAGTTAAAATTCTTAAAATCGGTGCTAGAAAGCTAAATGCTTATGTTAGTTAAAAATCAAGACTTGCAGTAAATTTGTTTTTGACTGTAAAAATAAATAAATAAATAAATAAATGTCCCCCTGCCTTCAATGGTGCGTGTATTTTATTTTAGCTGTATAAAAAAAGACAGAAATGTTTAGCATATTCATTTATTTATATTTGTTTAACAGGGCAGTGTACTGATCTCAATGATTTTCTCATGCTGATTGCATAAAGTTGAGCAAAGAATACAAGTCTAGTCTAAAATATTGAACTCCAGTGGAACTTATGCTTGTGGTGATACTGACTCTAAATGTATTCGCTTACAGTATGAATCATAGCATTTGCTTTATGAAGAACACGTAAAACTGCTAAAACATACTGCAAATTATACGTCTCAGATAAAACTTGGCATAAATTATTCTATTTCTTGCTGCGTGTTTTACAAAACAAAAGTAAGTTTTCCAGTATAATATTATGCTATGAACTATAAGCTGTTATACAATATTTGGTCAAGACATAGTTCTCATTTTATCGATGTAGATTACACTGTTATTTATTTATCTTTTGTCTGGATAATGTGTTACAATGAATGAGGTTTAAGAACAATTTCTTGGACATAATTAAGAATTCAATAACCTGTTTGTGTAAGTCCCATGATGAACAAGAATCTTCCATAACGCCTGTGAATCTGAAAACTGTCTGTTTTCATCTCTACATGATATTTGTGCCAACATACAGCAAGAATGCATGAATTATGCCATTTTCTATAAATATGAACAGTTTGCAATAATACAGTGTGCATATCTGATGTTGGCAGCATATTAGCAGCGTATTTTGAAATAGCTATTTTCATCTTAACTGACAGATGCATATCATATGCCCCATTACCAGTCATCCTGTGACATCACTGCAAAAACACACACACACACACACACACACACACACACACACACACACACACACACACACACACACAGCATCTGTTGAGAGCTTGCTTCCATTAAACACAAAAGAAAAAAGTCTGCCAGTGAAATTCCATCTCTTTATGCTTAATGAGGACAGTCAAAGAGGAACAGACCTAGTGGTAAATGTTAACAAAGTTTGCAGAAAGCACCTTGGGATCCATAAAATCTGTCTGTGGAGTCAGTACTTATTAAAAAAACAGTATTTATCACTCTACATCAATGCATCACTCACAACAGATATTTGGGAGGGGTAATTCTCTACAGATTTAGATCCATCACCTTAACCTTGTCTTAGATATGTACATAGGAAGTAAAGGGTGTGAATCAGCTTTTCAGTCTGAAATAGTGTCACTTTAAAAGAAAAACTGGTTTGGCCTTTTTCTGAAGTTTACTTCCTAGATGCCAAGCTTATGAAAATATTAAAACTGATGAAAAAAGGTCTGTTGAATGCTGAAATAAAGCCTATATCTTAATCCCTCTCTTTTGTCAGAGGTATATACCTGATGATACATATCTCTGACTGAATCAATTCATTTTTTTGGACTAAAAGACTCCTGATTCAAAGAGCTAATTTGACGTATGGGACAGATAGAAAGACATGCATAGAGTAGTTACTTACAGACACTAACACAGACATGGATACTAACACGCATACATAGACACATGTATGCATGCACCCCACACACACACACACACACACACACACACACACACACACACAAATCACTAATGGCACACTTCGCTGTAAAAGATGATGCAGTTCAAAATATCTCCCAATTTTTAATAAATAATGCCACATGAGGACTGTAAAGTATGCATTACAATGCCATCTGCACTGAGCTTTTCATCACAAAGGCCTTTCTTTAGCGGCTGCAAGAACCACAGTAAACTCCATAACTTTTGCATGCCATCCAAGCTGACAGATAATACTTTATTTTCTACTTGAATAGTTACTAGAAATGCAGGGCTCCTGAATTCTTCAATGAGTATGCACCTTATAATATTCCTGTGTGATCAAAATCTACTTCCCATTTCCCATATCACCTAGATATCAGGATGCCCACAGCCTTTCACTTTATATGTCAGTGCAGTATGTACAGTTGTACCATACCACAGAGAAAACTTTAGGTATTCTGACTTTTATCACTCGGACACTGAATGGTAATATTAGGCAGAACAGCTTCAGATTTGAACAAAATTAATTGTACTGAATCCGACAAAGAGGACTGGTAAAGGCACGTATCCGAATAAAGCTTCTTTGAGAAACATTACTGGAAAAGAAGCATTCTTTGAAACATGATTTTTTTAGTTTATTTACTAAGGATCCTAATGCCATTAAGTGCTCAAACACTGGAACCCTTCTCTGCTCTCAAACTAATCCAGTTTGATTTTGAGAAACAAGTAACAGCTGCAAGTATCGATGAAGGGTGGCTGAGGAGAAAAGAAGTCTGAAAGGGGGGGGGTCAAAGTTTGAACGAGAGGTTGTGCAGCCAACTGACACAGAGAATTAGAGGTTATGTATGATAGAAGAATGTCATAGTGGTTGAAAATTAAGTTGTACAAAACAGTGACGTGACCAGTACTTCTGTTTGGTACAGAAACCTGGGTAGGAAAGGCAGAGCAGTTGAGAAAGCTAGAGGTGATGGAGATGAAGTTCCTCAGATAGGTGGTAGGATGTATACTGTGGGTCAAATAAAGAAGCAAAGAGATCAGAGCAGAAGCCAAAGTAACACCAGTTCCAGAGAGTGTCAGCGACAACAGATTACAGTGGTTCAGACATATGCAGGAAACCAGAAGATGATTTGTTGAAGAAGATTTTGGAGAAAGAAAAAGAAGGCAAGAAGAAACAAGGACACCAAATGAAGAGATGGATGAATTTTATGAAAGAAGACCTGTGACAGTCAGACATAAGTGTCAAATAAGGTAAGAGAGTGGCACTAAGTCTAGATGGGTTGCAACAGTTTACATGACACTCCCACCCCATGTAGAAAAAACATTGGGAAAAAGGGGTTGTTGATGATGATGACCTGTTATAATGCAGGCATTCCTGATTATAATGTTTGAGAATATGATTATATTAACTCAAACAGCATTTTATAAACCAATAAGGCCTGAGAATTTCATGCTCATTTTGTCTTTAAAAGGATTAAGAAAATAATGCACAAGTTGTCTTTGTTGATGAGATGAAGTATAACAATCTGACACCAGAAGGTTGTCTCCAGGCAATCCACAAATAAACTTCAATAAACACTTTCAAATGTATCTTTCTGGCATTGCATTGAAGTGTTATAAAACAATCAAACAGGTGACTAGTAGTTCAGAGGACTTTACCTCCTGCAGAGGCAGTCTTTGTAATAAGAAAGGAAATATATGTCCCTAAAAGCTTCCTGAGGCTAATCCGCTTTGGCTAAAAATTGTCTGCTTCTTTAAAATATATTTTTACCTCTGTACAATGAAGAAGTAGATTACAAACATAATGTTGACAGTGTTTCATTTGTTACAGATCACAGCTCTGTACAAGTGTGAAGGAAAATGTGATCTATCAACAAAGCTGATAATCCCAGCAGCAATTACACATCTTGCACTGATTATAAAACCATGGACTTATGAAGAAAAGTTTTATCCTTCAGAAGTCAAAGATAATTTGCCAGACAGCATTAATGTCATTACACTGCAACAAATATTAACATGTCAAACTACTGAAAAACACATCCCACACAGGGTACCATGGGTCCAAGTTTCTAGCAGCAGTTATGTGGCATTCTTGTAAATTTTATATTTCACAGTTGATGCCTTTCAGACTTACTGGAAATGTTCGAGCATCTTTGCTCCTTGTATCCAATATATGAATGAAAGGACACTAGCATCATCATTATAGTAAATCTATCTATCTATCTATCTATCTATCTATCTATCTATCTATCTATCTATCATCTATCTATCTATCTATCTATCTATCTATCTATCTATCTATCTCTATCTATCTACCCATCTATCTATCCATGTATTTATCTATCTCTCTATATTTGTTTAACTTTATGAGAAAATGGCTCAGAAGACCATTTGTAGACTTGACTCATTCCATTTTTTAAAATGCATATGCAAAATTAAAAGGTTTATATATATACATGTATATATATATATATATATATATATATATATATATATATATATATATATATATACATATATATATGTGTGTGTGTGTGTGTGCGTGTATACTCACATACATACTAAAATTTCTGCGAGAGTATGTGTACGTGTGAGTGCATGTGTGTTTATGTGTGTATGTGAGTGTGCATGTCTCTGTGCACGTGCCTGCATGTGTGTGTGTGTGTGTGTGTGTGTGTGTGTGTGTGTGTGTGTGTGTGTG
Source organism: Protopterus annectens (assembly GCF_019279795.1). Taxonomy (NCBI): domain Eukaryota; kingdom Metazoa; phylum Chordata; order Ceratodontiformes; family Protopteridae; genus Protopterus; species Protopterus annectens. The sequence goes on along the minus strand of NC_056728.1, from coordinate 1,058,065,119 downwards.
TGTGTGTGTGTGTGTGTTTGTGTGTGTGTGTCCGTGTCTATATAATTTTGTTGAATGCACTAAAAACTGAATACCTCTTCGCTGAACATAATACATCAAAACTTAATCCACTGGAAGATCACTTCAGCGAAGATTTTCCAGGAAGAAAACTTATTTGGTGATCATCAGGAGTTTGCCCTTTTCCCCACTGTAGTATGATCTCAGAGTTGGTATACTTAGTTAGGGGGGGGTGTGGGGGCATAGCCCCTTACATTGGATGGGTTTTAAATTATGTGTATTTTGTGATGGCCAGAAAGTTGGCTGAGCAATTTCTTTCCCTGGATAAATCCTTGCTGAAGTGATCGTTCAATGGATTAAGTTTCAACAGATAAAGTTCAATGAAGAGGTATTCAATATTTAGTCTGCTCGACAAAGTGATATAGACCCGTGTGTGTGCATGTGTGTGACACTGGTGGCTCAAAGCTGACCCTTTTGATCTCAAATCAAACAGTGTAAACAGAACAAAACATTTGGGGGTTATTTCACAATTTAGCCTTTCAAATGTTGTGATATTAGATCTCTGATTTTAAGGCACACTAGCATTACTCAAAAGTGTGTTTTTATTACATATACCATACTATTAACACAGGTATAACATTTCCAGAAAATTCTGCACAAAAAAATGAACCAGCGCTATAATGACAAAAAAGTATAATGATTTCATTAAGAAATATATAAACCCGCAATAGTAATAATTCAAGTAATTCACTTGTATAACTTAGAGCATGTTATCCTTCAGAAATCTGTCTACAAGGTTGGTGCATTAGCAGATTATAACAATACAAAACATAGTGGGGGTAATGATACTAATTTCAAAATATTTCTTCTTGTAGCTGGAGAAAGAACTGTTTGATCCAGCATAGTGGTAAAAGATATGTAAGATGTATTCTATATCATATTACTGTCAGTGGATATCCTACTAAGGACCTAGCATGCTACCTTAAAAACATTATGACACAACTACTCCAAACAACTGATAACCAAAACCAAAACACTCGAAACAGTGAAAACGGAAAGGAAACACACCAGGAATGCCAGCCAAGAGAACCTTTATTGAATTAAATGCTTTTGTTTATTTCACATGCCTGAAATAAACCAATAAAATGCAAGACAATTCTAACAGGTTATTAGGTTAATAAAAAATATTTTTTACAGCTATGAAACATCAAACACATATTTCAAAGATAGATACTGCTTGTTACTGCTTGTTAAATATATTGAATAAGATATGTTTGTAAAAATAAGAACAAATCAAGAAATCAAAAAAATTATACTGCATAAGACCTTAACCTCAAAATACTAGCTATGGAAATGTTTTCATTCAATCTAGGTGGCACCAGCGAGTTAAGTCTAATCTGCCACTTTAATTCACAAGCCTCAATTAAATCCTCCCGTGGTCCCCTTCAGATATTCTTGTACACGATATCTAAACTTGGATTGAATGAAAACATTTCCTTAGCTAGTATTTTGAGGTCAAGGTCTTATGCAGTATAATTTGATCTGGTAGAGGACTATTTAAATGTGGTAGGTAATAAACTGTTTTGATTCTGATGAAGTCTTGGATATATACAGACAAATGCGTTTAATTGAATAAAGGTTCTCTTGGCTGGCATTCCTGGTGTGTTTCCTTCCAGTTTTTACTTTTTGGAGTATTATGACACAAATATTGGCTTTTCAGCAGAACACAAACTATTTAAATGAGTGACTGGAATTTAATTATATGAAATGCAGATTTTAATTTAGCACCAAAAAAATGAAACAATCAACAGTGGAGAGTCTTATTCATTTTACAGCAAAAATATGGGATTAGTTGATACATTATTAGTTTAGAAGGTCATCCATGTTAAATACTGTATTTCTGCAAAAATTTGGCATAGTCAGGGCGAGATAAAAATTATGTTACAGAGGAACACTCATGCAGGCAATCTGGTCAATTGACAGATTCAGTGGTATTATCAGATTATGTTTGTTTAGAGTCTGTATCAGACGTTTTGGGAGATATGCAAAAATGCATTCCTCTCATAGAGAGGAGGAAAGATATAGGAAATGGTGTACAGAAGTGCAGTAAAAGTATAAGAGTTAACTGAACTCATAAACAAAACAGTATTGGGAAGCCATTACAAACTTTTCGGTGAATACGCAAATCAACCTGGCCCACCATGGAAATGCCACAATACAACAAGGAGGAAAACAAGGAGGGGCACTCACCAGCATGAAATCATACCATTCCCCCAAAAAGGCCTCTCCCAACAGGATAATGGTAAAAACTCATCACACAATAATATCAAAAATGCTCTTTGAAGAATTCATTAATTGTCAAAATAATGTCCAAACTGAATAAATCAAAACCTAGGCTGTTTAGATGAACTCCATCTGGGTTATAAAAGCCTTTATCGGGTTTATCTAGGTCTCTGTGTTCAATCACATGAAAGCCAATGTGGTTGGCTAGCTGAGTCACTCTGTGATTAGTAAATTGTCTGGAAATTTTGACTGCTGCATTGTTCCTGGTTCCTTGCCACTTAAGCCAAGGCACTATCGATGACCAGAACAAAATCGAATAAGAATACAGCAAATGAAGCTTGTGAAGATCTGCCAAAATTCTTGCTAATGAGATTTTCTTTTGGGCTATGGTTAGACCATCCCAGTATACAATACTTTCAGTAAAATCCTGTGTGCAGACAGATGACACCAAACCTCCCAGAACTGAAACCATGACAACTCAAAAGAACCAAAACAATGGACTATCCAGTGACTACACTCTAAAGACTCTTTATGCCCAGCTGGATGAGACAAACCTTGAAGGCCTGCACCTCAGATGAAGAAATGTCCCAGGATCCAAATAAGATTCTTCCCTGTAACACAAAATCATGGTATTTACTGCCTAATATATGATAAGAAAAGCATTAAACAGCTACCTGCCAGTTATTTTCATCACTTTTGTGGAATGACCCTCCATTGCTAAATTAGGACAAGAAAGGGCTTTAGCAAAACATGTGTTAGCTTCATTTAAATCTAGGGTCCTACCGGACAATGAATAAAACACCAGACCGACTTGTTTCACCTTGGGGAGTATACTATGCCACAGAGCAAACCAATGAACTGGGCAAAGAACCAGGATATTCAACTTGTCCAATTGTACTTGATGCCCTTCACCTGCCTCATCAGTCTTGGACATTCCCACCCATATAATCAGAAAGTCCCTGCAGATAATTGCATCATGCCAGGATATTGAGGAGAAGACAACTCATCAGTATGAAAAGCCCCAGCATACAGGCATGTGAACAGGGTTGCTCAAGTGGTAGAGGTATAAAAATCAACAGTTTAAAGAAAGAGTCCCTTGATTATGGTAGCCAGGATTTGGTAACCTATTGGTTTCCTGGAGTCCTTTGAAATGCCCCTGGCATTGACCCAACATTTGGGCACTCTGTTTGTCACTCAGTGACTAGAATAATCCTTTAGTGCAGCAAACATGGTAAACAGCTTAAAACTGCCATATGTGTATGCAGCATATTTGGTGAATCTCCTTGCAACATCTGGGTACCAACAATTACACTAGCAATGATAGACCCCAATGTCTATGATTCTGGGGCAATGATTTATAAATAAACATACCTCTCAACTGTCTAGATTTTTGCAGAATGTCCAGATTTTTGTGTCATATTGTTGGTTTGCTTCTTATAAAATTGGTGATTCTCCAGTTTTCTGAGGCAAATCAGTGAGGATTGACTTTACAAAATAATGACAGACATTTCAGTTTCAGACTTCATATCCTTCAGAAAATATATAGTAACACAAGACCTTTTATTCTAGCAACTTTCTAAGTTTATAAGAGCAATATTTAAAATTGTTCCCTACTTTTGGGGCTTTGTACTCCCATTATTTTTGGCTTTGTCCAGCTCTTTTGTACTAAGAGGTTGTGAGCTATGTAAAAAACCCTTAAAGCCTCAGAATGATAATAAGTAAGCATTTCTGTACTCAGAGCCCAGGAATGGGCCACTATCAGTCCAGCTATCCTCTTCCAGTTAGCCACACCTATGGGGGAAATGAATGTACCCAACAGCTATGCATCCAGAGCCAAGTGTCGAAACCTGGTAAACTGAAAAATGGGACAGACTGTCAACTATACCATTAGGACAACCTGGTAAGTGAGTGCTAGAAGACATTAAATTAATCTACAAACTCAAAACAACTAACATTGTAATGACAGAGCGTACCCATTTAGACTTAGAAAATCACATGTTCAGTGTCAGAGCTACTGCGAGGTTATCTGAGCAAAAGGAAATTTCACTATTTTGCAAACATTCCTACCATACCAAGGTAGCATCCCAGATTAGAAAAATCTGGAAGATAATATCCTCCCTCCTAGCTGAAAACTAGGACTTAGGCCATTTGAACCAACTACCCAAAAAAATAACCTCTGTTCCAATGCTTACTGTCAAGTCTGTGAATAACTGAAGGTCTATGGATGCAATCCATGGCAACTGCCAAAGTAATTCTCCATTAAACTGGGTCAAAAAGATATACCACAGGCTAACATCCTCTCTCACTCTTTGTATGAACTGTACCATATGGTGCTTGGGTTTACTACCACTCAGTAAATAAGAAATGGAACAGAGAAAGGTCTTGCCTGGAGCAACAGCCCTGCAGGCAAAATCCATCAACCCATGGAGCTACATGACTTCTTCTATACAAGCCTTTCATGCCTCCCCCAAAACTTCATAATTGTGTAGCTAAGTGGCTCCAACGTACTTGCTGGAAGCTTAAAAGACTTTGCTGGAAAGTCACCCAACAGCCCTAACAATGTCAATTCCTGGCTTGGCCCTTCTGACTTATCCTCATGCAAAGGTACCACCCAAGGTTGCATAAATCCTTAAATATATCCATTTCTTCCACAACCCCTTCCTTGCCTTCACCCACAATCAAAATATCATCTATACAGTGAACTGATGATTGCCTGGACACCCTTTGTTGTTTCAAAGGTGGCACAAGCCACCAAGCACCCTATGGGCATTACCATCTGAAGAAAAATTTTTCCATCAAACTGAAAATCTAACAAGGGCCAGCCCTTCTTTCTGATAGGAAGCACATGAAATGCTGGCTGAATGTCTAGTTTACACAACCATAGATCTGTGTACCACAAAATGATCTCAGCCTCTTGTTCCAAAGAAGTGACTTGCACCCTAGATTGATCCTTACCATTGAATTCATTAACTGATGGACTCACAGTGTAAGAAAGCTGATGGAATGGGCTATATTACCCTGCTCTCTTATTGAGAACCAAACCTTTGAGGGAAATGTTGAAACAGGCCTGAGGGATACAAAAAGAGGCCAATTACTCTAATAGATAACACTTCTCTCCCAATTAATCTGGACACAAAATCCTTGTGATCCTTGATAAAGGAAAGGTGTATAACTAGAGCAGAGTTCAAGGACAACAAAGAACCAATCTCAAAAGCTTTCCAAAACTTTTTATAATAAATTGTACAGTATCACTGTCAGGGTAATCTGACAGCAATTGAACTAATTTATCTAATTTGAATGAAGAGTGGGTTGGCAATCTTTCCCCTTGATAAGTTAAATCTGTGGGCACAAAAAGGCTGCTTGCACTTGACCAGGTCATCTGTGGCACAGTTGTACTAATTTTCTGATGAAGAGAAACATTTCCATAAGCGAAGTGGCCCAACTTAGAGCAGCATCTAGTTGTTGGGTGAACCTTTCCACATGAGGAGCATAAATGTGCAAATTTGCAAATATACCAGTAACACCACCCATTGTTGTAAGCCTGACAAAATTTTCCTTTTCCTTTGCCTCTAATGGAAGACTCATTCTCAGGGGTATTGGGCTTATCTAACATATGCTCTTCAATCAAATACCTGGATGTCTTTGGTTCCACCTAATGGTTTTGTAAATAGCCTCTGTCTTCCTAAATCTCTAATCATACAAAGACCTGGCAGTGCCACCCTTAACATGGTGAGATTTCTTATTATCCAAAAATATGCAAGTAGCAGTAAATGCCCATGAATACCACAAAACCTAAAGCCCATGTGTCCCAGGTTCTAGCCACTGCCTTGGCCAAGGTTTTTTTCCTAATAGCAGCTAGAGCTGGGACCAAGTCTTTTGCAGCAGGACTCTCAGCATCAATTATACAATAAATACCCTCAGTGTCAACCAAGTCAAGTATGTCCACAAAATATCCCCGAAGGATTTTCTCCTTGATGTTCACCGGGGTAAGAGCTGTGATATGCAGACCTAGAGAAGTGGTATTTGTAGTATTAATAATGGTCATGGGAGGTAGAAACTGAGTTATGCTATAATCCAAGTCTGACAAGGTGATCCCCTTTGAAGGTATAGCTGGGTCAACCCTATTCTCCTGACTGGCTAATTAGGTCGATGAATTTCAGGCATAGGAAGCTCCTAGTTGGTGACCCCAGGATAGTGGAGATGACGCACCAAAATTTCTCTTGGAGGCAATATCAAATATCCTAGCTCTACCATCATCCAGAAGGGAATTAATAAACTCCTCAAGGTATTCATCCACCAATTGGACCTATCCAAGATATCTGATTCTGCAACCCCCCTTACATCATTACACTCTGGTTCAGATGTACCTGCTGCCAAAGGTGTGGGATTTGGTGCTGACACTAGCATCTTTTTCTTAACCCCCCCTCTGGGCCTTCTTAGCAGGGATGTCTTCAGAAATTGGCTCATCCTTGGGAAGTGGTGAGGCTGTTTTCCTATTAAGCGAACCTTGGTCATAGGTCTATGCTGCTTCCATTTCAATCATAAGCCCTTGGGCTTCTTGTGTTATCCAGTGCCATCTGTCTTTAAGACCTGTATAGATGATGGACCTGCAAATGAAATTGGACAGATTAGTACATGACGAACAACCCCCCAGTTTCTCACAGTTTTTGTGATATGGTAGTGCCCATGATTCCAAAAAAAGTGTGTAGGGGGAAGGATCTTTATCTTCTACTGATATTTTGTACCCACAAGTCACTACTTCATAACTGAATACAACTATAAAAAAACACTATTAACAGTTCTAAAAAATATATATATATATATATATATATATATATATATATATATATATATATATATATATATGGGTCTATGTTAAAACATTAAAAGTGCAGTTCATCGAACTGCACTTTCACGAACCCACTTTAGTGAAAGTACATAACATCGAACATGCACTTTCGCTACAGTAAACAAAACAAAATTAAAAAATACACACAACAAAAAGGAAACACTACTATGCAGGGCAAGCCCCTGCACCCCATGAGGGGCTATGCCCCCACAGCCCCCTACTTTAATATTCTAACTCCAAGATCACACTACAATGGGGAAAAGGGAATATTCCCTTATCCCCACTGTACCGTGATCTCCACAAAAGATTTGTTAGTTGTACATCAACAGAATATGTTGATGTACAACTGACAAAACAAGCAAACTGCATGTTTGTTCATTTTTTGCTTTGTTTTAATGAAAGTGCATATTTGATGTTATGCACTTTCGCTAAAGTCACTTCGTCAAAGTGCAGTTCGATTAAAAATACTTTTGACGTTCTGACAAGGACCCATAAATATATATATATATATATATATATATATATATATATATATATATATATATATATATATATATATATATATAGACACACACAAAGATTTATTTTCTTACACACATGTATATATTATTATTATTATTATTTAATATTTCATAAATATCAATAACCCTTAATATTTTCGTGGCAACTACTGAAAAACAAAGCTAGACTGCAGGAATGCTTAATACTGTCTGTGATACCTACACAAACCTTAATAATAACAACTCAGAGTAAGGAAAAGAAAGCAGGTAGTGTCAAAAGCTAATTAGTATGTGTACGTAATGAAACTAGTTTCCCCTTAGTAGTTCTGGGTGCCCTGCTGCTGCAGCACTGCAGAGCAAATTTCTGGCAGACTCCTCACTGGGTGAGTTGCTTGAAACATCCCAATCACACCTTTCTAATTGTTTACAAGTAAACTTAACAACTGACAGCACTTCAGGGAGAAGGTGGTAAAACATCCAGAGGAGTGTAACCTCAACATCCTAGTATTTCTTTCTTGACAAAAAAGATTATTAATTCACCCTTCACAAACATGTATATAAATAGTCAGAAAATTAAACTTTAAAGAATGTCCCAGCCCACAGCAATTGCTGTTGGCTCCAAGTCTTGTAAAAAATGTGTGAAAACCAAAAAAATAGCACCCATCCTGCCTCCACTATTGATGCCCACAAAACCACTGTGACAGCAAGACCACAAGAATGACAAGGACAGATTCCTCTGTACAGCCAAGGATCACAACAATTCAAGAAGGTCCTACTGGGGTGTAAAATGCCTCAGCCTAGAAAGAAGCATGTCTTCACCACTCCATGATGGAAAAACAAACACAGTGTCTGACATTAGTGCAACCCAATCACTGTCAATGGAAAGGGGGGTCATCAATGTAGTGCATGTCACTCGCTCACTGGAGGATGGCCACATAGGAAGAAATCATCAACCTGAAAACATCACTTGCAATCCCCCAGAATGCAACAGCCACAAAAACAACCTAAATCTCTCTTGATCTGGACAGTAAGTAATAATGACTTTCCCCAGAAATACCCTGGAGAAAACATGTAAGGAAACAAAATGGGGACAAATTTTAAATAGAGGTGTCAGGTTTGTATTAGCATGCCTTTTTAAAATACAAAAGGAGAATCTAACCCTGGACCCGTTGTCTGTGAGGTAAGCTCCTTAACTGTCCTGTCAACACTTAATGCCAATGAGACTGAAACTTATTGTCTGACAGTAGTTAGTGATGTCATACTTCAATGATTTGACAGAAAATCAAATTTCCATGTAGAAGAAAACAAAAATGTGAGCAGACATCTGGGCATACTGCAAACATCTGGACAGTTGCAAGAATGCATGAGAAGATATAAAAAATGAGTGAAGAACATATCCTCAGCTGAATAGCCACAGACAGATGGCTCCATCCTGACTCTGGCTACAATGCTCCTGATACTTCAAGCTGCTGTTGACATTGGCCCTTGGCTTCCTTGAATCTGCCTATAAGAAGTAGGAAGTTCACTGCCTCATCCCCCTCGCTCACCTCAAGGATCCTTATGGATAAGCCAACATTATACTTGGCTCGCACAGCTTTACCATTTTTTTTATCCCTAACCATAAGGTTTACAAACTACCAGATGCCAGAGAACATGTTTCAGTGTTCCAATAAACAAATGTCATTAACACCAGCAGAAGAAGATACCATGGGAAACATGTTGGCTAACTTATTTAGGTTACAAAATAATATCTTCCACCTATAAACAAACCAATGAACAGATGTCTATATATCTTCAAGTGCTGTTGCTAATAACTGTTATTTTTATGCTCCCCTAAACTTCTCCCTGGTTTCTTTTCTCATGTCTTCCAGAAGTCTGTTTTCTTATAACATTTTAATTGTTCACAGTACCTCCATTTATCTGTCACTAATTTCCCAAGAAACTGGATAACCTGTTGTTATGATAAGAGATGTAAAACTCCTATATACCCACATGTGTTGTGAATATGTATTACAGTATTGCCTGTTTATGATGAATGTATAGCATTGCCAGTTCATAATGAATTGTATCCCATGACACACTGAGTCTAGTGCCAGTTGAGGAAAACTATCTGTGATGAGTGAAGTGTTAACAGCAATCTAGCTTTATTGCTGTTTTGTATTACATCAAGGTTACAGTTTTACTGGAAATTCTGGTGCAACCTTGCATTAATACTTTTAACATTACTGGGTAACCAGAGGTGTAAATCATGACATCTATCACAAAGGGGTTAATATTTAGCCAGTGTATCCTTCTTCAACAATTGAAATTTATGCATTAAGTCCTGAAAGGATTTCAGACCTAACAGTCCAGAAAGCTGAGATTCTCTTTTAAGCACCCTCTAAGACCAGTTAAAACAAAATATATACCCTCTCCATAACAGTTTCCTGCAGATGCAGTCCATGATCATGAACTGCTTTTTCCATTGCTACTAAACTTTTTATTTGGTATTATATCTTTCCTAGAGGCTCAAAGTATTGTTATCCAGTCATTTATCTGAACTCAAGATGTACCTCCAGAATATCACCATTGCCTGGCTTTCTTTGTAAACACCTTGCATGCTCTCATATTGACCTATACCTCTACCATGTCAGCATAAACATATGCTGCTTTACAATAAGAACTGACTTTGTGCAATTTCTGAAGGAGAAACATAATAGGCAAGTCAAAGTAGGTTGGTCATACTCTATCTCCATATAAGTGCCTGAAGACATCTATTACTATTCATTCAAGCCACTGGTTGACCCACTACATGTTGAATTCCCTCCAGGGGTGTGCGGAGCAATGAAAGCTAATGGCTAGTTGATATATGTCATAACCAAAATTTTCAGGAAAGCCTTTAAAAAAGTGTTATTTGCAACTGTTTTCAGGGCAGATAAGGGAAAGGGAAATATATTTTGAAATGAGAAAGAAAAGCCCTTTCAGACAGATTGAGGCATTTAACAAATCAGGAACAGATACAGGTAAAAAATTAAAGAGGACTTAATAGAATATTTAGAAATGGAATAAACTTTCAGAAAGTAGCAGTTAAAGGATTATATTTTGTCAATGCTCACTTTATGAAAGATTTTATTACATTGGCAGGAATTTGATTAGGAATGAGATAAATGGAGAATTAGATAAGGCAGATAGGAAAAAGCTTTCAAAGTTTTAGGATATTCTTTCACCTTGTATTGTAAGGAAACTATACAGGACATATGCATAACTCAAAATTCATAACTATCTGGAGCAGGTATGTATTCCATGACTAACAGAAAAGTTGATAGAACTGACAAAGCCTGTTAGAACAGTTGAATTTAAAAAGGTGATGCAACTCAGGCTTTTCAGAAATCAGCAGGGGTAGTGGAATCCCTGTGAACTTCTTGTAACTAAGAAGAGACTTATTAATGAAAACATTAAACCATTAGATGGTTAAAATATTGCAACAGTGGGAGATACTTGTTGTGGAAATCTACATTGGGTTTTATTACCAAGGAAGAATAAAGCTGACTCTGTCACCTTCCTAAACACTCAAACAACCTTATACAACAGTTACAAGGAACTTGTGCCATCAATTACAAAAAAAGTCTTTTAAGGATTTGCCAAAAGTGATATGTTGGGATCAGTGTTGGTTTATAGAAGGACAACAGATATTTGATAATATTCTTAAAACTATTGAGTTGGGGTAAACATCACTAGTTTTTTTTTTTTTTTTTATTCAGGAGGAGTTGTGATTTTCTTCTATGGTAGAAAAGGATTTCTGGGTGAATGTTTAGAGCATTGGTATTGTCCTTGCAGCATATATTAGAGTGGATTCATCTGTGTATTGTACTATGGTGGCCTATTTGACTGCTGTGTTCAGGTCACTTATGAATAAATTAAACAGTAGTGGCCCTAGGATGAAGCCCTGTAGGACTCTGATGGATATTGGAAGGAAAGAGGAGACATCACGTTGCCATTTCACTGATTAGGACCTATTAGTGAAGTAAGTAACAAAGAAATCAATTAAGCAAGGAAGGTGGTTGACCATTTTTGGTGATTATTTTGAATGCTTTGGATAGATCCAGAAATACAGCTGAGGTTAGAATACTTAAATTTCTATTGTGATTTCTTATATCTGTGAACCTAATTAAAACAAAAAAACGTAAAGCCAGCTACCACGGCTAAAGCCATGAAACTTTTATTAAACAAACAGACAAATGCTTTCAGACAAATTGTCTTTCCTCTGATCAAAATACAAATAATTAATTAAATCCTTTCTATTTAAAAGAAGCTTAAGCCAATCAATTCAATGAAATAGCTTTCGCTCTTTTAGGGCGGGTTTTATAGGCATACAAGCATTAACCCCTGGAGTCTTGTCAGATTCTAGTGTAGCTATCCAGTTCATTTCAACCACTTCTGTTCTGTTAACTAAATCCCCACCCCAAAACAATCCCTCAGAAACTGTAGTACCATAAACTTAAATATATGGGTATTATTACACTGTATATGTTTCCCAAGTGAATTAGTCAATCTTTGACAACAGCTATCACTCATATGTTGTAAAATCCATTGTTTAAGTTGTCTATTGCTCTTACCAGTATAAAAACTTACATATTATTGGCATTTCACAAGATAAACAATATTTGAAACTCTACAGTTAGCACATAATGTCGGAAAATAAACTTTTCCTGTAACAGGATGTTTAACTGTGTTTTCGGGGGAAATATATCTACATGCAGCACAAGCTCAACAGGGAAAGGTGTCCAGCTCCTCTGATGTATTAAAATACAATTCCTTAGGACCAAAACAAAGTCTTCTCTTTAAAGATTTGCTATTCTTAAATCCAAATCTTTGGTACTCCCTATACCTCTTAGAGAGTCATCAAATGTAAAAATACCCCAGTTTTGCCTGATGCTCTTGCAAACCTGTTCAATATCACTATTAAACGTCAAGAAGAGCTGATGATCTAATCTTCTCTGTACTCTGGTCCTCCACTGCATTTCATTCTCTGAACATGCTGAGAAGTATGGTCTTCCTTGCGTCTTCATCAAATTCTGTACTTCATCAGCCATATAGCCAAAATCCACTCTGTGATAATCTCTATAACATGAGTTATCATTCAAGTTGGAAACTTCTAATCATCAATATGCAAATGTGAACCACTAAGCAACTGACTCTTAATAATATTCCTGAAAACATACCCAGGGTGCATACTTGTTCTACACAAGAGATTGTTCTTCCAACATCTCTTCCTATAAAGCTGTGAGTCTAGATGACCATCAGATCTACTAGATTTGTGAACATCCAAGAAATCAATGGTTTCCTTTGAAAACTGTGTGGTAAATCTCAAAAAACTTGTGGTTCCTTCTAGATATTCTACAAAACCATCCAACTGTTCAGGGGTTCCATCCCATAAAATAAAAGACATCATCTACAAAGCACTTAAAGAAATAATATTCCCAGAAAAATTGGGCTCATTCAAAACATATTCTTCTTCCCATTTGGCCATTACAATATTGGCATAGCTATTAGCACATGATGTGCCCATAGCTACGCCCATTCTCTGCAAATAAAGTCTGTTACTAAAAGAAACCACATTTGTTTCTAAGACCATCTCCAATAAAGCACAAATAAGGTAAATCATAGAGCCTGAATAGTCACTTTTCTCATGAAGAAAAACACTCATGGATTCTATTTCATATACATTCGGAATAATAGTGAATAATGTTCACATATCCAAAGTAACGAGTAATAAATTATCAATCTGTCCACATCTCTTTATCCAATCATGGAATGCTTCCAAATAATGCCTGGTCTCTTTCAAAACAATTCTTACTTTAGACAATAAAGGTTTCAGTTCATATTCAATAAAAATGGACATTGATTCTGTGGCCCACCCACTCCCTGCAACTATGGGACAAAAGGATGGGTTAGGCATGTCCTTATTCACATTTGGTAGTCCATTGATGCTAGGTATCAAAGGTTTCTTAATCATCAGATATTCATATTGTGAAGGGAGAATCACTCTGCTCATAAGCATATCATATAAATTGTCATGTACTCTCTTAATAAGTTCATTAACTCTGGATCTATTAATCTCAACATAAGTCTCTATATCTCCTAGCATTTCTTTCATCTTCTTCACATAAAAGACTGTTCATAACAATGATAGCTCCTCCTTTTTAGTTTTACTGTCTATTGTTGTTACCCCCATGGAGCACATGGCAGAAAAAACAGATTTTGAACTGGACTACATTCCTGGGATGGTGAATGATAATTTGCCTGGAACTAAATGGAGTTTTACCCTTATAGGAGAAAATTCATTATTATGTGTGAATTTAATGGATGCTGTTAATATGGATGAATCAGAAAGCCTGTCAGAGTTTATAGCATTCACAACCTCTTTGATGGAGAAAGGGCAATGGTTTGGGAGTTATTGGTTGGAGATGGACTGGGCTGGGTTGATTCTCCAGGACTGAGCAGTGTATTTATTGATTTCCAAAATATTTGGATTATTTGATCATGACTTTTGGATGTTGCTTGTCTAGTTTTATATATTGATTGCTATGGTTCCTTCACTGCCTATATAGTTGCAGGGATGTTTGAGACTATTTGGAAATATTGTATTTAAATGTGTCAACTGCATCATCAAATTAAAGAGTTTAAAGTTGAGCCCAGTTGATGTGAAGAAGCCTGAAAAGTAAACTTTCTTTATCGAAGTTACTGAGGCTTCTGACTGTGTTACAGTGATGAACCTTGTGCGACTTTTGGGGTGTCTTTTTTTTTAATTTCTCCAAGTCTTTTAGGCTTCTATTACCATGATGGGACTGGACCCCATTTCTAAGTCAAAATACAATTAAAGTTCATGAAATTAGTATTGTTTCAGTCTTTGATGTCAGCCAGAAGTGCTCTTCACAGCACCGTAATGTGCCCAGTAATGACTCCTTCTGCAATTTGTGTGAAGTTACATGCACTGGTAACATATCTAAATATGATTGTAAATTCTTTTTTAGAAGACCCATTGCTCCTACTAGTATTGGAACTGTCTGGGTATCTTTCTTCCACATTGCTCTCATTTCCACCTGCAAATACTAATATTTTATGACTTTGTGTCTCTCTGTACACAAGACACTGTAGTCACTGGGTGTAGCGATTTCAGTGATCAATGCTACTTTTGTCTTCTTTTCATGGACCACTATATCTGGTTTTCTCGCATCTGTCTTTTTAACTGTTGGTAATGGGTGATCCCATGTGATTTAGACTTCATCATTTTCTATTATGCTGTGTGGCTCATTTTTCCAGCTTCTTCAGTACCATAATGTTTACACAATCCCCACTGCAACAGTCTTGCCACACTGTTATGCCTTTCGGTATACAGTCCTCCTGGCATTAATATGTCACAACCAGCGATGAAGTGTGCAACTGTTTCCAAATGTATTTTACAAAACCAACATTTGTCTATTTCTTCCACATGTTCAATGGACTTTGTAAACCAGTGTGTGTATGTAGCCCACTATCTTGGGCTGTCAATACTAACTTTTCATATTGTGGTTTGAATTCACCTCTCCTTAACCATTCCTGCATTCAGTCCTGATCAACATGAGGTTCTTCCAGAAGTTTTCTATATTTGCAACTATATTTATGCTTTTTCCACACTTCTTGCCTTCTTATATGATCCTTCGCCTTATATTCTTTCTTTTGTTTTTTTAGGCACATTCAGTTGCCAGCTGATTTCTACCTACTTCTGGTTTGATTTCCATTCCTGCTTGACATCAATATGCTTCTGCTAGACTAGAAAGGGAAGTCATCTTAGATTTATTCTCCTCATGTGTCAAAACTTTCACTACATTTTGGTCCTGTGAGGTCAGCAGATATGTGTACAGTCCCACGATTGCAGATCTATATATGTAATCAATTTCAAGAAGGCCCATCCCTTCTTCAGAACACAGAATATATAATAATGGCATGCACTGATTTTTATAAATCATTTGGTGAGGATGAAGTTATTTCGGTAATAACAGGCACACAGGTAAAAAACGCACTCTCCAAAGCTAAGAATACAGCATCCATGGGACCAGATGACATCCCGGGCTGTGTAATACATGAACTACAAAATGAACTGGCACCTCACTTAAGTGTCATGTTTAATCATAGCCTCACATCAGGCTTCATGCCCACTGAGTGGCGCATAGCTACAGTTATCCCACTCCACAGGGGGGGAATCCATCTTGGATCCTGGGAACTACTGCCCCAATAGTCTGACGAGCCTGATCTACAAGGTCATGAAATGTATTATCATGGAACTTATAAACAAAGACATTGGCAACCTTCAAACACTGGACCCCACACAGTTTGGGTTCATGAAGGTCTGATCTTGTCTTCTGAACCTGATTGACTTCTTTGAATCAGTTTCCGGAGCCGTGAACAAGGGTAAGGCGGTCCACACAGCCTATCTGGACCTTGCCAAGGCCTTTGACACAATCCCCCACTCTGGAATCATAGATAAACTTAATAAGCTGGGCATTAATCCCTACATCACTCGATGGGTTGCCAACTGGCTTACTGACAGAACCCACACTGTAAAAGTAGCTGACTCCAAATCCAGCTCCAGACAAATGACAAGTGGAGTACCTTAGGGTTCAGTCCTGGGACCACTCTTGTTTGGCATCTACTTCTCTGAAGCCACTACTAAGGGACTCTGGCTAACAAAGTTTGCAGATGACGGCAAACTGGGAGCCATTATTGAATCTCCAAATGATGTGGATACTCTACAAAAGGGCCTTACAGAAACAGATGCTTGGTAACAGAGTCATGGGCTCAAGGTCAATGCCAAGAAATGTATAGCTATCCCCTTTGAGAAAAACATGTACCCGTGAATTACCACATAGGTGGCAGTACACTAAACACCGAAAGTGTGATAAAAGACTTAGGGACACAAGTGAACAG
Organism: Protopterus annectens; assembly: GCF_019279795.1. NCBI lineage: Eukaryota > Metazoa > Chordata > Ceratodontiformes > Protopteridae > Protopterus > Protopterus annectens. The sequence goes on along the minus strand of NC_056728.1, from coordinate 1,058,048,544 downwards.
TGGTCTCACCTTCAATAACCACATTGCCACAACAGTAAGGAAATCTTTCTATGTGGCACACTTCATCACTAAGGGCTTTTCATCCAGAAAAAAGGAGGTCATTGTCCCACTGTACTCATCCCTCAGTAGACCCATTATAGAATACAACGCCCCATTTGGTATGTACCTCTCAAGACACCTGCAACAACTGGAAAGGCTGCAGAAATACCTCACTAAAAGAATCACAGACTTAAAGCAGATGCCCTATGCTGACCACCTTAAAAAACTCCAGCTATATTCTATCACATATCATCTACTCAGAGGCGATCTCTGCTTAACACACAAGGCCATGTCAAACCCAGAGCTGTTGGACATGCTACACTTAAAGAAATCCCAATCCCTCAAGGCCACATGCTCCAGGGATCTAAACCTTGTCATCACAATAAACAAAACACGCTGGAGGGATAGGTTTCTGACCCAGAGACTCCCCAGACTCTGGAACAGACTGCCCATACATGTCAAGCAGACCGCCTCTTTGGCCCTCTTCAAAAGGAACCTTGATGATTGGATGGGAGAAAGGAAATTCACCCCAGGGATCATGTCAGTCGCCCTGCTAGACAGGGGACCAGAAAGTAAATAGTGTGGGAAGAAATAGCCAGGGAATTGTTATGGCTAAGCTTGTATAGGCCCTACGGCCAATAGCCTAGTACCAACCTATGAACCTATGAACCTATAAGCATCCTTCTTGTTTTCCTATCTAATCTATCCAACACCTTTTGGGGCCAGTCAGGCACTCCAAAACTGTAAGTTAGGACAGGAGGAGCAAATTGGTTTATAGCCTGAATTTTATTCCTAGATGTCAGTGCTGTTTTCACAATTAATTTAAGTCTTCTGAAATATTCCTTACTGAGTCTTATTCATATTTGTTCATCTTTTATTGTTGATCCTTCATCAATTCCCAAATATTTGTACATTCCCTCTTGTTCTTTTATATCCCATTCTTGTCCCAGATTAATGTTTTCTTGGAGCTGATTATGTAGCTTAGCTGGTGATCACTTAAGCTGTCAGGTAGGGTGCTACTTGTGGCAACATTGTTTGGAGTGGATATTAGAATGCAATCTAGGATGGATTCTTTAGATGTGATCTTGGTAATTGTATTTGGAATCTTGATCAACTGAGAGAAGCCTTATAGCTCAAATCAATTTCTGGGGTTTTCTAGATCTTTCTTTTGCCAGTCTATATTGATGTCTCCAAACAAGATGGTGCCCAGTCTTGTGTTGTCCGAGATCCATGAGAGGATATCTTTCAGGATGGAAATGTTGTTACTAGGTGGAATGAACAGACCTATGTAGGCTAGAGATTTGTGAGTATTCAGTTTGAAAAGTTCCCACCCTCAGTCCATTATTTCAGAGAGCAATCAGTTTATAGCCAGTACAGAGCAATTAGCAAGAAGGCACAAAGTAGAACAGTTTTTTCTTTCTTGTACAGAAAGCAGACACCTAGAAATTATGGAGTTGAAATAACTGCCATATGTAGTATAATCTATTTGTGAAGAGAAAAGACAGTGATCAACTTAATAAGTGGTCCTTAGAGTGCAAGGAGTACTCCTTTAGTGGGACTGTCTCAACCACTTTCCAGCACAGGGCAGGCATGTATTTAATTACCTAAGGTTAATAGACAGTAAGGCTTTTCATGTTAAACTGGTTTACCTTTATAATCGTGAATTGCGGAAGTGTGAGTATGCATAACGGCGACTCATATAAGCGAACCAAAACCGCAAAAAATTTTGAATATCGAAAAACATTCGACATTTCCGGCTGTGCCACACCACCACACCATTGCTATCATGGGTCATAAAGGGGCGAGATTTTGTTATTCGCTTATTTGGAATTCGACGTTGGAGACATTCACATTTCGGTATTCGCGGAAGTCATTTCACCCATATCAGGATCAACGATATAAAGGTAAACCTGTTAAACTTGCTTACATTGCACAATGACAATATTCTCAGTGAAAACTTTCACAAAGGGGTGCCTTGTGGCAGAGCTCCTGTTATTTCATGGTCAGGAAACAATGTAGTGATCACAGGCATTGAGAGGAAAGAAAAGAGAAAAACTCTGCTGAACTAAAAAAATATGGAGGCAATAAAATTAATATACAGGAAGCTTGCCTATTCTAAATGATGGAGGAAGAACTTTGATGAATCAGAGCAAAGAATATGGGCTACTCTAAGAGAAGAGAGAAATGAAGAAAGTTTACAAATGTGAGGTCAAAATAAGTTTAGCATATAATAATACAAAACCACAGTAATACACTGTATATAGCTGGGTAGAACAAATTATCCAAATACAGCACTACACTGATAAGCACATTATAAAGCCATCAGTTTGTAAGCATTTTTGTAAGCATTCATCAACTTAATCAGTACTTCATAAGAATGTTGGATATACCAAAACTTCAAAAATTGAAATTACACATATACTTGTTAAAGTGCACAGGCTCAATGTACATAAAGCTTATCAGACTAGAATAAAATGAGATACAAGTGCAATATATTACTAAAATCTTTTCAACATTCTACATAGTCTTAGAACAAATAGAAATATTATAACTTTTGATACATACCTGCCCTGTGAAGGAAGATGGCGACTTAGTGAATGTGGAGACCAAAGGGAAGGGAGATTTGGCAATATGGGTTAGGTGCCAAAGTCTACTTCATGATGGGTAACTGCCAAACAAGTGCAGTGGCATACATTGCTAAGTGTGAAAGTTGCTCAAGTTACTATGTTGGTAAGACTGAGGTGTTTGAGAAAGAGAATATGTGAACACTTATATGACTTAAATAAACAGAATGACAAAAACACTCTTTTTAAACACTACAGGGTTTGTGCAAATTTCATTAAATTTAAGTTTGGTATAATAGATTAAGTTTTTAAAAACCATAGGGGGTGATTGGAAAGGGGCACTGGACCTTAAAGAAGTGAAGTGGCAACTTAAATTAAAGGCTTCATACACCCCGGGTTTAAATGAACACATTTCCTTACAACCTTATTTAAATCATAAAGTAATTGTTATATAATTGGTTTACATTGTTTTACCCATATAGAGTATTAGTGGATTAATGACGGTTTATTTCTTGAATATTTGTTGTTTTAAAACTTATTTTAAAATCCATTTCCTAGTTTGGTTTTTAGTTTGAACTATGTATTTTTTTATTATGGCATTTATGATAGTGTAGGATTGATGGTTTGACAGTGTTCAATATTTTGGTTCTGTGTCTTTAAATCTTTGAACCCTCAACGATTATGTTATTATTTAATTAAGAACATCTGTAAAAAAGGAGTAAAAGTTGGTTGTCTATGAATTCTGATGAAATCCTGCCTTGATGGACGAAAGCATTTAATTCTTTCCAGTAAATACTTGAACAGTTTTTTACATATGGTGTTTGAGTACACTGTATTGTCACTGTTGAATTGTTTATATTAGTTGGCATTTTGTTATTTTTATTTTTTTCTAGTCGTTAATTTCATTTATTGTGGCTCCTTATGGAAACCTGGATGATTTTCTGTCTATGTTTTCTCTAGTCCACAGGGATGAGTTCGAACAAGTCAATTCCGAGCTTGCGATAGTGAAGGGTGAATTGACCAGATGGATTTTTCTCTTGACTTAGCCGGATGATGTTCAGAGTAGGAGATGAGATGGGCATTTCCCACAGAATCTGGATTCTAATGAAAAACAGATTAGTGATCTGGCCATTACTGGATTGCACAATGCAAATGGGAAGCCATCCCCAGAGACAAATCGTAGGGGTTTGGCTGTTAGCAGCATGCAAGTTAATGCTTCAAATGAACTCAGAACCAACAACGGTACTTTAATAAATAAAAGTATGCATCAGTTGTTCCACCTGCTTGTTTTTCTAAAGATAATGATGGAATTGGTACAAACTCTATTAATCATGACTTACATAAATTCCAAAACAATATGTTGTTTGACAATAAACATAAGTCTAGTGTTGCAAATATAGGAAATAAATTGTGTAAAGAAGCGGGTATAAATTACCAGCATTTAATGGACACTACATTTGATTTTGGTAAAGCGACGGGTGGGGGAGAAAAGGATTTCCACACTGCAACCCACAACACCAGAAACTCATTGAAGGAACTGATTTTTCTATTTGAAAAAAAAATCTATTTGAAAAAAAAAAAATGTTTTAAGCTCAAATCATTGCAAATGGATATTAGCTACCTCAAGAGATGTTTAGAGCTTAGAATAAGGACACAGGGACTCTGGGTATTAAGTTTCCATTTGGTTTCGACATCAATGACAAAGTATATTGTGAATTTACAGAAATGTTTGACAGACACGGATTTGAGCTTATGGAAAAATTGAGTAAGTTTAATGAAAGTTTGACTGATGTCTTAAATGTAAAGATCGATAAATTAAATTCTGACATTAATAATGATTTAATTTTCAAACAATGGGAACACTTGTATTTTAAGCAGATTTAGAGGGTTGAAAAGAAATGTACGAGGGTGTTTGAAAGGAAACTGAAAAAGTTCTCTAGGGATATAAACCAATATGCAAATCAGAATGTTTACTATATTAAAAGTCAGTCAGTGAAAAAGATTATGAGGGGGTACTGGGTAATAGAAAGGAAATGCAGTCTGACTATATGAATCCTGATAGGGTTTACCAGCAAGGATTCCATAAGGATTTTTACCTAACCCATCCCCTGAGAGAATGGGAGTGGGTAAGACAGGATGTGAACTGGGAAGAGGGACACTCAACAACAAAAGAATGGAAACATTACAATTGCCAGGGTCCAGTGGTGGAAGGAGGAAAGTGGAATTAGCTAGTAACTATTATTTCCAATGGGGTAATGCACAAATGTGAAGGTGTTAACATTCTTAATTATACTAAGGGAAATTTCTGTGGATCATTTTTCACTTTTTAAGAAAGGTTTACAATTTGTACCCAACAGAAACTTAGTTATAGCGGATTCTTTATTAGGAGTTAAGTCTTTTGTAAGGAAATTATATTTGACATTGTTCTTTAAAGGAAAAAAATGAAGTGACCCATAAGGTAAATGGTGAAACTAATATGGTGAAGAAAAAAAGAGTACATTTAATCCTCCAAATCACCACATTTTAAACATTTTTGAATAGGCTGTTACTGATGAACTATATTTGTTATACGGTAAGAGTATGGATAGCTTTAAACATAATAAGGGTAACTTGATTCACTTCAATTTGACTGAAAAGGAAAGAGAACTTTATGACAGACTTAGAAAGGAAAAAATATACAAATTATAAAACCCGACAAAGGTGGTGGGATTGTGTTATATGATTCCCTTGAGTATTCCAATGAGATGTTTGGGTTGTTAAACATTGAAGACAATTATTCCCCAGTTTTGATTAATGAAATGAATATACATCATAGAAGGGTAGATTCATTTTAGAAGAATATCTACTAGACCAAAGAATTTCTCAGGAAACTTATGAGGTTTTAAAGGTTTCTCACCCTGTTGTACCAACCATATCTGGTATACCTGAGGTACACAAGAACATGATCAAGCCCTCTTTTAGACCAATCGTAGCAGTGAAAGTTTCTAAAACACACTCCTTTGGTGTTGTAATAGACCAATGGTTGAAAGACATTCTTATGAATGTTCCACATTTGATCTATTTACCTCAATCCCAAGGAAAGAGGGGTTGGAAAATTTTTATAACAGTATTTTGAAATTTTCTAATATGGACAATGACAAAATTAATCTCATTGTAGAAATGATGTCTTTGGTTTCAGATTACAATTTTATCAATTTCAGTGATGAATTTTACAGGCAGACAAGGTGTGGCAATGGGAGTCCCTTGTGCTCCCATTTACATGAACCTAGTTCTACTTGATTGGTAAACTACTGGAATTTGTAAAGCTCCATTTTTTCAATATCTCAAGCTATATGTCCGCTTTTTGAATGACATTTTTATCTTATGGAATAGGTTACAGAATGACATCAAAAATTTTGTGAGCTTTCTCATTAGTGATTTTACTAAATATGTACCCAATTCAGGTCAGATAACTTATTTAGGGTATAATAATATCTAAATATTATTAAATCTATATATAATATAATATAATACATGTTTTCTTATTATACAACAAAATCTTTAATACCTAATAATATGTTTTTTTTACTATGGAAGAGACTTACAATTATTAAAATGATGATATTCACCCCATTTATTTTTAATACAATCAATAATACTTCCACCTACAAAAATAATTGTCATTATCAAGAAACTGATGTTAAAATTTCTATGGGGCACTTGGGCACCTAGGAGACCTTTTAATTAAATATATAATAGCTGGTCTCAAGGGGGAGATTATTTCTTTCAGACTTTAATTTATATACTATCTCTTCTATTGTGTAATTATTACTTTATTTAAAAGTCATGTCACATGTCACAAAATGGAAGGATATTGGGGGCTAATTGAGTACACTTAAGGAAAAATCTCCTTAACACATAAAAATATGATTGTAACAAATGTATCCATGTTATGGTTACTAATTTTGTACTTCACTTTTCACCTATTACACCTAAACATATTATTGGTAAACATTATAAAATATTATTATTTTATGGCTGCTTTATATTCATGCACCCTTATAGACATTTTTTTTCAATTATTATTATGTATAATGTATCTATGGAATACTTTTACTCAGGGTATCTGAACTATATCATTTAGCTATAACCTTAAAAGTACTGGTATCAGTTGATATCTGATAATAAAGTTAAAAATCTAGATTTCTTAAAAAATAAGAATTTGATCTAAAGAGAAACTGGCTGTTTGAGGTTCAGACCTTTGAACAACATCTCATTAATACAATAATAAGATAATAAATCTATAATAATTAGAATATATTCCAACATGATATTTTACTTGATATTGAATTTACATAAAGTTGTTATACTTAAATAAACATTTCATACATACATAAAGTTATCAGGTAAAACTTTAGCTACAATTCATGCTGGAATTTACATTTTACTTTATTAGGGGAATTATTTCCAAATTATTAAACAATATAATATGGATTCTGCTTATGAACTATATATCCATTGTCTGGAGACTTTCTGCATGGAATTTTTTCTTTTTATTTATTTATGGACCTTTGATTTATATATGAATAAATAACAAATAATAATCTATGTAATGTAAATAATGTAATGTAATGCTGTAAGTTCTATGATGTTATGTTTATGTATGACTAAATTCAAATACTGGAATACTGTTAATGAATTGCAGAAGCTCTTTTTACAGATAATTTAATTTTTAAATTATTTTTTATTGATATCAACACACCTGTTAAAACCTCAGAGTGTTAAAAAGGTTAAGCTTCCCTTGTTATGGTCTATTCCTGAGGGCTAGGAAAAATTAATAACAGGAAATTGGATTTCAGATAGGACCTCTTCGTTCAACGATAATTAAAAATCAGATTGAATATACACGTGCCATATGGAACAAAATACACAAAACAAATATAAAAAAAGAAAAACAATTTATTTAAAATTGTGGGATTCAAAACAAAATAAGAAAAAAAAATTTTTTTTATTATATGTAATTTTTTTTTATTAATTTGTATTATCTGATTGTGGTGGGATGTCTTTAAATTCTTTAGTTGTGTAATGAATATTATAGCTAATGCCTATTTTTAACTTATTTAATTTTGTTGATATGAATCTTATATGTTAATTTGAAAAAAAAAATTTTGTGAGCTATTTGAACAATGCTTCTAATTCTTTTGAAATTTACTTTTAAGTTTGGCAAAATGAAAATAAATTATTTAGATACTCATATAAAACATACTGAAAAAGGGTTTAGATCTACTATTTACAGGAAGCCCACTTTTAGTAACAACTATCTGGACTTTTCTAGTTGTTACCCATTAAGTCAAAAGAAAGGTCTAATCAAAGGTCGATGTATTAGAGTTGCCATTATGACCTCCCATTTACAAGGTATTTCCATTGAATTGGATGTAGTAGCTAACATGTTCCTTGCTAGAGGGTACCCTTCCCAAATCATGAAAGAAATTTGGGATTATATATATTCCCAATGGGGGACTAAATATAAACCCCTATTAGGTCTTGGTCCCAATACAATTCAACATTATGAAGAGAATCAAGACATTCATAGGGCCTAAATCATAGAATATGGACCTCTAGCCGGTGAAGTTAAGGATATCATTTACAGGAACTGGAACATCTTTAAGGGCTTCCCAGATATACTTCATCTTTTAGAGAATGTTCCATTGTTTACTTTTAAAACTGGTAAGAACCTAAAAGAAAGCTTTGAGAGTGAATGTCAGTATAGATTAAAAACTGGACAGGTGACAACCAAGTGTGGTAGATGTCCCCAGTATACCTACATATTAGAGGCTGAGACTATTATCTTTCAAAATGGGTTAGGTTCCTAAGTGTACTTCATGAGGGGGTAACTGCCAAACAAGTGCAGTGGTATACATGGCTAAGTGTGAAAGTTGCTCAACTCACTACGTTGGTAAGACTGAGAGGTGTTTAAGAAAGAGGATATATGAACACATATATGACTTAAATAAACATAATGACAAAACACTCTTTTTAAACACTCTAGAGTTTGTTCAAATTTCACTAAACTTAAGTTTGGTATAACAGATAAAGTTTTTAAAAACTCTAGGGTGGTGATTGGAAAGGGGCACTGGACCTTAAAGAAATGAAGTGGCAACTTAAATTAAAGGTTTCATACACCTTGGGTTTAAATGAACACATTTCCTTACAACGTTATTTAAATCATAAAGGATGTGTTATATAATTAGTTTAGATTGTTCTATCCATACAGAGTATTCGTGGATTAATGAAGGTTTATTTCTTGAATATTTGTTGTTTTAAAACTTATTTTAAAATCCATTTCCTACTTTAGTTTTTAGTCTTTTCTATGTATTTCTTTATTATGGTATTTATGGTAGTGTAGAATTGATGGTTTGACAGTGTTCAATATTTTGGTTCTGTGTCTTTAAATCTTTGAACCCTCAACAATTATGTTATTATTTAATAAAGAACATCTATAAAAAAGGAGTAAAAGTTGGTTGTCTATGAATTCTGATGAAGTCCTGCTTTGATGGACGAAAGTGCTTTATTATTTCCAATAAATACTTGAATGACTTTTTTACATATTGTGTTTAAGTACACTGTATTGCCACTTTTGAATTGTTTATATCAGTTGGTGTTTTGGTATTTTTAGTTTTTTCTTAATTAAAATTAATACATAGCAATGTTGTTCATGTTAATCTTTCTTACATTGCACAATGACAATATTCTCTGTGAAAACATTTGAAGAGGTGTGCCTTGTGGCAAAGTTCCTGCTATATCAGGGTGAGGGAATGCTCTGAGCTGGGAAGGTAAATGGTGACTGAGTGGATATGGAGACCAAAATAGTGTCATCACTGTGGATACCAAAGTTTTCCCATCACTATCAAGCCATAGCTCAACATGGAAAAGCATGACTAAAGCATTGTGATTTTCCCTGTATTGTAGAAACTCAGACAAGGAAATAAACACTGCAAAACAGCTATTAGTATTGTACTTTTAATAAGAATGTAACCCCTGATTTGCATACATCCCATCAGGTATATTAGAATAGTGTTTGTTAGCATAGTACACTGATTTGTCAATTTCCCTATTAAATATTAACACCAAATATGCCCAGGGATTCAATAAATTCCATGGAAGCTTTGTGCAAAGCCTACATGGAGTTTATGTGTTTGTGCGATGAGCAGCAGAGCTAATCACATATGCATGCAGTTCATCATGCTTACACAAATGCAAATGATGTTTTGTGGCCAGCAGCAGTGTGTCGGCTAGGAAAATGTGCAGAGCAGCACAAACTTAAAAAGAACATGCATACAAGTTTGCCTATAGACAAACCTGCTCGGCGAGACTGTGCAGACAGCCAAAATGATTAACAGGGGTGAAAATGCTGCAACAACTGCAGTATTAATGCACTATAGAAAAGTGTACTCAGTGCAATGCACACTACAACAAGATTTTGCAGACTGAAATTATAGATGTTTGGGTGATCAGCAAGGTTAAATACAATGCAACATAAATACACTAGACAGGGAAAATTTGCTGATTAAAATGGCCACAGACATGAATAATAGGAATGAAGAAAGAGGAAGCAGGCATGTACAACATGGCAGTGTACACAAGATACAATATATCAAGTTATGTACACTTTCAAAACAAGTCAGTAGCATAACATGAAGCACATAGGTAGACAGCACAATACATACTGCTGTTTATACCTCCCGTGTAAGTATATGTATACCACCACACATTATAGCATATTAATATATATATATATATATATCTATATATATATATATATATATATATATATATATATATATATATATACACACACACACACACACACACACACACACACACACAAACTGGACTCCATACAATGCAACAATAGCACCACCACAGATGCCCAGCTTTATATTGTCACAGTGCACTTTATAGAGGATGACAATATCATTGCATGGTGAGAAGAAGATGTTGGCAGGAATTTGTAAAATAGATGTGGAATCACAACTTGATGTAAAATTGTCTCAGCATTCATATTTGAATGAACACACACACACACACACACACACACACACACACACACACACACACACACACGCACACACACACACACACACATACACACAGACTTGAGTGTGCGCTCACACAAACAAGTTGTCTGCTGTGAGTTTAGAGCCACAAACTATCTAGCTACACAAGCTTGAGAGCACAGTTGTTAATGCTCATGCCAAAACAAAGATCTGAGTGTAATACTGCCAGAGTGCACTTTAGAGGAGATTGCATCATCATTGTATGTTGAGAAGAAGAAAAAAGTTGGGCAGGAGTGACAGACATAGCTGTGGTCTCAAGTGCCATTTTAAAATTATCTCCAGACTGATACTTGAATGAACATACACACACTCATATTGATTACAGTGAAATTATAAACCCTAAATATCTGCACTAGCTATAGAACACAGTACTTAACAAGAGCACCATGGCACAAGTCTGACCTTTATTTTGTCAGAGAAGACTTTATAGCAGATAACATCATCAGAGTATGGTGAGAAGAATATGTTGCTAAGAGTACCTTACATGCTGATCTAAAATGGTCTCCAGAATGAGAGCTAACTGAATACACAAGTTGACCACACTGAGATTAGAACGCCTACCTGCCAAGTTACACAAGCTAGAAAACCCAGTATTTAATGCTAACACCACAGCACAAGTCTGACTTTTTATATTGTCAGAGAAGACTTTTTTTAGCAGATGACATAATCAGTGCATGTTAGGAAGAAGATTTTGGGAGGGCTGTATCAAATTGCTGTGTAGTGATGTAACACTGTAAAAACTTGTACTCAATAGGACTTAAGTGATGACATCAGGACATAGACTCATGCTTTTCTGACTATGGACACATGGTTACAAATGCAGCCACACACACAAGTTGACTGCTGTGCAATTTGAACCCCTACATAACTAGTTAGTCCTGCTGTAGTCCTGCTGCAGGCCATCCTAGAAGTCTGATATTTTCATTGTCATAGTGGTCTTTATACAGGATGACATCATCATAACGTTGCATATAACATATACTGTTATGAGACTTGTGTGCAAAGGCAGGACTTCAGATTTGCTTTTATGATTGCAACTTGCAAAAATACTTTAAAAGTCATCTTGTTAACCAAGGTGAAATAAGCTGTCATAAATACATGTTGCAAAACAGAGATATACATGTACTCATTTCTCAATATGTTGTTTACATAACACACACACATGCATGCACACACACACATAGACACACACACACACACACACACACACACACACACACACACACACACACACACACACACACACACACACACACACACACACACACTTTGTAAACAGCATGAATGCAAGTGTTGATGCCTGTGTGTTTATATTTTAATGACGACAGTACTAGCATTTTGCAGACAATATCAGTTTTTTTTTAATGAGTGATGATCATTGGTTATTGTCAGTAAAAACCCATAACAAATGTAACAGTGCAGTTGTGCTCTTTATTTCTGTAGTGTAGTTGACATTAGACCTATTACTGACCTATTACTGAAGTATCATTTGTAAGTGGATAGCTACAGAGAACCCATGAGTCTGAGTAAGTATGTCTTCAGTGAATAACAAGCCCCTTCCCTTCTGTTGTGTTTAACAATGCCTTTTTGATGAGATAGAGGATAGCTGGGCAATAGCCATATTATACAATGACCCCCCATTAATATTCAAAAATGTGCATGCTGATTGGTCAGCGTGCACATTGTAAATCAGAGTTATAGTAATGGAAAAAGGTCTGTTCGGCCGGACTTTTTCCATTACTATAACTCTTTTTTTTAAAGCAACGGAGAATGCAAGATCTCCATTGCTTCACACTGTCTCGCTATGCTAAACGAGTTTAACATAGCGAGCCAGCTATAAAAAAAGCAACAGAGATTCTCCATTGCTTTTTTAAAGCTGTCTCGCTATGTTAAACTCCTTTAACATAGCGAGACTGTTTGTAAAAAGCAACGGAAATCTTGCTTTCTCCGTTGCTTTTTTCAAAACTGTCTTGCTATGTTAAATGGGTTTAACATAGCGAGACAGCTTTAAAAAAAGCAACAGAGATTCTCCATTGCTTTTTTTAAAGCTGTCTCACTATGTTAAACCCATTTAACATAGCGAAACAGTTTGTTCAAAGCAACGGAGATCTTGCTTTTTCAGTCGCTTTTGCCCACAGCTCTGATGTACTGCGTAGGCATACGCATGCACAGTACATCAGAACTGCCACAGAATACTGGACAGCTGCGGAAGGGCAGCAAGGAGGCATTATACAATTCCATTATTTAAGAAAAATAATTTTTCTTTTCTTAAATAATGTCATTGTATAATAGCAATAACCCACTTCTGAGTGTGGGTAATATTAGATTTACCCATGGTTGGCTTTGTTTGGCCACTCGGGCTTCGCCCTCATGACCAAACCACACCAACCGTGGGTAAAACCAGCATTACCCACACCCAGGCGTGGGTTATTGCTATAGTAATACATGCCAAACACCTGCTTACAAAGCACATCTCTGAGAAACTGATTTCTGCAAACAATGGCAAAGTATTAGTGCGTGTAAGATTCCCATTTTATAAGTACAACTTGAACTGAGAATTTGTTAGGAATATATGCAGTGTGAGAAATAGCTGATACTTTATTTTATAATGGGAATGTTTTATCATAACTTTTCTGACATGAAGAACTGTTGCTATTCCCTTCCTATTTATGCTGAGTTAAGCGACAAGCAAACACATTTATTTGCTCACATGGAAAAAAATTATAATATTTCTATTGTGTCACCTTCCTTTGCAGAAACAGAAGAAGTAGCAATACACAGCCATCAGCACTCAGTAATGAGTGTAAAAATTACACCTGCTGCCTAGTTTTCCCTCTGGCAGCAGGTGTAAGAGCAGCAAGCTTCTGGTTAGAGCACAGATAACACAGGGTTCAAATCCAGCTCATTCACTTTTTTTCACAGATGGTGACAGGATGGCATTACCTAAGCAAATTTGATCATTACTGCAAATATGTGATAAGCAATAAATGACTACAGTAAAGTTATGTGTCTTACACAATATTTATCATTAATACCTACATCTGTGAAGTGGTACAATTATTAACTGTTTTGCAGAAATCACTGCAAATCACAGTTTAATTGTGCATATAGCTTACTAGAAATGAAAAGGGGTGATACATGTTTTGAAAAAAAATATTTCTGACTCAGCAGGTATGATAACTTGTGTATGGTCATATATCCTGAAAAGTGTGTGCAGTATGATTTGTCACAGTAAGGACAGTTTGCAGATCACATTAGATGAAGATTGTATCTATTATCACTTGCACATGTCAAAAAACAGAATCATACAGATGATTTTAAAACATTGCAAAGTACACAAGAAATGATAAAGTATTGAATTATTACCATCAGCACAGTCATGTCAGACTGCAGACACCATCCATCAGTCTAATACATGCACACGTACTGAGGAGTTGGAGTGATGGGCTAAATACAGTGAGGGATAAACATACACCTACTGGTGGTTTTTTAATGACCCAGTAATGGCCATGTATTTGTTCTGTTGTCACTATTAACATTACATGCTGTGCAGCATGAAGTGAGTGACATAAGGATAGAGAAGGCTTAGGAGAGGGGAAACAAGCTTATGAGAAGCCGATCAATGTTAGTTAATATGTGATAGCAGTGGGTTTGGCTGTCACTTCAGATACTCATTTTTGAGAAGTAATCATTTTATCTCCATGGAAAATCATAACTTTTGCAAATTCTGATGTGTGGGTGATTAAATATATCATATGCATATAACATCACACTAATAAATGATAAGAGATACATATGGAATCGAGGCCTTGAAGTAATTGTAAAGAAAAATTTCAGACCAGTGATTTATGTCAACACTCCACAGAGTAATTTGATTTTATTATACTCAGCAGTCTAAATAACTGTCAGAGTAAATGTTTCAAAAGTACTGCCTTTAATCTGGTTTAACTCTATGTTCCTTTAGCACAGTGAGTTTAAACAGCATTGCACATAGATAACTTGACTAGTGCAGCCGATGGCAAAAACTCACCAGGATTTTCCATAGGACATGAAGACCCATTCACTGCTACTCAGCACTGGTGCATGATGCCAAACTCCACACAAATGCAGAGAACAAAAAGTTAAGGCTTTATTAAGATACATTTATGCCCATGTGTGTGGTGTGTGATTCTATTTTTTGACCAGATTAAAGGTGTGAAAATGAGGTAGATAGAAAACTGGTAAAATAAGGGGCCAGCAAGGGGAAGAACAAAGTTGAAGCAATAAAGGAATTCACAGGGAGGAATTAAGCTGTCCACTTCTTTAAAACTGTAATTTGAACATGTATAGAAAATTGAATGAATTTGGACTGTTATCACAACACAGGTGACAACAATGTAATCATGTTGCATAGCTAATTGGACTAAATCAAGTGTATGAAAAGACACATATGCAAAGTTTAGAGGTATGTATGGGATAACATTTTTTGTGGGACAGGAGCGCATTTTCTTGGATCTCAAGAAGAGAGGAATGTTGGGGAAGTGGCATAATAATGTGAGGGGCAGGGTAGGTAGGGTAGGTGAGGAAGCAGCTGCAGACAAACAGGACAAACAAGACAGACACAGGTATGGTAATGGATATAAAATGATGGGGGACACCATGACTGAGGGTAGGTAGGGGACATCAGAGGCACATGCCCATCAAGCATGGGAACAGTGAGAATCTAGTCCTCACCCTCACAACTGTCATCACTGTCCCCTTCCTCAGCTCCCTCAGGGATTGCTTGCTGTGGGGGTCTTTTTTCATTCTAAGGAGAAACTTCTCCAGATGGCTGAGGCAGGAATCAATGCTTGTTTCTAATACCTCACAGACCATCCCTGGCAGCTCCTAGTGGGTGATGTAACCTCCCCCTCCACCAATAATTCCAGAGGGAACCAATGCACCAGCAGCTGGGGCAATGGCACCTGATGTGAATGGGCAAGGTAGTGCATGGACTGCAGAGGTAGTACTGCCAAGCTGGGTCCCAGATGTGCTGGGTGTTGGTGCGGCAGCCAGTGAGGGGCTGGCAGGCTGAGCTACAGTGGTTGGCCTACCTTCCTGTGGTTTGTGTCAGAAAAGTATGACATCAGAATGGTGTATTCACACACACACACACACACACACACACACACACACACACACACACACACACACACACACACACACACACACACACACACACATATATAAAGTGAGATAAGGGATGGGGTGAGGCCAAAATGAAAATACATGAATACAATCATTACATATCACATATATTCTTTATTACAACAAATATACTTCTATTATTATATTAGCTATACAGCTTTCTGAATCTAAAATAGGATTGTGAATTGTAACATGTAATCCTTGCAGTATGCAGATATTGCAAATATGCTTTTAAATATAGTACAGATTAAGTTAACAACAAGGCATTTAAGCCAATTTTGCTGGAATTAAAATTAAAAAATATATATTTTTTTGTAATTAGAATGTTTACTTGTTGGAAATGAACCCACCACATCTGAATACACTCTTACACTTGTTTGATACAATTAAGATCAGCATTCTTAAGTTGCTACTAATCTATAGAAGACCAATAATTTTAATACAGTTGTGTTCATTTTACTGCATACATACTTCTTCTCTCTCTCTTAGTTATTCTAATCTTTCAGCATGCTCTTCCTTGTTTGCTGAAATTTCCTGAGCAGCTGGAAAATAAAGGAGAGAAAAAGAGACACAAAAGCATTATGCATACCAGTCTTGGCCATCTACAGCTTTCCATATCACTTCAAGCTGCTTTCTCTGCATACTTACACAACTGTGGGATGTCAGCAGTCTAAAGTGCCTGTTTGTTCCATTTCACGTCATTATAATGGTGCTTGCATTGCTCCTCAATCTGTGGTATGCCAGTCACACTGGAGACAGCCTTGGCCAGACTGTTCCAACCTCAGCCTTATAGTAAGACTCGTAAAGTCCCCCTGCAGCAGCCTATAGCTGTAGCTCTTTACAAGGAGTGCAATAAATATTTTTGACTTCTCCACACCCCACCTCTGAGCCCAGAATTGATCACCATCCTTCCCATCTCCTGCCATGTCTGCACAGGTCCTCCAACAGCAGAAGTGTTTTCCCGCCATTTTGTGATATTGCAATTGCTGGCTAGTCTGCAACCCTGTACAAACATTCCAAATGGGTTTGCATGATGGTGAGTGGAGAGCAACATTGCCAAACAGAGAGGAAGACAGTTTATGAAATAGGAAGGATATTATGACAGTTGCCATTAATTTATGACATGTGCACTGCTAGACCTGACACACCAATTTGTCCATTGGTCAACAGTAATATGTCAAAAGACTTGGCTTTTAAGACCTGAATTTGGGAGGATCAATTTTATGAATTGACACATATTTTTTTTGACCTTACAAATGGAAAAGAGTAATTTGTACAAATGTGGGATTGAAGCCTATGTGAAAAGATGAAAAAAAAATATATATATATATATATATATATATATATATATATATATATATATATATATATATATATATAAATATATATATATATATATATATATATATATATATATATATATATATATATATATATATATATATATATATATATATATATATATATATATATATATACATATATTTCTATATAGGTTCCTCATTGCCACAGAAGAAACATGATCATTACTAACTAACATACACCTTAAAGAGTGAGTGGTGCTATACTTCAATTAACCATGTATGTGTGTGACATGACAAGATCCGGGTTATGAATTCTCAGGTGTGATGCAGGAGTAATACGTGACAATATATTGGAAATGCATACACTTGTACTACTTTCAGAGTCATTTTTTAACTTCTGGCTCAGCCCACATAATACATTCTGTTTTATGGCTATACTTGTGTTATGGGAGGTGAGTATATGGCTGTCAATAAGCTATGAAGTCCATCCCAGGTATGAAAATACTTTTACAATTACGGAACCATAATTGTCATGCTACACCAGGGCGGCCGCGGAGGTGCAGCGGTTAGCATTGTTGCCTCACAGCAAGAGGCTGTCCGGTTCAATTCTCGACTGGGGTGCCTTCTGTGCGGAGTCTGCATGTCCTCCCTGTGGTCATGTGGGTTTCCTCTGAGTACTCCAGTTTCCTCCCACATCCCAAAGACATGCTGTAGGTGATTGGACACTCTAAACTGGCCCTAGGCGTGAGTGTGTGCATGTGTGTGCCTTCTGTGGAAGGTTGGGAGCCAGGCTGGCAACTTGACACCGTAAAACTCTGACAAGTGATCTGCTGTGGTGACCCCTAACTGGGAAAAGTTGAAAGGAGAAGAAGAATTGTCATGCTACACCAGTTACAGATATAATCGGGTCTATATTAGAACACCGAATATTCAAAATGTCGAGTGTTCTAATATCTAACCCTATGAATTGAAAATTCAAAACATTGGACATACAGAACAGCAAATTTTTTCCTAGGGAAAAAAATTGCTGTTCCAAAACACATACACACAACACAAGCACACCAAACAAACAGCAATTTACACACATACACCTAAACTCTTACACCTAACCCTACACTAAACTATACATACACCACTAACTATCCACTTACCTTAACCCAAACCATAACCCTAAGGTCAGTCACTATCGCACAGTACCTCACCCGCGCCCTAACCTTAACTCACCTTCCCCGCCCTAACCCTCACATCCACACAATCTCACACTTACTTGATCCGCGCCCTAACCTTAACTCACCTTCCCCGCCCTAACCCTCACGTCCACACAATCACACACTTACCTGAACCCAACCCGTAACTTTCCACCACAGTGCTGAAAATACAGAAGCAACAGAAATGGATAACAAATTCTTTCCCTAGGAAAAAATTTGGTTTTCTGTTTCTTCGATATTTTCAGTGTTCGCTGAAAACAGGTCGATATTAGAACACTCAACATTTTTAATGTTCTGTGTTCTAATATAGACCAATATAATCAATATGATACCATGTGCATGCTCAATCAACCTCCTATAGGTAGGCATTATTATGTATAATTATCTTTATAGTATTATTACTATTTTTGTTGTAAATTACTGTTGGATACCATTAATAGAAAGAGGTGTGTACTGAATTAGAACCCTGGTTCACCTGGGTTCTGGGCTGGCCATGAATTTACACCTGGTGCCACAAGGAAAGCTAAGCAGCATTTTTATGTTTTATACTCAATAATGTCCAGATTACTGACAGCCATGCTTCAACACTTCACCTGTTTGCAAGAAGGAAGGTGAAACACATAACAATGTTTCTTTTTTTTCTTCAACAGTGAACTGCTTTTGCACAGAGATTAGCAATACACAAATAAATAAGGAAAAAGCGAATATAGATTATTTTTGTTAATACTCATTATGATCATTCCTCAGTAAAAAAAAATACTATGGAACTCGAACCATGGCCCTTATCTTCTCTATTGTATATCTCATTGTGTTTACAACTTGGGCTACACACTTAACTTATGCATTTGACCATGTTTGAGCTAAGCCACATGCCATGCAAATGTAAAAGACCCCCCCCCCAAAAAAAAAAAAAGTTAAACTCGTGTCAAACAGTTACACAGCTCTGGATCTGAACTATCAGAATAATGAAATTACAAAACACAGTTGGAGTGTGTTTTCTCTCTTTGCCCCAGACACGGATTTGCAACAGCAATCAAATCATGTGCATACAGGCAATTCACATTTCCTCTACAGTATTAACAGGACATACACATATCCGTTCTCATTTGGGTGTACATGTGTGGTTTACATATTTAGTGCAAAGAATAATCACAAACCATTTCTGAATATGTTTGCACAAATGAGGCTCTGTCTTCTTTTTGTACTGAGTTCATTCTTCTCTTATTTCTGCTGTAATCTCAGACATGCAGTCTAAAGTGCATTTTGTGTCATTTTCCTTTAAATGTGTGATAAAAATACCTGACAGTGAAAAACAGTTTTCAGCAAAGGCAGGAGAGTTTTGTTATTATTTATCAAAAATGATAAATGTATTGTGGTTTGTTTCATTTAAAAGTTTGCTTAAGTTATTTCCACACTGTGTATCCTCACTGACACACCCACTGCAGTAAAGGCTGTCTGAATTGAGGTTGAGTTTTTCTTCTTTCTCACACTAATTATTCACAGTTGTGAGCCTTTAGCAACTAACAATTGTGAAGAGTCTAGAATATGTTTTTCATCTGCTTCGCAAATTCAAAAGTTTGGTATTCAGCAATTCTAATGAGTTCATACCTTATTTGCATCTTCACAGTGCTCAGAGGACTGAATCTACACTGCAAAAGTTAACTCTGTAACTAGAGAACTTGAAGGTGAGGAGATTTATGTATTTGGTCAAAACAAAAGATTGCTATTCCTTTGAAGGTAATTTTTCTGCAGAGAAGGCTTATAATTTTGCTAAGTTATGCTTGTACTATTCAAGTACATACTAAATTGCATAAAATGTTACAAATATATTTATATATCCAGCAAGAAAATGGAACTTTTATCTGTATGCACTTCTTACTTAACTGTTAGCATAGGCATTTTGGCAGACATTTACATTAAAGAGATAGACAGGTTATACTTTAAGCACAACTATTATTTTTAAAATTTGATTTTACAATATTCAGTGCTATCAGAGAGAAATGTAATGTATGTGTCACTGACACTGGTGTTATGCTTCTGAGGTGGCCCAGGGCCACCTTCACAGGCGTGATGGGTGCAGTGAGAAGTCACTAGCATTCATAAATTGATTTTTCTGTTGTAAATGTGTAGACATCCTGATGATTGTTTGGAAAGCATATATACATTACTTCTGTGGTATTCCTTAGTTTGTATAAACCTTCATTTGTTTGGTGTTTTGGGGGTGGGGATCCACCTACCACTCTGTCGTCCATGAAAAAAAGTATATTTCAAGTGCATTACTGTTGAAAATGTGTGTGCATTCTGATAACAGAAAACATATATACATTGTTTGTTTGTGTCTTTCGGCTTTTCCCAGTTAGGGGTCACCACAGTGGAACTCCGGTCCGCTAATGATTGGCAGTAGATTTTTACGTACCGAGTTGCCAGCTCTGATGCACAACCTTCAACGAAGGTATGCCCATTCACGCATGTCTCCACACAGAAGACGTTCTAGCTAAGAATCGAACCGAACAGCATTACCTATGTGATATTTCTTGGTTTATACAAACCTTTGTTTGTGTGTGAGGGGGAGGTGGGACAACCACCTAACCTTTAGTTGTACTAAATGAAAAATGTGTTTCAAGTGCTTAATGTTGACAAAAGGGTGCAGAGACTGATTATTTTTTGTAAGTAATACATTAGCAATGTTATATTTATCTGTTTCATCCTTCCCAGTTTTGTGTCACATAGGGTTATGGCACCCATGTTTACAAACTCATGAAAAACCCCTATCATGTATGTAGAAATGAGGTGATAATGCAGGTTCTGAGGTGCCATGGAGAATTTCTGCTTGAGATAGGATGTGGTGATATGGCTACCAAAATAATTTGGAACTAGATAGTGAGTAATGTCAACTCAGTAGGAGGTTGCAGCAGGAATTATGATCTAGTGCAGCACTGGGTCACTGATATATTTCTTCAGCCTGGAGGAGGGCAGCTGCAGTTGCTTGAGAATAGCTGGCTATGGGGGGGGTGGTTCTTTTACTGAGCCACCACTGACATCAAATGACGAGTTCCTATCCACTGTCAGAGATCCAGACAGCTCAGTGGAGACTGCACACTGTGTGCTTGATGTTGGTGATGATGTGGCTGGGAAGACAATTGTGTCCCAGGAGCAGCTTCCAGGTAAGCTTACATATGGTCTGAATAAAATATATAATTTGACTACTACTTTGCTGTGATTTTCTTTATCTGTACCTATTGATAAATAATAGAGTTATACAAGAAAGTTGTTCAGTATACATGGGTGCGGGTTGATGTCTGAGCCATATTTCAGTTTCAGTTATTTCTTGCAGGACATATAGATGATTGTGTATTCACTGTCCACCTGTGCTATTGCCATTGTGATGCTTGACTGTCATCTTTTCCTTGCTTCATTTCCTCCAGGACCAGCATCCCTGCAAAGTGTAGAGACATCTTTATATGGTAAGCAAATGTTTATTTTCTTATTACTAAACATTATTTAGATATATAATTAACTGTATGTGTGAGGAGGGTGTAATGAACGCATACATTGCTGACCACATGGAGCACAGTCGGGGGGGGGGGTACAGAGGTTGAATCTGACACTGAGGTTGAGACTCACAGATCCCCTGTATTCCCTTCAGGCAGTTCAGTATGCTTATGCTACTTATTCCACTGAGCCCTCGGATATTGGACAGGTTTTGGGTGACACACTTGATCAGGGTGTTGCGGTTACTGTGACTTCAGTGCCGTAGCCAAAGTGTGGGTGAAGTGCCATGCAGGAGGATTGGTAGAGGGGCTCAGAGGAGACCTGTTTTCTATCATCCACCTGATGCTGATGTGTCATTACGTGCCCTTGACATATGTTTAGGGACATCATGGAGGTGCAGACACATTCCACTACAGCCTCTAAGTGCATGCTTAGGGCTCTAGATGTGGCACAGTCTGACATGAATGACTGCCTCCACCATGTAGCCAGTTCAATGGATTGGATGAATAACAGGGCAGAATGGACAGTGTCTGTGATGGAACATCTGCTGGGAGGGGGACAGCATCCACATGGCCATAGGTCCACAACATCATCTGCTGCTAGTCAATGTGGCAGTGCATGATCCCACACCCACCCATAGCGGCACTACTTCTATTACTCTATCAGTGGTTGAGGTGTCCACACCCAGATATGGTAGGTCATGGGGTTCTGGTCCTGGGTGTAGTCATGTGGACAGCTCATCCAGCAGGCATCACTCACATTCAGGTAGCACCAGCACATCTGACAATGGGCATGGATATGGCATTGCAACCCCTGGCAGAGACAGTTCTCATGGTGCGGGATGACAATGATGAACTGATGCCTCTACCATGCTGGCTCACACCTGTCCAGCATACCAAGATGTAGAGCTAGCACAGAGCTTGACTGTGTTCATGCAGAAACTGGCACGCACATTTCATATAGAGTGCCCATAGAGATACACACACATAACAGGTACACTAGGCACTCATGAGGCTTGCAGGTCACTCTGTCTCAGTGGCCATTTGATAATTAGCTCCATTTCCTCCTGCCTGTATTAGCACATACTCAGTACTTTTGTGTCAACTTTGGCCTTCTGCCCTCTCCAACCTCACTCTGTGCAGATGATGATAACTGTGCCGTCAGCTTGTTTCAGTCTTCTGGATTCAGGGATACATGTGTATTTTTTCTGATGCAGAGGGTGCATAGCTAAATGAGTATATTGGTGTTGCTATTTTGAAACTTGTACTGATTTCTTACAGCCTTTTTACTGTTGTGATTAATACCATGAACTTGTTGATACATCAGTGAGACTTATTGCTCCACTTGTGAGGATGTAGGGATAATTAGACTTTGGACTGCTTTTTCTATTCTGGGTAGTTGAGATGCATGAGGCATTTAGCTAATACATGGCAGAAATCTATTGACATATGTCAGTCCTGTCATATGTTATTGTCATTGTTGGACAACTCACACACATTCTATTTAGGTACATTTTCAAGTAACAGTATGCAAGTATCTGCCATTCACTTGTGTTCTTATCCATTTATTTTCCTGTTCCAGGTTCAGTACTTGTTGTGATATTCCTGCAGTTACAACTGTTGTAATTTGGGCCCGACGCTGCCTGATGCTAGCAGTACACAGGTTGTGAGTATTGCCTGGCATTAATTTTACTGTATGTATGTATAGGATGAAAGTTGTACCTCTTAGGTGGTCAGCCATGGTTGCATGCATACTCTGCATCCCCCAGTAAGTGGCTGTGTGAGATATTCCCCCAAGAAAACCTCTGGTAGAGCTGTGAGTTGTGCCAGATATGGGAGTCATAGTAACTGCTGGGGTTGCCAACACACACACATTCAGAATGATTCCCTTAGCATTACTCATGACCTGGAACTTAATGAGTAGAAGTCCTTTCTGTTTATGTAAACCCTTCCTTGTTCCCTGAGTGGTGCTTTGATCTCAATGTGCATGGAGTCTATGGCACCCACGACTTCAGGGAAGGGTACTATGTGGTAGAAATCCTACATAATTGTAGCTCCTTGGGAAGTATAATGAAAATAAATATAGTCACTGGCATGCTTTAGCACAGCATTCAGGAATTGATGCAGGATCCTAGATTTTTTTCTGGGACTTTACTGTACTTTGCTGCTACTTTATGTTATATTGGAGTTATCCTAAATACACCTACATCCAAAATAGCAGTCATTTGAATTGCTCAGTATTATTCTGTACTTAACTGGCTTTGTTGATTGTTTTGGATATTTACATTGCCTGTCTCTGCCAAACTTTCTGTGTTTGTGTCTCACTCTTATATTGCAGTGATGTACCTAACATACAACTCAAGCCTACATTCTTTTATTAGACTTGGCTAAAGTGGTATTCCTGAGCACAATGTTGATATTTCAGTAAATTTATGTGTTTAAGGTGGCTCTTTCCAATGTAATTTCTGTGTTGCTTCTTAACTGTAATTGCTCTATACTGAAAATACTGCTGTCTTATCACTCAATTGTTATTTTCTTTTTCTAACCTACATAGCTTTCAACCTCCTTCCTGCATTAAGACTTGAGAACATACCTGCCTGGTCTTTAAGGACCCCCTACAAATAAATCCTGCCATCTCTTCTGCATCCCTAAGAAACTTTTCCCTCCTTCCAAAGGATTCAAGAAAGTATGTTTGACCCCCAGACCAAACTGTATATTGTATTGTTTTTATTAAATACAAATGTGGATTGTCTGATTAAAGTCTCACTCCTGTGCCAGATACCCAACAGCCATACCCCACTCTCCTTCTTAAAACTATGCTCTTCTCCTCTGTACCTATGAACTGAGTCACCTTTTTTGCTTTGAGAACCTACCTGCCTGATCAATAACCTTTTCTTGCATTTTCTACTTTACCAGCTTACTGTAAACCACCCTTTGACCACTAGGTGGCACCCTAACCTTCCTTGTGTTATATCCCTTATCGCCCCTCTCTCGTATTAAATTCCTGACTACTTATTCTGTATCTGACTGTCCTATTACTTCCCCCTCTATTAGCTAAGATCCCCTTTCTCCACACCACTATCCCTTGTAACCATACTATTGTACTAGTACTCCCCACTCACCTGGAACTACCTAGAGATCCTCAATACTCTGATGCTTTCTGATTGTCTCTGTGATCTCCTCCTTTACTTGCTCTATCCTGCTCAGTTCACCTTGCGGGCTCACTCCACTCCCCTACCCTACCCCCATATCCCACCCACCCCAGTAGTCCTAAACTTCTACTACTAAGACCACACCTCTTCCTGTATAAGCCTATAGCACACACCTTTTCATCACACTTCAAACTATAAAGCAGCTAATTACTTACTATTTCTCCTACCATTCTACTCTAAACAATACCTCCCTCTAACCTACTGTTCTATCAACCCTACACCCCTTACTTTACTTGCCTTCTCCCATGACCATGCCCACACATTTCACTATGAGGTATATAAACCTGCTCCTCTTTCTCTTGTTTCTAACCACACTATGTAAATTACTCCCTCACCTACTATGAGCACCTAAGTATTGCCAAATTTCAAAAAGCTTTAAAACAAACTACAAGACTAACTCAGCCAACCCCGCAATATCACAGTTGCATTATATCCTCAACAGCCTACCTTCTACCTAGATATCACAGATTATGCCACTTTAATTATCTCCAAGTCAGAAAACCTCAAAACAAATTTTGGAAGTTCGTAAAACTTACATATTGTCTTCAGCAACTCCTTCTCATACATGATGACATTCATCCCAATCCAGGCCCCATCAACAATGTCACCGCAGACCTCCAACTAACATGCCCCTCCACTCTCCACACCCCTACTAGTACCCCCAATTCACTCCTTATAGCACATCTTAATATACGTAGCTTAAACAATAAAATCAGCCAGTTACATGTACTGTTAAACATCCACTCATTTGACATCCTAAGTCTAACAGAAACATGGCTCAAACCAGCTACCCTGGACAATGAAATAATCCCACCTGGTTATAATATTTTAAGATCTGATCCTATAACCAAAAAGGGTGGTGGGGTTGCAATACTGTACAAATCTGAGTTACAGGCTACACCTGTAGATATTCAACCACCATCATCAAGCAATATTGAAATCCTGATTACTATGCTTAAGATTAATGCTAGTAAATCCTTATACATAATTTGCTCCTACCATCTTCCAGGCAATAATATTAAAACCCTTGAAAGTACCCTTAGCTGGCTCACTATGTCTTTTCCACAAGAAACGATAGTGCTTGGTGACTTTAATATTGACTGGAATAGTTGCACCTCTGCCAAACCTACCACCCATATACATTTATATGACTCTTACCAAACTATCACCACCCCCATCAGAATCCATAAACCCAGTAACAAACAAAGAACCTTAGATGGGATATTAGTAAATACTGATCCCCTCTCATATAATACAGGTATCCTTCCAGATGATATTAGTGACCACTCACTTACTTATATAATTAGACAAAAGACCTTTATTCATAACCAAACCATTTTTATAACTATGCAGAACAAAAAAAATAACTCAGTAAGCTTCCAATCAGAACTTAAAGCTTGTAATTGGGCACCACTAAAACACCTCTCTCTTGATGAAGCAGTGTCATATTTTAACTCTAAATTTTTGCATATCCTAGAACACCTTGCCCCCCACTCGCACTGTTAGGACCAGGAACAAAACTGCTCCCTGGCTAACAAAAGAGACTAGGTATAAAATGCTTATTAGAAACAAAATCTGGGCCAAATGGTGAACAACTAAAAACCCAACAGATCACCAAAATCTTAGACAACTAAGAAACATCACAAAAAGGCTATACTTCTTTACAAAAAAAGCTTTTACTTCAAACTCCAACAAACCCATCAACAGAATCCACAAAGTTTCTGGTCAGGTATAAATAGACTCCTACACCCAGGACACTCCAATACACCAACCTCTTCAGATTACTGATGCCTTCAACATATTTTTACAGACACAGTCCAATCTCCAGCAAATACCCTACCACCTGTTAGCTCATTTGAGACACCCTTTTCAACTACTTTACCTCCTATATTACATTTACAACCTGTCCCTACATCCCTCATCTGTACGCTACTTCAGAAACTAAAACCATGTAGACCCTCAGCTGACCTGCCGCCAGTGGAATACTTACAGATTGCAGCAAAAGTGCTTGCCTATCCCATTTCTATCCTAAGAAACAGAACCATAACTGAAGGATCCATCCTATCTCTTTGGAAAATCTCTCATATTATCCCACTTCATAAGGGGGGGCAGCTCAAACAAACTCCCAAACTTTCGTCCCATAGCCCTACTCTCTCAATTAGGAAAAATCATGGAAAAATGTATCCACCAGCAACTACTTGATCACCTTCTCCAAAATAATCTACTTGCTGACTGTCAGCATGGCTTTAGGCCATTCAATATACTACCTCTGCACTCTTATCCTTTTCTGACTGCATTAATAAAAATAGAAACAATAACAAGTTGTCCTCTGCTCTCTTTATAGACCTCTCACAAGCCTCCGATATGGTCAACCATCAGCTTCTTTTAGATATCCTTAAATCACTTTCATTAGATACACAGGCAGTCCAGTGGTTCAAGTCCTATCTAGAAAATAGACAACAGGCTGTCCTCTGGGGCAATTACATATCCACTCACCTCCCTATTACCATTGGTGTCCCTCAAGGCTCTATTTTGGGACCCCACCTTTTCTCTATCTTCATTAATGATCTGAGTGCAAACCTTCCTCAAGCTCCCTGCATACAATATGCAGATGATTCTACATTACTCTGTGCTGCCACCTCTTCGCCTGAACTCCATTTCATCACCCAAAAAGTATTTAATCTAATAGAAAACTGGTTTCTTCATTGCTATCTCCTCCTGATCACCAAAAAAACTAAATTATTGCTGTTCACTCCCACACAAAAGTCCTCCCCTATTGATATCACAGTCACATCCACTAATGGCACTGTCATAGCACCTGACACAACCACTAAACTTTTAGGGGTAACAATTGACCATCACCTCAACTTTGACTCTCACAATAACCTAACCATTAAATCAGTCAACAGAAAACTAGGTTTCCTTTACAGGATCAAACCTTTTCTTACTCCTTTAGCCAGAACTACCATTGCCCACACACATCTCATCTCCACACTCCTAAATGCCTCCCCCATCTATGCTAATCTATCCAAAACTAACCTCAATAAACTAGCAACTTCCTACCATACCATTGCCAGATTTGCCACTGGCTCCCCATTTAGAATCCACCATTGTCCTATGGCTTAGTGGTAAATCCAGGTAATGCAGTCTATTTTTTGTGTTGGTTTTTTTTTCCTTTGCAGGCTTGTTTTGTAACTTACTGTGTTTTATTTAGTGAGTAAATAAGTGAATAAATAAGTATCTTTTAACTGTGATCAGTTTGGGGAAAGGGGAAAAGAAAAAAAATATATATATATAGCATAATTAGCAAACAGTAGTAGTAGTTGTGTAATATAGGTGATGTCTAACTGTAATGATCTATAAAAACTAAATGCAATATTGTAGGAATGTTTTGAAGATAAATAGCTGACCTAAATAATGGCTTGTTTTAAACAAATGTATAATAACTGTGTGCTTATTAGGTGAACTGTTAGTTAAAAGGTTTTGGAACAAGTAATTATAATGCTAACATATTATTGCTGAATTTAAAGTTTGTTAAAAGTGAATTATTTGACATGTCAGGTACAATTAGTTTACATGAATATTAGGAAATGTTCAGAGCTGTAGTTACTTGAGTGCGGTGTTTAGTAGGGAATGTCTGGGTTAGACTTTGTAGACGAGATATAGTTGGTGTAGGTTTTTTGCATGCTATTTTATTGTTAGTTAATAGAGTTAGTAGATTAGCTACTTGGGGAATGTTATCCAATGTGAAAAACCTATGTTCATCCTGGTCCGGAGGAATAGTGGATAGGCACTGGGTAGGGATGGGATGGCTGTTTTGCTTCCAAAAAATTCACGTAATACCAACACTTGTCAATTTAAGGTGGAAAATAAAAAATAGATACCATTATTCATCAATTCATATTTTAGAATGTGGATAATAGATTCCTGGAATGTTAAAGGACTCCAGAACATGAAAAAAGAAAGCTGTTTCTGCATCTGTTTTTTAAATCAAAAGCAGGTTTTATTCTATTACAAGAAACACATTTGACTAATGACCAGTGGGAAACAATGAAGGACAAGAAATGGGTTAGGAAGGTTGTAAAGGTGGAAGGGACTACGAATAGTGCTGGGGTGGCAATTATAATCAAGAATCAGTTTCAAGGAGAAATTTTGGAGGACAAAATAGATAAAGAAGGCAGATGGTGTTTGATGATTCTCAAAACTGAATGTTTGGATAAGCCAATAGTACTTTTATGTGTTTATGCTCCAAATGTGAACCAACATCATTATATAGCTTCAATTTACTCTATTCTACAGTCATATAACAACTGTTACATAGTGATGGGGGGGATTGGAATGCTTACCAAGATTCTAAAACTGATAAGTTGGGAGCTTCGACTGCTTTTAATAAGCAGGCAATGGTAGCGTTGAAAGAACTGAGAACGGATTTCAAACTGTATGACCCATTTAAACACAAACAAATACAAGCAAAGGCAGAAAACTTTACTTTCTATTCTAGCTGCCATAAAATGTGGTCAAGAATTGATTTTTTTTTTAATTCCAGAAGTGTTCATTTCACTTGACCCTAGGGTTTCTAATCAAGCTAGACAGCTCTCAGACCATTCTAAAATAACTTTAACTTTAAAGACCGATATTTTGAATACTAAAAATCATGGTGGATATAATTGGTCCTTAAACCCATACATATTAACCAAAGAAGATATAGTACAGGAAGTTAAGGAGATACTTAAACAATTAGTATACAATATACCCCGTAATGAACATCCATTAGATATAGAATGGGCTACAACCAAAACTTTGTTAAGAGGATTATTTATTCAGAAAGCCACTTATTATAAAAAACTCCAAAATAAAGAACAACTGGATCTGGAAACCAAAGTACAATTATTGGACCAGGAACTGATGAGTAACTACACTGAGCAAACAGAAACTGAGTTGTTAAGATGTCAGAAAGAGCTGTTTCTTATGCATAACAGAAAATTGACACCGTATGAACAAAGAAGTTTAGTTAATTATGCAAATCACATTCAAACTCCCTCGAAAACATTAGCCCGTATTATTAATCAGACAAAATCGACACGATTAATTACCGAAATAAATCATAACAATACGTTATATACTGATAAGTCAGATGTCATGAAGATTTTTGAATCAATTTTTAATCAGATATATGGTGAGCAACAAACTCATGGGCATGATGAAGAGAGAAAAGAGTTCTTACAGAAAATTAATTTTCCCAAGATTGACAAGGATTCTCATGGAGAATTGACTGCATTGATTACAGTTGATGAAGTTCTAGAGGCAATTAAGAAATTAAAGCCACATAAAGCCCCAGGACCAGATGGTATGACCTCTGAATTTTATAAATCTTTTAGTGGGATTCTGAGCACCGTTTTCACAGACCTTTAATTATATCATTTCGAATGGCAGCAATGATCTTCATTTTAATGCCTCAAGAACAATTCTGATATTGAAAGAGAATAGTGATCCCAAAAATCCAGACAATTATAGGCCCATATCATTGTTGAATATTGATATGAAAATCATGACATCTATTCTAGCTAGTAGATTAAAAAAATAATAAACTTGATAATATCAGAAGAACAGGCGGGGTTTATAGATGGGAGACAGACTACAGACAATACATTAACTCTTCATACTTTAATATCTTATGCAAAGTATAAAAATATGAACATATATGCTTTAATAATTGATGCTCAAAAAGCATTCGATAGAGTTAATTTGGCTTATTTATTTGAAACATTATCATATTTCAATATACCTCAGCTTTTTATTTCTATGTTAAGAAATTTATACAAGAATACATACACTAGTTTATATATAAATTATGAATGTTCCAAAAGGATTCAAATTAAAAATGGAACTCGACAGGGGTGCCCATTGTCTCCCATACTGTTTAATCTGTATTTGGAACCTTTATTTCTTCATATGAAACAAAATGTTTTTTATAATTCTCCTGTACTTCTTGGGATAAAGGTTAGGATGGCTGCTTTTGCAGATGATTTAAATATATACAGTACCACACCGGTGTCAGATACGGAAAAAATACTAACAGCAATACAAACCATTGAGAAAATTGATAATTACAAACTAAATTTAAAAAAAAACAAAATATTCCCTCTAAAGACACCTACACCTTTTTCAATGCTACCATTGATAGGACGAGTAAGGACAGAAGAAAGAATAAAATATTTGGGGATTGACTTCTCTATTATGTTATCTGTACCTTCTTCTTGGAGCTTTTCTCCCCGGGCCTCTACTGAAAATGGACATGTATCCAGCTAGACTAGCCCGGTAAACAAATGTAAAATAAATAAAATAAATAAATTTTTTATCAACAATATTAAGGCAACTGGAGACCGAATAACAATGGATCTGAAAAGATGGAGTAAGTTGAAGCTACCGATGATGGCAAGAGCAGCGATAATAAAAATGAACGTTCTCCCCAGAATGCTATATATTTTTAGAGCAGCACAACTTAAAATCACAAAATCCTTTTTTAAGCAATTTCAGATAGGATTGGGGAAATTTCTGTGGGAACCCAGAAAACAGTATATCCTATGAGAAACTGATGGCTCCTAAAATGAGGGGGTTGGATTTGCGGATTTTGAGATGTATTATACAGTGATTCAGGCCAATAGGATTTTAAGGGTGTCTTACTTGGATAGTGAAAATAGAAAATGGATACCCAAATGGGTACTGCTAAATTATAAACATATAAAAGGGAAGGGAATTAATGTTAAAGCTGTACCATTTTGAATATAAAACATTGAGTAAATATGAGTTAATGGAGCACATCAACTCAAACTCTGTTTGCCTCCTTGAACCTTTTAAAATATATGATGATGTTTCAACCGCTTGATGGGAATCCTAATATAACTATTGGTAATCAACTGATAGACTTAAAGAAATATCCATTTATTAAGGAATTAACTGTAAGGGATTTATACCCCTTCCTAGGAGTAGCGGTACATGATATCTTAAAAGAGATGAATCTTCCCATTTCTTATTTAATTATAATGAGGCAGTTAAAAGATTTGGCCATAAATTATTTTACCAGTTCTGAAATTAAAAAGAGGAACTAGTTATTTCAGGTCATCTGTGGGAAGCATTGCAACAAGATAGAAAATATATATCCTCAAAATGGCAAAAGAGAGAAAATATAATAATCATATTCTGTTATCGAAATACTGAGAGAGAAATTGCCATCCTAGACGATAGTAAAATAGTAGAGGCGTTTAACTTAACATTAAAATCAGATCACTTCAAAAACTGGTCTTTACTCAATTGATGATATTTAACAATGCATATTATACCCATCTAACACTTCATAAATTTGATTCAAAAAAGTCACCTAAATGTCCACAGTGTGTAGATCAGACAGCAGACCTGTTACACATGTTCTGGAGTTGCAAGTGCATTTATAAATTATGGAATTCTTTAAAGTTACAACTACAAAAAATGGGTTACCAAAACTCAACACTCTCCTGGGAATTTCTGATTCTACATATTCCACCGGAGAATTTGGACAAAACAAAAAAGATTGTAATTATGAATATTAGTTTACTAATGAAATTATATATAGCCACAAATTGGTTGAACCCAGCACAGGTGTCGTGGCAAAATTTCAGGCTGTTAGCGATTAAGCATTGTTAATTAGAAATAATAAGAAAAGTATAAACAGCATAAAAATTTGGGAACAAATCTTTAATATTATTTTGGCGTAGAAGTTCCTAACCACTTGCGGTCAGGACATTCTGTATGTGTACCAACACATTCTTGGATTAGATAGAAAATGTAGAAATAATACAAATTATTGGCTTGAGTTGGTTTATAATTGTCTATTGTAGATGCTTTTATGTTTAATTTTTTGTGATTTTATTTTCCTGTACTTGGTTAAAATGATATTTATTCTTAATGTATTATAGGGAAATTCAAAATGGAACTAAAACATTGGAAGCAATATTGTACATAATGTAAATAGTGTGTGAAATGTATAATGGTTTTGCAAAACAATAAAAATGATTATTGAAAAATAGAATCCACCATTGTCAAAATCTTCAACAGCTAGGATGGCTGGAACTGCAAAACCAGCTCCTCTTTCAGCAGCTTACTATCACCCACAAGATACTACAACATCCCAGTAATACTCCAGTACTCTGCAACCTTATCACTCCTTACAAGAATCTTACAACCCTATGCTCAGCTAACAAATTACTAGTAACCATCCAGAAATCCAACAATAAATCAGGTGACTGTCTTTTCACTAACTCTGTGGGAAAATCTTGGAACAAACTTCCCACTGACCTTTCTTCTCTGTCTTCAACACCACTTTTCAAGAAGCACCTAAAATATTTCCTTAAAACACAGTGGCTATGCCCATGCACAAACCCTGACTAATAAAGTTTCCCTGAGCATTAACCTTCTTAAATGCTTACTACATGTGTACAACAGGTTTTATCTGTACTTTTCCTCACATGAATTATTGAATCTGAAAGCTCTCCATTGGCATGTTTACTTGACTGTTCTAATGTATCTCTCTAAGTTTTCTCAACCAGTCCTAGCCTTCTCAGTGTTTAACAATTAGCTCTCTACTGTGTGCACTGTTGTTGTTTCCTGTTTAATAACTTCTTGTCTCTTCCTCTCTTGTAACAAAGTAACCACTACCAGTATCTTATGATCACTAAAACTGCCTCTATTGTAGTCTAGTGCTGTAGTGTATTTTATATGTATATCATTGTTAAAATTGTAGTATTGTAGTATTGTTATTTTTGTATTTTTGCATTCTACTTGCTTAAAGGAGCTTATCTCCCCGGCCCTCTGCTGAAAATGGGCATGTATCCAGTTGGACTAGCCCGGTCAACAAATGTAAAATAAAAAAAAAAAAAT
This sequence comes from Protopterus annectens, assembly GCF_019279795.1. Taxonomy (NCBI): domain Eukaryota; kingdom Metazoa; phylum Chordata; order Ceratodontiformes; family Protopteridae; genus Protopterus; species Protopterus annectens. Next base: position 1,058,014,551 of record NC_056728.1, on the reverse strand, counting down.
GCTGATGCCTGTAACACTCCCATCATTAACCCTGTTGGTCTCTGGAAGGTTCCTGTAGCTAAAATCCTAAGTGCTGCACATACCATACTCTCCAGAGGTATTGGTTCCTCTTGGTTTACCCTTGCTCTCAGTTGAGGAAGACAGATGTTGCAGAGTTCCTGAAGTGTGTCTGCATCCACCCTGTAGTGCTATACTGTTCCCACCTCATGCAGTCCATGAACAGTTAAACAGGAGTTTGAGCTCCCTTATCCTTACCCTTATTGTCTGAGGTCTATCAGCAGCAGCAGCAGGATAGACTTGAGCTTGTTGCACATGCAGAACAGCAACAGCAGCCCCTAACATTTTTCCCTCTAGTACACTTTCCTTGGATGCATTCAATAGCTTTGGAATTTTAGGCAAAAATCTACACTAAGTGCACATGATTGCTTTATACCTTGTTGAATAGCTCCACTATATTAGATTTGTTGATTAGCATGCATTTCTACTGCTTATGCTGTAATTAGCATTTCATGTTGTTCGCTGTATTTGCACAGCTTTACACACTGTGTAGTGCCACCTACTGAATACAAATTGGTGCCCTGCTCTGTGTACATCACACCAGGACATCCACACAGTTTTAGCAAGGCATGCAGGGTTTAGTGAATCTAGCCCATTGTTTTCAAACCCTGCCTGTAAGACTGCAAAAAACACAGCTTTCTGTTGCCATGATATCAAAATGGAGAACATTAGCTTGCTAGCATTAATACAATATCTGTACTAATTCAAGTACAAATTAAAACTATTGGGTGCTACCCATCCTGTTTCGTACAGTTCCATTTTTAAAAGTAATCCCTACCTAAGCAGCACAGATTTCCCATGGTTAAAATCTCAGGAAAGCTGATATGATCTTTAGTTACATCATCAGCATAAGTATAACTATATACCACTAAGGTTTAAATGGAAACCCCTTATGGTGGTACTTACACTAGCCATTATAGGTTCTTTGGTGTGCAGTAACCTAATGATCACTGGGGTCTTTTTTAAGTCTAGCCATGCATCTTGAAAAAATAAGTTAATACTATGCTATAATAGTAAGATTTACATGGAAAACCAGTGTGGTGATACTTACACTGGTCATTATAGGTGTGTAGTAGGCTAATGACCACTGGAGCCTTTTTAAGCCTAGCTATGCATCCCAAACAAATCATTTCATATTAGGTTAAATGACTTGATGGGCCATTTTAAGCTTAACCTATAATCAGAAGTCAGAATCATACCTGTACCCTGGGTCTAGGAGGTGAAGTCCTTAATCATTATGCCAAACCTATCCCCATTACTAGTATATTTAGTGCATACTGTTGTAGATTGCAGTGTCAATATCATCAAAGTTATCAGTGTACATAGTTGCACAAGTAGTGATAGCCCTTTCTTGTTAAACCTTAATAATAATAATAATAGCCATATACATCACAGCTTTCCATTACTGTGGCAACAACATACAAAACACCAGTACATTAGTATATGTCTGCTAATACAAGGTGGCTAATATATTGTACGTTTTCATGCTGCACTGTTTGCTACAGCATTGCCAACATACCACTCATTCTAATGCTAGTATTGCTATATTATCCATACTAATCCTGGTGACACAACCAAAGAGTGCTTCCATGGATGGGCTGGGTTACTTGCTGCCATAGTCCCATTGGAAATGTGAGGGGCAGTTCAGTGGAGATCACCTATTGCCCATGTCATTAAAGGAGTGTTGCTGGGCACATATAAGAGAGGGGTTTAACGTAGTAAAACCCCATAACTGTAATATGGCACTGTCCTGGAATGATTCAATCTTCTCACTAGCCCAATCCCATATTATAGAAAGTCCAGGTAAGCAGACACCATAAAAGAGGGGAGGCACTGTGGTCAGCTAATGATCAGATGCATGAAGAAAAAACAGAGCAAAAAAATTATCATTTGATCTGTCCATCAATTGTAGTACTTTGCCTTTACACCAAAACCAAGATATGTACACCTTTGCCAGTCTGTGCTTCCTGTCTCTCTAAGATTGCCTGACTGGGAGAGAATGAGCATGTGCCATATGTGGGACTCACACGAACAGCCTGGGTGGTGCATGCACCTATTACATATGATTCCCTTAGCACTGCACTTCACTTGGCAGGTGATGGAGGTGGAGCTCTTCGGATTGATGCATGCTGCCCAGTGTGTTTCAGGTGGGGTCTCCATTCTGATGGGTGAGCAGTTAGTGCCTCCTTGGAACTCTAGGGATATGGCCTATGTTGAAAATGCTTGGAAAGTGTTGGTTCATGTCTGTGCACTCCATGGAAACCATGCATATACTTACATATGCTGCAGCATTATGACAAGAACCTGCTACAGGATCTGCAAGTATGATGCCTGCAAGATCCCTTGTGTGTTTTCTGTCAGATGCTAAAAGGTCTCAGTGACACGTATGGTTAATGCTGCGCATACTTTCATTTCTGCAAGGATGGGCAGTGCACACATCATCCTAGGTTCCATGTATGGAGAACACATATACTAACTCTTGCATGATTTACCAATCTTTATGGCAGTGGTTAAAAATTGCCTAGTAATGGATGAAATGATCTATTAGGTACTGGCAGACCCATTTGTAATGCTGATGGCAATGACGTAGAATGCTGTGCACATTGGCTCTGAAAATTACCTCTAATACCTATTTTCAAGCTTTAGCTGCTGCTCTTGCTAATGTTGTGTTGCCAGCAAACTTTTGTACACTGAAAATTCCCAGTGTTCAGAATAGATCAACACTGTGACACATAGTACAGGCTTTATACACCACTGAGTCAGATCACCAGATTTTATCTCATCATTTGGATATGCAGTGAGACTCATTTGCATGTAGGCCTCAATCTGCATAATAATATGCAGTCTATTTCTCTCATACTACAACAATGTTACTTGTGTCTCTGAATAGCTTCCTCCCTCTGTCATCACTTTTCATGCTATTTCACTTAACATTACGTGAAAAATGTTTCTGAGTATCCCAATGCTCCTTGGAATAGAACAGAATAATGGGAGATTTGACTCAACTTAAGAACTGTCATAAAAAATAAATAAAGATCAGAAAGGTTTGATGATAGGAAAATAGAAACCTGTAAAAATGTGACATTTAAATGGAAAACATCTCATCCATACTGTAATCCACATAGCACAACCAAATCAGGAAATCTGTAAAAAAAACAAATTTCATTCACAATGTTCTGAAAGAAAAATAAAATCAGAACCACTAATTAGGTTCATAGGTACATAGATGTATACTAGACTAATGACCACAAGGGCATTTTTACACATAGCCATGCATCCCAAATCTCTGACAAGTTCTAGTACCCTTGGTAAGTATAAGCAGGGGCTAGGGAGATGAAACATTTACAAGCAGGGGCCTGGTAGAAGAACCATTTACAGGCTGTCTGTGTCTATTAGAAACATAGGTGCCAAACCAGAGATGAATTTCCTGTTCCTAAAAATAGGCACCAGACACCAGCTGTTCACTAACCAGAGTTTTTATTTAAGTACAGAAGTGATACCAACACATTGTGATGTGTTGATATCACTTCTGATGTGTTGGTATCACTTCTGTACTTTAATAAAGACTCTGGTTAGTGAACGGCTGGTGTCTGGTGCCTATTTGCAGGTTATTGCTTACTTCTAGGCACTTCCCGCAGTTTTTGTTTATGAATTTCCTGTTCCCCATCATCCACTTGTCCAAGTTACACTTGAATTAGGTTAAGGAGTAACTTGGATTCACATGGATAGGAAGCCTGTTCCAGAGAATGAGTAGTCTTTGGGATACATACCTGTCTATCCAGCTGGTCCTATTTATATCAAAGTCCATGTTTAATTCTTTAGAAAGGGTAATTCTGGTGCTGTTTGGTTTATGGATGTGCAGGAGGTCCAGCAGGGTAGGGTCTGACACTACCTTGTATGCCAGGCATAGACCTCCCCTCAAAAGCCTGTAAGAGACTGAACAGGGCTATGAGGTGTTCCTCATAGGAAAAAAAGTTAGTTATTCCCTGCATTCGTTTAGAAATAGCTAAGTAAATATGCTCCTTATAAAAGGTAATATACCCTTTAAACTGAAGAAGGAAACCCAAAAACACAGCTTATGAAGCATTGCTGCAGCCATTTCCTTTGTTGCAGGCCTGAAGGCCTTCATTTTGTAGACCAGCTACTGTGCAATCACCATCCTAGATACTCAAGATTCAATAAATGGTACGGAAGCCTCACAAAAGACATAGACAAGACATAAACACATACCCCACAATGTGAGCCATGCTAAACAGCTAATAACCCCACAATGTGAACCATGCTAAACAGCTAATAAAACCACTGAAAACAAATGTAAAATCTAATTAACATATACCCCCCTAAAATAAAACTACTTTCTATGTAAAAAAATATAAACACCTCAGATGTCCTAACCTACAGTAAACAAAATCCCTATGTTGAAGTCTGCTCACAAAAGCAACTTATACATACAGCAAAACTGGATCAAAATTGTAACCATTATGATCATTATAAATGTGGAAACAGAAACCAACATTAAACATTCATAAGGAAGGTTAAATGAAACAAGTCTATGTGTGTAGGTGGGAGGGTGGGGAGATTCTGTTTTAGATCAATAATATCTCATGTTATATGGATTATGAATGACTTTCATGACTTTTGACTGATAAAATTTTCCAAAACCTAGATTTATTGTTTTTCAACACATTATTTTAAACTGAGTCTTGGGTAGCTATTTTTATTTAACTTCAGATCACTGAACTTGTCCTTTAATCCTATGGTATAAGGTATTTATTTAATCTAGTAACAAACATTGACATATTCCATAAATCTCAACATAGGCAGAAATCTGAAGCTTGTCAACATTATTTAGGGTGCTAAGTCAAAAAGAAAAACAAAACAAAAAAAAAAACAAATGGAAGCAAAACTATACTCTGGAACAGAAGCCACAAGTATCTTGCATTTTTCACATAGGTTGCCACTTCCAGAAAATCGATCTAGCATATGGTAGAAGTCTTAACTACTCTTAAAGTTCTTCCTCCACATCTTTTCCCAGCAATATTCTCTCAATACTCAGAGGTAAACATCTACACATATATCCCACCTATACTGAAAGGCAAGCATCTCTGACCTGCTGAGCTACAGCCCTCTCTTTTAACTTAACTCCAGCAAATGCTTTCACTCAATTAATTAAAGCCTTCTGCAATGTTCTGCATTAATGACAGATATACTGCCCCATCAGTTAAAAAACAGTAAAAATAACAGATATTGTCAAGAAGTAGTATTTCCACATTAGAACAGTATGTTTAAATTGAAACACTAAATAAATAACATATTTCTAATCTCTTCTTAGTCCTCGGGGTATTACCCCATTTCTAAATATGCCATGAAATTGAAACGTTGCCATTGCAAGGCTTTATATTTCTTTACCTTTCGTTCAAGCAGAATTAGCTGTTGAAAAAACTCATCCAACATATTGTTAGGAGTCATGAAAATGCCCTCTTATGGAAATTTGTATCCCACATTGTTAAGGAGTTAAATCTCAAATTGAGCCTTGATTATATGGCTGTTATGAATGACTTGTTTGTGACTGTAGAGAGTGATTTAAGTGAAGAAATAAATACTATGGAGAAGCAAATATCTTCACTACCAACATTTTCAACCCATGTAGCTGAGTATAATAAAATGATGGAAAGAATGCATAATTATTATCATCACCATGAGAATGGTAAAGGGAAGAAATTAAATAGGGACTTAGATGATTTTTCTAACGGACATATTTTCTCTTGGCCTAAAAATAAACAACAAGAGAAGTCTAAAACTATGAATACAGAGAATGTATCGAATGAAACAAGTGCTTCAACTAAGAAGAACTCTATGAATTCTTTAGATGATATATCTGTTCCTTTAAGTTAAACACTTGCCATTCCTGAGGGTTTGGATTCAGCAAACAAAGAGAATAACACAAATGTCATACAATCTGCTCTGGAGACGTCAATGACGTTGAAGACGCAAACGACTGTCCAGGGAATCTCTGGCTCTGGAATGGCATCTACTAGTCATTCCAATTCAACAGATTTTCAGTGACAAACTACCTTTCAGCTGAAATTACCAGAAAAAGTGCAAACTGTAGAAAAAAGCGCCTGCACTGAAGGGGCCACTCTCTACAATGGAGAAAGAGAGAGATCTTCAGGCAACCAGAGGATGGTCAACAAGAGACCGCAGCAGAGACATTAGTATGCAATTCAAATAGTTATTTTGAACAACATATAAAATCTGTACCAGACAATAATGTGGTTGCGAACATTTCTCAACTAGTATTGAATGAATCTATCATTTCATTGCTCAGCAAAGGTTTGAAATTTATTCCTGCAAATATTGATCATGTAACTACTGCTTTAACTGATCTAAACACATTTTGTCGTAATATTAATATTAAATTTCTTTTTAAAAGTTCTGTCATGCTTGAAAATAGTTCATTAAGGCATTTTAGTACTTTTATTCCATTCAGTCATCCAGTAGTATCAGCATTTCATAATGTTTGTAAAATACAATTATGTGAATATTAAAATGACAATCGCAATTTTAAAAAAGTATTACAATTTAACATTGCATGAAAGGGAAGCCACCCAGTTACTATGTAGAAACAATAATATTATCATTAAAGAAGCAGATAAGGACAGTGCTGTTGTTATTATGGACAAAGTGAAATATGTGTAAGCCATGTATTTAATTCTTTTAGATAGCTCCACTTTTACTGAGATACCTTATATAGAGGTTAAGAAAATTATTAGTAGGATTAATATATATATATATATTTGATTTGCAAACTATGAATAATATAGATGGTGACACCTGCCAGTTCTTTATAGTATTATGTCCTGTAATTCCTATATTTTATGGCCTTCCCAAAATCCATAAATCTATCACAGAACCACCAATGACACCCATAATATTGGGTATAGGTTGGTCAACCGAACCTATATCCTTATATCTACAAAAGGTCTTATCCCACTATCTAAATTATGTTAAAAGCCATATAAAAGACACGGGTGACTTTCTGAAACAGTTATACTACTACTTCTCTACCAGAGAACCTAAACAATTTTTATTTGTTTTACTTGATATCTTCTTCTTTTGGCTGCTCCCGTTAGGGGTCACCACAGCAGATCAACTATTTCCATTTCCTCCTGTCCTCTGCATCTTGCTCTGTCACACCAACCACCTGCATATCCTCTCTCATCACATCCATAAACCTTATCTTAGGCCTTCCTCTTTTCCTGTTACCTGGCAGCTTCATCCTTAGCATCTTTTCCCAATATACTCTGCATCCCTCCTCAGCACATGTCCAAACCAATGTAATCTTGCCTCTCTGACTTTGTCTCCAAACCTTCCAACCTGGGCTGACCCTCTAATATACTTATTCCAAATTCTGTCCATCCTCGTTACACCCAGTGCAAATCTTAACATCTTCATCTCTGCCACGTCAAGCTCTGACTCCTGTCTTTTTGTCAATGCCACTGTCTCCAACCCATATAACATAGCTGGTCTCACTACCCTCTTGTAGACCTTCCCTTTCACTCTTACTGGTACTCGTCTGTCACAAATTACTCCTGACACTCTTCTCCACTCACTCCATCCAGCCTGTACTCTCTTCTTCACCTCTCTTCCACACTCACCATTACTCTGAACTGTTGATCCCAAGTACTTAAACTCATTCACCTTCGCCACCTATACTCCCTGCATCCTCACCATTCCTCTATCCTTCCTCTCATTCACACATATATTCTGTTTTAGTCCTGCTGACCTTCATTCCTCTTCTCTCTAGAGCATATCTCCACCTCTCCAGGGTCTCTTCCACCTGTTCCCTACTCTCACTACAGATCACAATGTCATCTGCAAACATCATAGTCCACAGGGACTCCTGTATGATATTGTCTGTCAACCTGTCCATCACCATTGCAAATAGGAAAGGGCTCAGAGCTGATCCTTGATGTAATCCCACCTCCACCTTAAATGCATCTGTCACTCCCTCCACAGACCTCACTGCTGTCACACTACCCTCATACATATCTTGTACCACTCTTACATACTTGTCTGATACTCCCGACTTCCTCAAACAATACCACAACTCCCCTCTAGGCACCCTGTCATATGCTTTCTCTAAATCCACAAAGACACAATGCAACTCCTTCTGACCTTCTCTGTACTTCTCCATCAACACTCTCAGAGCAAACATCACATCTGTAGTGCTCTTTCCTGGCATGAAACCATACTGCTGATCACTAATCATCACCTTCCTTCTTAACCTAGCTTCCACTACTCTTTTCCGTAACTTCATGCTGCGACTGATCAGTTTAATCCCTCTGTAGTTACTACAGCTCTGCACATCACCCTTATTCTTAAAAATCTGTACCAAAACACTTTTTCTCCATTCCTCAGGCATCCTCTCACTTTCCAAAATTTCATTAAACTTAAATTTGTTGTACTTGATATAAAATCATTATTTACATTCATTCCTAGAGAATATGGAGTGAATTCTATTTGTGAGTTATTATGCAACCATGGTTTATTATTGGGTAGAGAGATAGAAACTGTCTGTGAGTTGCTTGAGCTTGTTTTAGATAACAACATTTTTGTTTTTAATAATAAGTATTACCATCGGATATCAGGAGTGGCAATGGGAACTCCCATTGCCAATACTTATGCAAATCTTGTGCTAGATAAATGGGAGACTGAGTTTGTATATAATGCTCCAGGTTTCTATAAATCTAAAGTAACCTTTTTTAAAAGCAACACTTCCACAAAGAAACTATTAAAGTACACCACTGGAACAGTTGTGAGAATCCAAAAAGGTTAAAATCACTGGACAGACAGGTCAATGACCATTCAAGAAACACCAGGCTGAAACGAAAAGCTAAAATAGAACCACAGATTTATTAAATATTCCTTGAAGCGCTTTTCGTCTGCTTCTTAAGCAGACTTCTTCAGAATACAGTTAAAAGTCCAACCTCCTTCTTTTAAAACCCAAAAATAATCCACAGCTGTGTGGTTAATTGTTAAATTGAAAATCTTAAAGGCAAAATGCTTTGAATTCAAAGAAATCAATCAGCCTTAAAATATTAAATACACATATGCTGAACTGAAAATTAACTTATTATTAATAACAATTAACTAACTGAAATGGCATATGGACATAAAACAAACTGGAATAAATTAAAATAAGAATACAAAACTGTGTTGTATAATGAAATACAAATTAACTGAACCAAAACGTATGGGACACAAAAGACAGACCCTATAGTGAAAACATACACAGGTCCCGACTAGTATGTTGAATGCAACAAATTTCATACTAGACGTACAAAAAATGTAACATCCCAAAACGTAGTGGATAGTACAGAAATTACAATAAATGTTAATTTGAACAAACTAATGAACTAAAAAACTAAAGGAGAAAGGGAATAGATGTGACTATGTAACCTGAAGGAATAACCTTATATTCCTTAACATACTCCCATTATAATGGCTAGAAGGACTGCCCACATCTACCTTTTGAGACTATTAAGACTCAACAAGCAAGAAATGGAACATGCTTCGTTGAGACCGGGGGAATGATAAGCTTCCAACCTGATCTGCCAATGTAGTTCAATTGCCAACAACTTCAGTGAAGCAGGGCCACCTCTATTGTCCACAGCTAACTGATCAATGGCAATGAATTTGAATTGGTGAGATGGAAACTCGACTACGTGTTTGGCGAGGGCATTAGTTAATTTTTGTTTCTTAATGGCGTACTGATGCTCATAAATACGCTCCCTCAATTTACGTTCAGTCTTCCCCACGTAGTAGGCTGGGCAATTCTGACATGCAGCTAAATACACCACCATTTTAGAGTTGCAGTTGTTTCTATATTTCAATTTAAACTCAAAGTTGTTCACATTGAATCTACTGGATTCCATAATCAAATTGCAAAATTTACAGGCATGACATTTAAACATACCCGGGGATCTAGTGGTAGGGGGTTTCATCTCGAACCATGACTTAAGGTTCCTATCCTTCCTGTAAGTAACCTTAGGGCACGGACCAAGTTTAGGGAACACTCCAGGGTCCGCCCTAAATAATTGCCAGTTCTTCCTAACAATGTTCCACAAGATGTCACTGTCAATTGCGAAAGTGGTAATGAATCTAGGTAAATCCACCTCCAAAGTTCCATCAGTAATACTTGAACTAGCTGAATTAACCACGGTTGGTGGTAAGGTAGAGAAAACATTATCCTTGCTAGGTAGAAGTGGGACATAGACTTTGGACCTTCTTTTACAAGTAACTTCCTCAATTAGGTCCCTGATAAGTTTGAAGGGGTAACCCCGACTCAAAAACATCTCTTGAAGAGTAGTACATTCAACTTCAAACATGTCATCCCTACTGATGATCCTTGCTGCCCTGACGAGCTGCCCCTTGACAACAGCACGCTTCTGTGTAAAAGGGTGACAGCTGGAGAAATGTAACATGGTGTTAGAGTACGTGGGCTTCCTATGAATTCTAGCAGTGTAACACATAGAGATGCAGTCTTTCTCTAACAATATGTCCAAATACGCTATCTGTTTAACATTGAAGGTGGAAGTAAATTCCAGGAATTCCGTTGTAGCATTAAGATAGTCAACAAATTCTGCAGCTTGTACCTCGTTACCTTTGAACAAAATGAAAATGTCGTCAAGGTAACGTGTGTAAAAAGCAGAATGTTTACTGTACAAGGGATGGTTAAAAAGAAATTGATGTTCCCACTGCGCCATTACCAGATTCGCAACACTAGCCCCATAGGGCGAGCCCATGCCCACTCCCACTTTCTGGAGGTAATAATTATCTCCAAACATGAAATAATTCCTTGGTAAGGTTAAATCCAACAATTCACAAACCAAAGAAATGTCATGACTGCTGGCCTCCCTAGCTTTCAATCTATCACCTACCCAATCAATCGCTATTTCATGGGGGATACAGGTATATAAGTCTTTAACGTCCACCGTAAGGAAATTGTGGCAATCGTCATATTCAATCTCCTTCATACTGGACAGAAAAGTCCATGAATCCTTACAAACCTGTGTTTCCCTGACTATATACTTACTAAGTAAGTAGTCAACCACTTTGGCACCTGATTCGAACGTCAACATGCCACTAGCAGGTTCGGTTGTCACTCTAAACGAAGGACAGAGGAGAATTCCATCGTCCGGATGTAATACCAACCAGCAGAACCATGGTTTTGATTTACCTCTTGATCGACAGTGTGGTCCGGCTACTGTGAACCATCCACCTTGCCATTTGCCGGCGTTTGATGTTGATTCCACGTCCATTTTGCATGATTCACGAAGGGTCTGTAATTCTAGCAGTAGCCGCCTACCTTCAGACATTTCCACTAACAACAACTTCAGCGAAGGTACTTGTTTCAACTTCGCCCCTAATGAGAACTGCCAACCGGCCGATGTAGGTTCCAACTTGGCTGGAGCAGGGACTAGCAATCCACCGACTGTGGTGAGTAACTTTACGAACTGCCCAGATTTTGCTAACTGGGTTTGTGCCAATCCTTCATTTCAGCCTGAAAATACAACAGTAGGCACATTAAGATCTGTTTCCGAACCTGACATTTCTGGCAAGTTAAAAACTTTAGACAATATTATGTTAAAAATTAGGAAACTCCAACTTGAAATTGCATATTTTAATGAATGCCTAGTTCGGAAAATTGTGCCTAAGGGCCTTAGGCATTTTCAGTATCCTACTGGTTTAGTTTCTAAATCTGTTTTTCACCAAGAGTTGATTGCCATGTATGACAGGCATGGCTTTGAATTACTAAGTGTCATGATTAAATTTTATACTTTACAGGTCGAAGAGCTTAATTCTGAAGCAAATGCCTTGGACAAGGTTATTAAGGCGGATGTGGCTTTCGATAGGTATAGGGTTGATTATATAAGACTGTATAGCAGCATTGACAGTTATTTGGCCAAACTTAAGGCAGTGAAAGTCAAAAAGTTGGAAAGGGATTCAAAAGCATATGGAGAGGGGTTAGCGTACCCTAACCCACCTCCGGGGCAAGTTCGAAGGACCAATCCTTGGCCACTTAGTTCCAATTATAACGCACGCCCTGATTTGGGTAACACTGTTCATGCTGAAGATCAGTTTTCTAATTTAATACAAGAAGATCTTACTTCTAATGATTGTATTCCCCCAGTAGAGTTACGTAGGAGTGAGAGGTTACAGAACAAGAACAGTACTAATGGTAACAATAATGCTAATCCACAGTGGAATTTTTTAGGAACAAGACCCAAAACCCAACGACAGTGGCCGAATCAATCGAACCAGAGGAGGACCAATCATTAGAAGGACCGATTGCTACTACCATGCCCCCTCGGCCCTGTGAGGAAGGGTTTAGTAAAGTAGTAGTACAGTCCCCAGGTGTATTTAATGGTATGGATGTGAATCAGGACCAATTTGGTCCAGTCATCAGTACTAATACTTTAGGTGACTTTAAGGTCTATAATTTCTCTAATACACCAATTACGTCTGAAATGGCAGACCTTATGGCCAAGGGTCATACATATGTCCCAAACCATAAATTTGACTTGGTTAAGGCTATAATTGACATTAAAACCTTCACCAGGAAGCTTAATTTCAGGCTTATGATGGGTGGGGGGGCATATACAGATGTACTCAATCCTTTACACATACCAAGTACTTACAACCCCCCCCTTCACCCTCTTTTGTCCTCTTTTGAGCAAGTTTGTGAAGTTGATATACGAAGTATTAAAACCAAGAAAGTTTCAATCAGTAATAGCTCTAAATCACGAAGAGGTTTCACTTCCACCTACTCTGAAATTGATCTTATACAGGTTTTGCGTTCCAATAATTTACGCATATGTAAACCCGATAAAGGTGGAGGGGTGGTGATTTTCGACAACAACGATTATTTCGATCGTATGTCAGCTTTACTGGACACCCCTTCTTATGCGTTGAGCTCCTTGAATGAAATCAATGGTGCTTACCGGATTATTAAGGAGCAAATCGAGGAAATGTTTTTGGAATCAAGGATTAACCTCGACCTATACCATTATATGACTACTTCCCATCCTAGGACTCCCTACTTTTTCGGTATACCTATGATTCATAAAAATCTAACTGATCCACCCATGCATCCGCTTATTGACAGCCGAGGGTCACCTTCCTACGCCTGTGCTAAAGTGGTTGACTACTTACTTAGTAAGTATATAGTCATGGAAACACAGGTTTGTAAGGATTCATGGACTTTTCTGTCCAGTATGAAGGAGATTGAATATGACGATTGCCACAATTTCCTTACGGTGGACGTTAAAGACTTATATACCTGTATCCCCCATGAAATAGCGATTGATTGGGTAGGTGATAGATTGAAAGCTAGGGAGGCCAGCAGTCATGACATTTCTTTGGTTTGTGAATTGTTGGATTTAACCTTACCAAGGAATTATTTCATGTTTGGAGATAATTATTACCTCCAGAAAGTGGGAGTGGGCATGGGCTCGCCCTATGGGGCTAGTGTTGCGAATCTGGTAATGGCGAAGTGGGAACATCAATTTCTTTTTAACCATCCCTTGTAGAGTAAACATTCTGCTTTTTACACACGTTACCTTGACGACATTTTCATTTTGTTCAAAGGTAACGAGGTACAAGCTGCAGAATTTGTTGACTATCTTAATGCTACAACGGAATTCCTGGAATTTACTTCCACCTTCAATGTTAAACAGATAGCGTATTTGGACATATTGTTTGAGAAAGACTGCATCTCTATGTGTTACACTGCTAGAATTCATAGGAAGCCCACGTACTCTAACACCATGTTACATTTCTCCAGCTGTCACCCTTTTACACAGAAGCGTGCTGTTGTCAAGGGGCAGCTCGTCAGGGCAGCAAGGATCATCAGTAGGGATGACATGTTTGAAGTTGAATGTACTACTCTTCAAGAGATGTTTTTGAGTCGGGGTTACCCCTTCAAACTTATCAGGGACCTAATTGAGGAAGTTACTTGTAAAAGAAGGTCCAAAGTCTATGTCCCACTTCTACCTAGCAAGGATAATGTTTTCTCTACCTTACCACCAACCGTGGTTAATTCAGCTAGTTCAAGTATTACTGATGGAACTTTGGAGGTGGATTTACCTAGATTCATTACCACTTTCGCAATTGACAGTGACATCTTGTGGAACATTGTTAGGAAGAACTGGCAATTATTTAGGGCGGACCCTGGAGTGTTCCCTAAACTTGGTCCGTGCCCTAAGGTTACTTACAGGAAGGATAGGAACCTTAAGTCATGGTTCGAGATGAAACCCCCTACCACTAGATCCCCGGGTATGTTTAAATGTCATGCCTGTAAATTTTGCAATTTGATTATGGAATCCAGTAGATTCAATGTGAACAACTTCGAGTTTAAATTGAAATATAGAAACAACTGCAACTCTAAAATGGTGGTGTATTTAGCTGCATGTCAGAATTGCCCAGCCTACTACGTGGGGAAGACTGAACGTAAATTGAGGGAGCGTATTTATGAGCATCAGTACGCCATTAAGAAACAAAAATTAACTAATGCCCTCGCAAAACACGTAGTCGAGTTTCCATCTCACCAATTCAAATTCATTGCCATTGATCAGTTAGCTGTAGACAATAGAGGTGGCCCTGCTTCACTGAAGTTGTTGGCAACTGAACTACATTGGCAGATCAGGTTGGAAGCTTATCATTCCCCCGGTCTCAACGAAGCATGTTCCATTTTTTGCTTGTTGAGTCTTAACAGTCTTAAAAGGTAGATGTGGGCAGTCCTTTTAGCCATTATAATGGGAATATGTAAAGGAATATAAGGTTATTGCTTCAGGTTACATAGTCACATCTATTCCCTTTTTCACTTAGTTTTTTAGTTCATTAGTTTGTTTAAATTAACATTTATTGTAATTACTGTACTATCCACTACGTTTTGGGATGTTACATTTTTATGCGTCTAGTATGAAATTTGTTGCATTCAACATACTAGTCGGGACCTGTGTATGTTTTCACTATAGGGTCTGTCTTTTGTGTCCCATACGTTTTGGTTCAGTTAATTTGTATTTCATTATACAACACAGTTTTGTATTCTTATTTTCATTTATTCCAGTTTGTTTTATGTCCATATGCCATTTCAGTTAGTTAATTGTTATTAATAATATGTTAATTTTCAGTTCAGCATATGTGTATTTAATATTTTAAGGCTGATTGATTTCTTTGAATTCAAAGCATTTTGCCTTTAAGATTTTCAATTTAACAATTAACCACACAGCTGTGGATTATTTTTGGGTTTTAAAAGAAGGAGGTTGGACTTTTAACTGTATTCTGAAGAAGTCTGCTTAAGAAGCAGACGAAAAGCGCTTCAAGGAATATTTAATAAATCTGTGGTTCTATTTTAGCTTTTCGTTTCAGCCTGGTGTTTCTTGAATGGTCATTGACCTGTCTGTCCAGTGATTTTAACCTTTTTGGATTCTCACAACTGTTCCAGTGGTGTACTTTAAACCTTTTTTAAAAGATTTGTGGATGATGTGTTTTTTATTTGGGAAGGTGGTTATGACAAGTTGAATGAATTTACTCAGTATCTTAACAGCACTAATATTCTGCATTTTTCTATGACCAGTTCAGCTGATAATATTCAATTTCTGGACACAGAGTTGAGTAAAAAGGATGATGCTGTACAGACATTGGTATATAGGAAAATTGTGCATAAAAATAAGTATCTTCATTATACTAGCATGCATTCTCCCCATATATTCAAAGGAATTATTAAGGGACAATATATATGCATTTGTAAGTTGAACACAGAATATGATAAATGCATTCAACAAATGGATGCTATTATGAAATAATTTATTGAAAGAGGTTACAATAAAAATTATTCCATAGGTTCATAGGTTGGTACTAGGCTATCAGCCCTAGGGCCTATACAAGCCTAGTCATAACAATTCCCTGGCTATTTCTCCCCACACTATTTACTTCCCTGGACCCCTGTCTAGCAAAGTGACTGACATGATCCCTGGGGTGAATTTCCTTTCTCCCATCCAATCTTCAAGATTCCTTTTGAAGAGGGCCAAAGAGGCACTCTGATTGACATGTATGGGCAGTCTATTCCAGAGTCTAGGGAGTCTCTGGGTTAGGAACCTATCCATCCAGCATGTTTTGTTTATTGTGATGACAAGGTTTAGATCCCTGGAGCCTGTGGCTCTGAGGTATTGGGATTTCTTTAAGTGTAGCATGTCCAACACCTCTGGGTTTTACATGGCCTTGTATGTTAAGCAGAGATTGCCTCTAAGTAGACGATATGCGACGGAATATAACTGGAGTTTTTTAAGGTGGTCAGTGTAGGGCATCTGCTTTAGGCCTGTGATACTTTTAGTGAGGTATTTCTGCCACCTTTCCAGTTGTTGTAGATGCCTTGAGAGGTACATACCAAATGGGCATTGTGTTCTATAATGGGTCTAATGAGGGATGGGTACAGTGCAACAATGACCTCCTTTTTTCTGGATGAAAAGCCCTTAGTGATGAGGTGTGCCACATAGAAGGATTTCCTGACTGTTGTGGTGATGTGGTTATTGAAGATGAGACCACTGTCCACCTGTGTCCCTAAGTCTCTTATCAAACTTTTGGTGTTTAGTGTACTGCCACCTATGTGGTAATTCATGGGTACATGTTTTTCCCAAAGGGGATAACTATACATTTCTTGGCATTGAGCTTGAGCCCATGGCTCTGGCACCAAGCATCTGTTTCTGTAAGGCCCCTTTGTAGAGTATCCACATCATTTGGGGATTCAGTAATGGCTCCCAGTTTGCAGTCATCTGCAAACTTTGTTAGCCAGAGTCCCTTAGTGTTGGCCTGTACTTCAGAGAAGTAGATGTAAAACAAGAGCGGCCCCAGGACTGAACCCTGAGGTGCTCCACTTGTCACTTGTCTGGAGCTGGATTTGAAGTCATCTACTTTTACAGTGTGGGTACTGTCAGTAAGCCAGTTGGAAACCCATCAAGTGACGTAGGGCATAGTAAGTCTATCTATGATTCCAGAGTGGGGGGTGGTGTCAAAGGCCTTGGCGAGGTCCAGATAGGCTGCGTGGACCGCCTTACCCTCATCCATGGCTCTAGAAACTGATTTGAAGAAGTCAATCAGGTTCAGGAGACAAGATCAGCCCTTCAAGAACCCAAACTGGGTGGGATCCAGTGTTTAAAGGTTGCCAATGTCTTTGTTTATAAGTTCCATGATAATACGTTCCATAGCCTTGCAGATCAGGCTCATCAGACTGATGGGGTGGTAGTTCCCTGTATCCAAAGTGGATCCCCCCTTGTGGAGTGAGATATCTGTAGCTGTGCACCACTCAGTGGGCACAAAGCCTGAGATGAGGCTATGATTAAACATGACACGTAGGTGAAGTGCCAGTTCATTTTGTAGTTCATGTAATACACAGCCCAGGATGTCATCTGGTCCCATGGATGCTGTATGCTTAGCTTTGGAGAATGTGTTTTTTATATGTGTGGCCATTATTACCGGAATTTGGCAATTTTCTGGTACTGAGATGGGCCGTTTAGGGGGTGAGAGGAGGGTGAAGGTGGCACTGAATTGATCTGCCAGGATATTGCCAATATCCTTGGGATCAGTATATTTAATGCCATTCTGTTGTTGCTCAGAGCAGATCTGAACATTGCCATTTAGATTCTTGACATAGTTATAGAATGCCTTGTGGTTGTCTTTGGAATCTTTGGCAATTTTATTTTCTAACTAGCTTTGGAGGATTTTATGAGGGATCTCAGTTTCTTACTTAGGCTGGTAAGGGAGTTTTTTGCATCCTGGGATCTTCCTCTTTTCTGCAACAGTTTCTTCCTTTTGTTGTAAAGTTTGTTTATGGCAGGGGACCACCAGATTAGCTTCCTTTTTTTGGAGGAGAGCATCTTGGTTCTATTTGGGATGGCACGATACATGCATGAGTGGATGTGCTCGTACAGTGCCTTAGTGTAGGATTCAGCAGTCAAACTTTCAGTTTCCTTCTGCATGGGTGTCATGAAGTTTGTCACTTCTGACTTGAGTAGCATGAAGTTGGCTTTGGAGAAGTTTTTTATGGAGGTTTCCTTATTGGGGGGGTGGGGGTGGGATGTGGATGTTAAGGGTGATTAGCTTATGGTCAGACCTGACCAAGGGGGGGTGACCATAGGTGTAGAGCATCGATTTCCCATGTCAGTAATGATCAGGTCTAGAATACTGGAGCCCCTGGTGGGACTATGGATTAGTTGATCCAGGGCATTGGAATTTATGAATTCCAAGAACCGTTGGGCAAAGGTGTTGGTACACGAGTAGTTTTCCCAGTTAATGGCAGGGTAGTTGAAATCACCCAGTATTAGGGTGTTTGGTTGTATCTTAACATTTTCCAGGATGTTTAGAAAGGTGCAGTGAGAATCTTGGGGCATGGTGGGGGATCTGTAGCAAGCTACAATTTGGATTGCAGTCTTACCTAGTGTTAGTTGCACCTGGAGAATTTCATATGCATTGTGTTGGGCAACTAGCCTGGTGGTGTGAATATCCTTGGTGAATATGGACACTCCTCCACCTTTAGTGTTTCGATCCTGGTTTGGTGGCCAACAATTGTGGTAAGAGTTGTAGCCTGGTATTGCAGGGGTGCTCTCTGGAGCCTTGAACCAGGTCTCAGTTACTGCACAGATATCAATGTTCTCCATTTTTAGGAGTGCCTTGAGAGAGTGCATTTTGATGTTTAGACTTCTAGCATTGAGTAGCATTACCTTCAGAATTTGCATGCGTGTACCTGTTATGGTGGTGGTTGTGTCCTTTGAAATTTGCCTAAAAAAGGCACTATAGGGGTGGCAAGAGCCTTAGCCATTAACTTGAATCCCAGGGGCAACAAGTGCAGACCATCTCTGGCAAAGCATTGTGGTCTGTTGATCATGTCGTCCCAGGTAGACAGATACTGGATCCCCTTTGAATGACACCAGAAGATTAGCCAATTGTTGAAGTCAGTCATTTTGTCCTTATATTGTGGTATCATTCTGGCCAAAGGCAAGATGCTATTCAGGGCTAGGGTCATACCTGCCTGGGCCACATGATCCAAGAGGTCTTCCAAGTCTCTTTTCATGTAGTCCAGGGAGGTATGTCTCAAGTCATTCACTCCAACATGGACAATGACAGAGTTGTTTTTGTACTTGTTGTGGAGTGACTTGAGTGCATGCGTTATGTGGTGGATCCTGGCATCTGACAGGCAGCTGACTGTAATTCTTTCCTTGTTTAGCCTGGTGAGTGAGAAATCAGTGTGCCTGACTATAGAATCACCTATGACTAAAGTGTTAAGTACGCTGTCTTGCCTTAGGTGCTGTTGCTGGGTGGCACACTGGTGTTGTGAGCTATGTGACACTTTGGTTGTGATTGATGTTTGCTTGCATTTCAGCTTCAGAGGTCCTTGTTGCTTGTACAGGTTACAGTTAAGGCCCTCCACATATGTGGATTTAATATTGCTATGTGTGGGTGTTGGTGGTGTGGGTTTATAAGGGCTATGTGTTGCTTGAGGTGTAGTGTGGCTGTTAACCTTCTCTTGATTGTCTAGCACAATCTTGGGTATAGAGAGCTTTGCTTCCAGTTTGGCTATGTAAGTGTATCTCTCACAGGTTGTAGTGTTGGGTGGTAGGAGGAGAGGGCTGTCTGTGCACATGAAGCAATTGCTGCATTGCCCCAGTTTGCCCAGATTCACCAGGTGGACAGGAGAAATCATCGGAAGCTGACCCTTGGACATGTCTGGTTTGGTGCTTTTTTTGTAAGGTACAGGAAGCTGTTTTTCCTTGCCTTGGCTAGGTACTTTGCAATTATAGGCTGTTTAGTGCCTATAATTAATTTCTCCTTATTAGCAAGGAGAGCTGACTGCTTGTATCAGTTTATGGCTTCCTAGTGCTTTCCAACAGGTGTTAGAGCAAGTGTTAGTCACAGGGATGCTTAAAGGTAAGATGAAAAAAAAAAGGTTTAGCCTAAACACTGCAGTGTGCACTAGATAAGTTAGATGTGAAAGCAGGTGACTTAAGTTTAACCTGTCTAAAAAGTTAGGTTTTAATGGAGAGTCACTATTTTTAAAACAGCAAGATAGATTGAAAGAGGGTGGTAACTTTTGTATTCTGGTACTATGGAATATAGTAGGATGTCAATAAATTTAAATAGCTGAAGGGGAGTGATTTCAGAAAATGATAATTTTGTGCTTACTCACACAAGCCAGTGAAAGCAGAGAGGAAATGAGATATATGGTCAAATTAACATAAGAGGCAGGAAACTAGAAATACAGTGGTATTTAAGAACACAACAGTAAACGGGTCGGTGGGTGGGTGGGAAAAAATTTCTGCCTGACTCACAAGAGACAGAGCTGTGGTCTCTTTTGAAGTTTTAATATGCAGTTAAAAGCAGAATACAAGTAAAACACAAAGTAATGAAAACAAATCACAGTATTCAAAATATAAAAAGGCAATAAAGTAATACAAAATACAACAAATAAAAAGCAAACTAACCTTTCCTTCACAGCAAAGTGTAGCAGAGTCTGGTGAGCTTTTCTAGTAAAGCATGATATAAGAGAAGTTTTAAATGCAAGAGATTTAGAATTTCCACCTTACTTTAGTAATCAACATCATAGTGACCAAAGTATTAGACAAAGGATGGATGATGATATACTTTGTTACCTCACTACATATAGCAGATGCAGTGATGGTGTGAGAAATATAATTATTAGGAAATGGAGCACTTTAAGAAGTGCCCCTGAATTAATAGATATCATTCCTGATAAACCAAGATTTACTTATTGTAACTGCATGAGCTTAAAGCAAATGTTATGTTATAAGGATATGAAATCTGTAGATACTAACAAACCAATAATGAAAAAAGGAACTTCGGCATGTTTCTACTGTAGTTGTTCATCTATTAACAATGAGGAGAGTTTTATACATCCTGTTACTGGGAAAACACATATTTTAAAATGTTTTGCAGCATGTAATACCTATAACATAGTATATTTAGCTGCTTGTAAAATTTGTTCCAGTTTTTATGTTGATAAATCTACTAGACACCTCAGGGACAGAATAATAGAACATAAGTCTGATTGATATAAGAAGAAATAACTTGACAAACTAATTGACAAAACATATAAATGAGTATGGCTCAGACCACGATTTTACGTTTAGAGTTTTGACAATGGTTAATAAAAATATCAGGGGAGGTGACTTGAGCAACAAACTTGAATTAAAGGAATATGAGTGGATTATATGCTGCAAGCTGATTCTTTTCCTGGCATTAATATGATGATTGCACTTAAATCAGTTTTAAAGGAGAGGATGCCTCATTTAAAGTAGTTTTTAGTTATTTACAGTTATTTAAAGTTATATAAAGTTATGTAAAGCTATTTAAAGTAGTTTTTAGTTACATAATATTTGATGTAAATGAAGATGTAAAAATGATTTTTTGTATTATACTTGACTTAAGTTCATGATATATATATATATATATATATATATATATATATATATATATATATATATATATTATGGCCTTTTTTAAATTAATTAATGTGTTAATTAATTATTAATTAATTAATTAATTAATGTTAATTAATTGGCTGTGCTCTATTGAATAATTGATATGAAATTGTATTTAAACGTGGAACTAAATATGTGTTTTATCTTGCACTGAGGAAGGGCTGTTGAATCTGAAAGCTTTGCTTTTTGTTTTTGCTATTAAATTTTATAGTATGTTGTTTCGGTCATTTTTCCTTGAAACTCTACTTTATCCCCAGACTATTGCCAGTGTTTTTTACTTCGGCCATTATGGAGTCTAGGTGCATCCTGAGAGGATTGTGTTGTCTATCTATTGGCTGTAGAGGATTCTAGCATATGACCTGCCACATTTGCACCATGATGTATGCCCTGTCAACAACAGAGGTCATGTAATTGTGGGGCCATGCCAAACACCTCCTGACTTCAGCATTAAGCAGGCATTGCCATGCTGCCCCAA
The DNA here is from genome assembly GCF_019279795.1 of Protopterus annectens. Lineage (NCBI taxonomy): Eukaryota > Metazoa > Chordata > Ceratodontiformes > Protopteridae > Protopterus > Protopterus annectens. The sequence continues at coordinate 1,057,992,462 of NC_056728.1, read as the reverse complement.
CTCTTAGCTGAAGCACATTAGAAATGTTTTCTAAGCCTCTACCAGGTAGCTCCTGTTGCTTTGTGTGCCTGTGGATAGCACAGTAGGGAAGATATTAGTTTTGCATGGGACAGATGTTATAGGTTCATAGATTCATAGGTAGGTACTAGGCTATTGGCCCTCTGGCCTGTATAAGCCTAGCCAAAAAGGTTCCCTGACATTTGACACCCAAGAAAATTATTTTCCGGTGCCCCTGTCAAATAGTGCCGCAGAAGTAACCCCCAGGGTGAATTTCCTATTTCCCATCCAGTCGTCAAGATTTTTTCTTAAAGAGGGCCAATGAGGGGCTTTGCTTGACATGAAAGGGCAGTTTGTTCCAGAGTATGGGAAGTCTCTGGGACAGGAATCTATCCCTCCAGCATGTTCTGTTTATTGTGGTGACAAGGTTTAGGTCCTTGGAGTGTGTGGTTTGGAGAGATTGGGATTTCTTTAAGTGTAGCATGTCCAACAGCTCTGGGTTTGACATAGCTTTGTATGTTAGGCAGAGATCACCTCTGAGTAGGCGATATGCGATGGAGTACAGCTGGAGATTTTTGAGTTGGTCTGTGTATGGCATAATTTTGAGGCCGGTAATCCTCTTAGAGAGGTATTTCTGTGGCCTTTCCAATTGTTGTAGGTGTCTTGTGAGATACATGCCAAACAGGGCATTGTACTCTATAATGGTCCTGATGAGGGATGAGTAGAGAGGAACAATGACCTCCTTTGTTCTAGAGGAGAACCCTTTTGTGATGAGGTGTGCCACATAGAAGGATTTCCTGACTAATGTGGTGATGTGGTTATCACAGGAGAGACTACTGTCCACCTGTGTACTGAGGTCTCTTATCACACATTCAGTGTTTAGTGAGCTACCGCCTATGTGGTAGTTCATGGGTACCAAGTTTTTCCCAAGGAGATAACAATGCACTTCTTGGCATTGAGCTTGAGGCCATGACTTTGACACCAAGCATCTTTCTCTGTGAGGCTCTTTTGTAGAATGTCTGCATCATTAGGTGATTCTATTATGGCTCCCAGTTTGCAGTCATCTGTGAACTTTGTTAGCCAAAGACCTTCTGTGTTGGCCTGCACTTCAGAGAAGTAGAGGCCAAACAGGAGAAGACCCAGGACCGTACCCTGTGGCACTCCACTTAACACTGGTCTGAAGTCGGACTTGGAGCTGGCTACTTTTACTGTGTGGGTTCTGTCAGTGAGTCAGTTGGCCACCCATCTTGTGACATAGGGCTTTATGCCCAGTTTAGTGAGTTTATCTATAATTCCAGTGTAGGGTATGGTATGGAAAGCCTTGGCAAGGTCAAGATAGGCTGTGTGCACTACCTTTTCCTCATCTACGACTCTAGTGACTGCTTCAAAGAAGTCAATCAGGTTTAGTAGACATGATCTACATTTTACAAACCCAAACTGAGTGGGGTCCAGAGTTTGGAGGTTACCTATGTCTTTGTTTATAAGCTCCAATATGATACGTTCCATGGCCTTGCAGACCAAGCTCATCAGGCTAATGGGGCAGTAGTGTCCAGGGTCTGTGGGGGCACCCTCTTTGTGTAGTGGGATAACTGTTGCTGTGAGCCATTCAGTAGGCACACAGTCTGAGGTAAGGCTATGATTGAACAAGGTACTTAGGTGTAGGCAATATTTTTACTTTTTTCATATAGGTTATAACTGTGTTGTTACATTTCTTGGGCCTACACTTTAGGATAAAGCAACACTTTCATGCTTCTCTAGAGAAAAAAAATAACTTGCATAAAAGAATCTGAGGCCATTGGACTACTTTTGGTCAACAGAAACTGAGGAAGGTTCCATGGTAAGGAGTATATAGTTTATGTATTTTTTGGCGGGGTCTATTCCCTGTTGTAAATGTACAGAATTTTAAGATTTCAGCACCAGGACTTGAAATAGAGAAACACAGTGATATATCTGCATGACTTGGCACATCTGTTTTGTGTTTGGGCTATTGTGTTTAAGAACAATAGCAAAAGATTCTGTTTTCTGAACAAGGTGGAGCTGTGAAAGTTAAACGATGCAGATTGGATGCAAACTGAATGAACAAAAATGACAAATATTTCATATTGCTGCCTGAAGTCATAACATTAATCTCTCTTTTAATTTAGAATGGAAGGAGGGTAATCATTTGTTAAGGTTATGTCTGTGGGCTGGCTGGTGGCATGCTATACCAGTGACTTGTTTTCATATATTCCTCCAATGGACATATTCAGAAGTGTATGGATAAAGGGCAAGGTTTTCATGCAGAAAACCTAAGACTATCCCAATAGATTCTGAATGCATTCAAGCATTTATTTTGCTGCATAGGAGAACCTGTGCTTCAAAATAAGCTCAAAAGCTGCTTTTTGCATGCTATTGCTTATTTTAGTATTGCATTAGTCAATAGTATGACATTTGATCTAAACTTATTTGTTCAACACTCTAAACTGCAAACAAAATATGCCATTTTCATTTAATTTATACTAAGTGTGGGTTTTCTGTATACTGGAGAATTCAACTCCCCATGAGTTGCAGTCTTGGAATAAGTATATGTTAATAGCGGGTGTGTGAGGGTACAGCCTGACCGCTATATCAGGAGTTCCAGGGTATAACAAATGTTAATTAGATGGAGGCTGTCATTTAAACTGGTATGTTGTTTGATTAATTAAAAGTTACTGCCTGGAAAATTTTATTTTTCTATAATTTGACTAGAATTTTTGTTGAGAAACCTAGTAGCATTGTTTCTGTCTCCATATAACAAAAAAGTTTGCAGTCTGTAGTGGTTGTACCACTGAGAAAGAAAAGCAGAAAGTTAAAGGAGGTATAGTTGCTGCTGAGACATCAATGGGTAATGTGATAGGCTAGTTGTACTTCTTTGTTTGATTTTAGTAAGCTGACTGAATGTAATTTCTGCATGTTTCATAGCTGTATCATTCTGGCAAAATGATGAGTAACAAGTTCAGAAATGGGCCTCTTTATTGACATAATTTGTGGTTTTGCCCTTTTATGGTAGTTTAAAGCAGGATTGATATGCAAAAGAGTGATCTGCATACCAGGGAAAGTATAATGGTGAAAGGCGTGTTCTCCTTGTATTGGTGGCCACAAACTGTGACAATATGAACACTGTCTCTAGGTCAGACAGGAAGCTCATTGTAAAAAGGCATCAGAGCTACTACATCTGCATCTTATGTTCATGGCTGTAGGTTACGTAATATGAAAGAACCTGTACTTTAAAGGCAATGCAGTCTGAACATTCTTATTCCCCTGCTCATATAGCATTCCCCCTGCTCTTCTCTGGGTGCACTTCTGTTTCACAGATTAAAATTCCTTCTCAAATCAAATTCATCAAGTTTATTATTCTCTCTCTCTCCTTCCCATTTACGCACTGTGTGGTACTTCAGGCAAACAGCACCTTTTAGCACTCATTGTTTCTGTACCAGTTACAGGTTTTACAGGCTCAGGTTGCTAGCCCAAGGACCAACCCTCCTTACACCACACACACTGACACCTATGGCCAATTTAGGGTGTGCAATCCACCTACTGCATGTCTTTGTAATGTGGTATAAAAGCAGAGCATCCAGATGACCCAAGCAAATGAATGCAGGGAGGACATGCAGACTCCGCACAGAAGGCACCCCAGCTGAGAAGTGAATAATTGAATCTTTTGCTGTGAGGCAACAATGCTAACCGCTGCACCACTGTGCCACCCAAGTTTATTATTCAATCCCCTGTAATAGACATCACTAAACTCTTTCTCAGAATATAGTAAGTTTACCTATCTGCCTGGTCTGTATTACACATTAGCTCATGTATAATAATTCAAACAATTGTCATGTATCTATGTTATTATACATGTTGTATTATGTCACGTCATTCAGATAGCTTTGCACTAGTATGTTATCTCCAAGCATAGCCATCCACAAGCAGATATTAGATAATAAAGTCAAAGGATTTATCAATCTCTGCAAAACTTGTTAATGACAATCATAAATTATACTATACCACAGACGTTTTCTCTGTGCTCAGGGATCGTAATGTCCATACCATTTGGGTGCATGCCGCAGAGGGTGTGATGATATGTATACTATGTATGTTATAAATCCGAAAAAGCACTCGGATAGCCTTTTCTACCACAAACCACAGTATTTATTCACATAAACATAGCACCAGCAACCACAATGTAAGATTTAACGCTGACATACAAGTACGTTTTTGTCAAAAAAAACTTCATCAGATCTATCTTCATCATACTATGTATGTTGCCTACTGTCTTCGTGCTTGCATGTGTGTGTGTGTGTGTGTGTGTGTGTGTGTGCGCGCTAATGTCTATGTGCAATTATGTATATAATATCCATACACACAGAAACACTGAATGCGAAGTCAATAATGTCGACAATGCAAATGTCAACAAGGCACTATGCATGCACAAGGAACTTTATTAGTGCATGGAAACTTAAACTTTAAAAAAAAGGAAAAGAAAAGAAAAAAGAAAAAAAAACTTTTTTTTTTTTTGCTGAGGGCAAGCCAGCCTGCACCTCATACTAATGATATATACTAACTTCAAGATCTCACAATCCTAGGGGAAGGGCCATATTTTCCATCCCTACAGGCTGTCAGTCTCACACACCTGTTGATTACCTGTTTTGGCAACTAATGTGTATCCACAAAACAGATGACATTTGGGAGTGTTGACCATCATAACCATATATATATATATATATATATATATATATATATATATATATATATATATATATATACAAATATATATATATATATATATATATATATATATATATATATATACAAATATAGATAAATATATAGATAAATATATATATAGATAGATATAGATGTATAGATAGATGCTCATATAGTCAAAAACATAGATGTACATACCGATTATGGAAGACAGCATATAGTTCGAGCAAATGATTCCAACACTTCATAACACACAAAATGCTCCTTTATTATATTTCCTTGGTCTAACATTAAAAACTGAAGCAGACCACGGTTTCATCTGTTGACCTAGGCAGTGCCAGAAAAATGTAAGCAGCAACCAATACTCTTTAAATAGTAATGTGTCATGTAACCAAGCTTCAAAAGTCACCAATCAGTTCTGGCTTCAACACTAATAAGTAATGTAAACTTTATAATACAGAAATAATAGCACATATACATATTTAAAGTAGAGATGTGTGTCTTCCCTATCCTCCATCAGGGATCAGCACAGTAGACAGCCATGTGTCAGCCCCCCCCCCCCACTAGGATGGTGACACCCATCCCTCCCTGCTGCTCCCTCAAAGTCCTGAGACTCTAATCAAACCCAGATCAGCTGGGTCACAGTCAGGACTTTATCTTTCTATGACATTGGAGCGGTCCATTATTTATCATTTTACATAGTGCATCTACTGCAAGTCTATTTTTTTTTTTTTTTGCCTAAATGTCATGAATTAGCTGATGCCAAGAATTTCCTTGGATATTATTACATTTAGCAGGATGTTTAAATTGCATTTGCATTTGATAAGCAGGCTGCACCTGTAAAAAGTTTCTTTAATAGTTGTACTGCACCTAGTACTTTGAAAAATTAATATCAGTTAACAATAACTGAAAAAAGCACCATACAAACCTGGCATGAAACATTTTAACATGCTATAATCAGGTTTAAGATACTAAAAAGCATAACGGTGACAGATTAATTTAGCAGACCAGTATGTTAAAGTAATTAAAGTAATTGAATTGCTGCAACTTTAATTTCGCAGTTCTGCTGACTAAATGATCCTCCTAGCGACTTGCAGTAATTACTAGTGAGTGATTTTCACTTAGAAATTATTAAATATACCTGTTACTGATAGGTAATCTGTGTTGTCATTGTTAGTATAAGGTGACTAATCATGTTAATTGTTTCAGGTGTCCTTAAGCAAAAGAAACTCAAATGCTGAGAAAATTATCACTAAAATTGTTTAGTTCTAGGGCTCATATAAAACAATGCAAGACAAAGGACTGCAAGAACTTATCTGGACAAAATATAGACTGGTCCAAGGGGTAAATTGCAAGATTGTTGTTTTGCATTCTAAGAAAAT